>NW_006786690.1:9392265-9404266 GCF_000442215.2 Lipotes vexillifer | reverse complement strand
ATCCCCCCCCCTGCCCCCCCCCCCACCCCCGCCACTGCCCGCAGGCCCACTCTGGCTTCTCTTACAGAGGAAAGCTGCTCCCGATGAGAATCCGGCCCAGGGGGTATGTTTTGCCATTCACGGTCACTGGTGGACTGACTTCTAGGTTCCCAAAGGAATCAAGGCTGGTGACAGGCTCAAAGAGGGGCTCCCGGGTCACGTAGCCAAAATCTGGGCCCTGGGCAAGAGACACCCGTCATTAGTCTCTTGCGGCCAGGAGCACTTAGCCCCAACCCAGCCAACCTCTGATGACCACTTTTCACTACCTTTGGTCTGGCTGTGAGCACTTAGCTTCTAGGGGGGTCACCCATGCTCTTCTTATTCCCACTGATGAGCAGGACCCTGGCGTGGGGAGGCTGAGTTTGTGAGCATGTCAGTATGAGTGTGAGAATGAATGTGAATATACGAGTGTCTGTGTGTGTGTATACATCTGGGTCTCTGGGTGTGCCTCTATTTCTTAAACATGGAGACATATTGGTGATTTCTGGTTTGGTCCTCATTTTGTGCTACTGACATCCCCACTCATCTCTTAATGTGAGCAAGAAATGGACCTTTGCTGTTGTCAGCTATTGAGATATGGGGGCTGTTTGTTACTGCAGTCTTACCAAGTGAAAGCTGACCAATACATGCAGGAATGGCAGATATGTAACATATATACCATCCCAACCCATTCCCAACTAACCATATTTATTCATATTTATATCTGGAGCCCAGATATAGCCTCAGAATCCTTCTTAGCACAGAGCTCCAACAGACTGCAGTTACATGATATAACCCCAGTGATGCCCCCTGAATTTTAAGTTTCCTTTCATGATTTTTTGGTAAAAAAGTAGGGATCTTGCTTGGGAGCTTGCACTGGGGCTGGAACTAAGCTTGTCTGACAAAAATCCTTGCTAATAAAAACCAAAGAGTGAGAAGATGTGGCTTATCCTGGCCCAGCTTAGAGGCTCAAGAGACAGCTGTGCCCAGTAGGGTGAATGGCTGCAGCTTAGTGCTTTCTCGCCTATGAGCCCCAGATGGCAAGGTGAGACTCGCCAGAGGCTGGGGCAGCTGGGGCTTTACAGCCTCACATGGGCAGGCAGGCATGCAGCACAAAGTTGGGCTTGGCCCAGGCCTCCAGGAATAATGCAGTCTGGGGGCCTTGGTACTAGGCCAGCCTGGAACACTGAAGGCAGGTGGTGACCCGGGAAGAAAGAGTAAGAGAAGGATCTGAGAGGCCTTGGTTCTCCTGCCTGCTGGCTGGTTTGACTATCCCTCATGTTAGAGGAAGTGGACAGTCCTCACCGAGGACAGTGTCCAGGGCTGTCGAATGAGAACCAGAACAGCAGCTAATAATAGTCATTGTATCAGGAGCAGCACGGATGCCTTATATAATGCTTTCAATCTTCACAATAAGCCTGTGAGATGGATACTGTTTCTATCCCCATTTTACAGATGAGCAAACTGAGGCTTGAGGAGGTTAAGGTGCTTGCCCAATGTCACATTGCTGCTAAGGGGTGGAACTAGGACTCAAGGCCAGATCTGTCTGGCATTCCAGAGCTTTGTGCTCACACCACTGGCTCTGCCATCGCCCTGTGATGAAGGGACTAGGTTAGTGAATGTTCTCAAGAAGCAGGTGTGGACCTGGCAAAGGGTTGCCTCTGAGCAGCCCTGATGTCTCACAGGAGGCTGCCCTGTGTGTGACCTTGGCAAAGCCACCTGATCTATCCAGTCTCTGTTTCGTGTTCTGTTCAAGCCTCGCCCTGCCTGTTCAGGGTGGAAGGTGAGGACAAAGATGACTAATTTTGGTTCTGTCCTCATTCAGTTGGTTGTTGAGGGCATAAAAGGAGAGTGGTAATGACCTCTAGAATCGAGGGTGGGGGTCAGATTGCTTTTTAAAAAACTCATGAACTGAAAAAAATCACAGATTTAATGAGCTTTGAAGTTGGAACCATGCTTTTTGACAATTGCTTAACTATAATTTTCCTCTCTGAAACTTATTTTGCTATAAGTTGGAGGTGGGGCAGTGTCAGGAGTCAGGCCTCTGTCTCCCATAGCTCTCATTTCCCATGAGAGAACTCTCCATGTTTTGGAAAAGCATCAGTTATCAGAGCAGGAAAGGATGTTAGAGATTACTATCCCAACTGACCCATTTTGCAGATGAGAAGATGAAGGCAACAGACTAATTTGCAGTAAACTGATTTGCCAGGGGTGCCCAAGGCCTCCCGACCACTCTGTCCTGTAAGAGTCCCAGGACTGTGCCCTCCCTCATCCCCCAAGGTGGTCCTCAGCATCTCACCAGGAGCTGCTTCACTGGGAAATCCTTCAGGTTTCCATCTCTGGGGGAGTCCAGAACCACAGGGAAGCCTTTGTGGGGGGCCTCGATGTAGCCAAACTCGATTTCATCCTGTGGGGACACCGGGAAGAGCTATCAGACAAGCGCAGGGGGCCACCACTGAATACTAGCCAGCCTCCCCAATTCTCCCAAGCACATGATGGCAGTGGTTTCTTACATATCCCTCCTTAGATAGTCTCTGCACATCCCCAGCATGTTTGTACTCATCCTGCCCCCATTTTAAAAAACATAACTGGTAACATCTGCATACATTTTCCTGCAAGTAATACCTTAACTAGAAGTGCATTCTTTATTTATAGATTGGCTTCTTTTTAGCTGATGTATAGTACTCCACAGAAAGGCTGTCCAATCATATGGTCACCCCCTTGCCCCGTGGATGGACATTTAGGTTGTTTTACAGTCTTCTGCTACCCTAAGAAGCTTCAGTGAATTACCTTGTACATTTCTGTCCCTGTGTACACGTGCACGTGTGCTCTGAGGACAGAACTCGCATACGTGGAGCAGCTGGGCGCCAGGGCATTGACATTAAGCTGCCTCTTCTTGCCTGAGCCCCAAGGACCACGTCCTTCCCAGCTTGGGGTTCCTTACCTGGATCCAGCGATCTCCCCGGTTCATGTACTGGAAGCAGACCTTCAGTTCACAGTTGGCTTTCTCAACCAGGTTCTTCACCTCTTTCAGGAACAGGTAATTGTCCTTCATGCTGAGAAGTGTAGGAAGAGGGGGAGGCCAAGAGGGAGGGTGAGGAGGGATGAGGGCCAGCCCACTGAGGTGGCAACAGCAGTTGGCATCTCTGGGCTGTGCTGGGCAGATGAGGCCACATCTGTGTTCAAAGGCACCTCTGCAAAGGCCACTGGATTCAAGGGCCAAGCCAACTCATCCCCTCATGCAGTGTTTACCAAAGTCATGAACAAACAAAACGAGGAGGGGAACTCTCACCCTCACCTGCCCCAAAGCCTTACATCTCTGACTCCCCAGATTTCCAAGGAAGAGCTATGCCTAGCATGGAGGCAGGGGATGGGTCCAGGACAGCAGGGGTGTGTGGCCAGGTGGTGTGGCCAGTATCACTTGCAGGCACTTCTTTCCCCTGCTTCTCATCTCGCTGTAGCTGTCTAGCACATAATAGATGCTCAGTTAAAGAACTGCTGGATGAATAAGATGAGCTGAATATCCATTGTAGAGAAAGGTTCCTGACTACATGGTATGGGCCAAGAAGATATGGGAAAGAAATGCTAGCTATTATTTTTATTTTTATTTTTTTGCAGTACGTGGGCCTCTCACTGTTGTGGCCTCTCCCCCTGCAGAGCACAGGCTCCGGACGCGCAGGCCCAGCGGCCACGGCTCACGGGCCCAGCCGCTCTGTGGCACGCGGGATCCTCCCAGACCGGGGCACGAACCCGTGTCCCCTGCATCGGCAGGCGGACTCCCAACCACTGCGCCACCAGGGAAGCCTGCTAGCTAGTATTTTTTAGAGCACAAAAACTCTGTGCCAGGACCTTGGATTAATACTTCACCTGCTTCATCTCACTTAATCATCACAGTGACTCTGTGATGTGAGCGTCTCAGAGAAACAGAGGCACAGAGAGGCCAAGTGAGTTGCTCAAGGTCACACAGCTGGTAAGTAACAGAGCATGATCTGAACTCAGGTCTGTCTGCCCCTGAAGCCCCAGCTTTAGCCACTCTCTGTGCTGTGCCTAATGCTTACCAGCACACAAACACCGACAAAGGAGGCAGGATGTTGGGGGTCATGATCCACGGAGCAATCCGGAATGTCACGGTGTCTGTGAAGATGGGTGTCAGGGGGATCTCCTGGGCGTGGCAGAGAAGAGGAGGGGATCAAAAAGTCTTGTCAGGGTGCTTTTCACTCCTGCCTAACAAAGTGGGTGAAACCAATAACAGTAGTACCTCAGGGAGCACTTACGGTGTGCCAGGTCCTATTTTTACATGTGAGATTTCATTTCTGCCTTACAATAACCCCAGAGGGTAGATAGTATTATAATCCTTGTTTTATAGATGGGGAAACCAAGTCACATAGCTGTCCAAGGTCACATGGTTAGTAAGTGGTAGAGCCTGTACATAAGCCCGGGCAGTCTGGCTGCCGAGCCCATACTCTCAACCACTGTCTGATCTCGCTGCATCAAAGTTCTCTTCCTGAAATTGGCTCACATGATGGCTGAACCAGCCCCGGCCTTCCTCTGTTTTTGCTCTGGGCACCTTGCCCTTTTCTATGTGTGAGTGTTATAATGTTATTGGGGGAAATTTTGATATGTCCACATTGCTCTTTAAGGAAAGGTTCGGGAAGCTTGCCTGCAACTTGAAGGAAGATGAGATGATTCCTTTGCATGGCTGGCTTTGGAAAGCTACAGGAAACCGGCCCCTGCCCTTGGTGGGGAGGATGGAGGTGGCCTTTCCTGCATGGGTCTGCCTTTTTAAAAAAATTATTTATTTATTTTTATTTATTTATTTTTGGCCACACTGCATGGCATGCAGGAACTCAGTTCCCTGACCAGGGATTGAACCTGTGCCCCCTGCAATGGAAGCACAGAGTCTTAACCACTGGACCTCCAGGGAAGTCCCCCGGGGTCTGCCTTTTGAGTGTCCGCTGGAGGGGGCCAATCTGAGAGACCCTGATGGCCAGGTTGCTCCAGGCACTGGGGGAGCAGGAGAGGCCCTCTCCCCACCCCCTCCTGTTAGCTCTGCTTTTCCCGCCTTTCCCTTTGCCCAGCGACTTGAGGCTGCTTTGTGAATGAGATCTCACAAGCTTGTATGCTCACAGCCACCCTGGGAAGCAGCAGTGTTTGTCATTTCTGTTTTCCAGATGGGGCAACTAAGGCATAGGGAGTAAATTCACTTGCCCAATGTCTCATGGGCTCAAACCTGGGCTGTCAGACTCCAGAGCCCCTTCTCATAAATCTAAGCGAGACCTAGCTTCACCTTCGGCAGAGCCCATGGCCTCCTGCCTCAAAGCGGTCCGGGGATGAAACTGGGGAGCAAACCCTGTGTCTGAGAGGGCAACCAGGTCCCTCCCTATATCTGAACAAAGCTGGGTGGGCCTGAGGGGTAGGGGTCTGGGGATGCAGTTTTTGATGAGAGGCCCTTGTGGGCAGGACACATCCTAGGCTGGGGGGTGGGGGGGCTTCTCCTCGGGAGCGGAAGGTGCTCTCCTTCTCATCCAGTTTCCCAAAACCAAGAGCAAAGGTGGGTGAGATGTCTGGCCACAGGGAGGGGACACGGCCTGCGACTGGGATTTGGGGTTCGGCCTGTGGTCAGAGTTGGTAGAACCCACAGCTAGGGTGTGGGACCAGTCAGGGAGGGAAGGCACATGTGTGTGGCCTACTTTGCTTCTCGCGCTAACCATTGGCACTCTGTGCCTCAGAACTAGGCCCGCTCTCTGCAGGGAGGAGGACAGACCAGGGACAGGCATGAGGTAAGAGAAAATCACCTGGAGAGAATCCGGGGGAGTAGGTACAGTAAGGAGGAACCCCCAGAGCATAGCTCAGAGGACGCTGGCAGACACATGTGGATGGTGGGGCATCCAGGTCTCCAAGCCTGGACACCCTCCCCTTGGAGCTTTGAGGGGAGTAGAGCATACTGGGGACCCCCCTGGGAGTGGCCTTCTAGAAGGAGCCCCACCTGGCCCGCAGGGCAGCCCCTCCTGGTAGAGGCCCGGAGCCCTCACCTCGGCCATATACTCCAGCAGGCTGACGTGGATGGAGACCAGGCCCGAGAAGCCCTCATCGGGAAAACGTAGGCCTTCCACAAAGAACAGCAGCTCGGCAGAGCCGCCCGTGTACTTGACCACGTGGTAGAGCTTCCGGCGGCCCAGGATGTGGATATAACGCTGGCCGAAAAACGGGTCTGGGGAGAGAAGGACCAAGGTCAGGCCCCACCCACAACCGTCCGTGGGGCGGGGTCACTGATGGGGGACGCAATGGCAGAGTAACCTGTCCTCTAGACACAGAGAGAAAAGCACAAGCAGAAAATGCCACCAGAAGGGCCGTGGCCTGGTCATCTTCCCAGCACTGTAGGGCCCTAGCCATGTGGCACTCAACCAGACACCCTTTCTGGCTCTGGCTTCCTTGCCTATAAAGTGAGCTAACTCTCCCAGGAAGGGGACATGAAATGATAGCAGCTGAGGACCGGGCAGCCAGTGATGTCAATGAAGGGAATTATTGTTCCCATTTTACAGAGGAGGAAAGAGTTCCAGAAATAAGAAATGGCTTGTCCGGAGACACATAGCCAGTAAGTGGCTGAGCTGGGACTCAAATCCCTGTCTAGTTCTGAACCCCGACCTCTCCTCTCCTTCATATAAATAAAACACCAAAGTGTCCATTTGTGCCCCAAATTCTTCTCCATATAATGCAAGCCACATTGGTGTGTGGGTCTCTGGCTGCACGTTTTTGTGGCTGGTTTCTCCCACGCTCCTGCCCCACTGAAACCACCCAGCTCTTCACAGCGCTGTTCCCTCTGCTTGGAAGAGTTATCTCCCTCCTTCTTTCACACCTTGATTTGTGTCACTTCTGGGAATCATAGCCAGATCCCCCAGAGACCAAGCCAGGGGTTCTCTCTGGAGTTTCTGCAGCCCCCGTCCTTCCCCATCACAGCCTTTAAATGGACATGATCTCAGTGTTTAGTTGTTGGCTCTGAGAGACTGTCACCTGCATGGGGGCTGAGACAGGCCCGGTCCAGGGCAGGTTGTATTTAATAAATATCTACTGAATGAACCAATGGCTCCCATACCACTCCCCGTGGGAGAATTTTCAGGCCAATTTAGAGCACATGTGTTGAATTACTGCTCTGTGACCACATGGACACGGACCTCTGGGGGACACAGAGATGGGCAAGATGCAGCCCCTCTGTCTAGGAGCAGTGCTCAGCTGATGATAAGATGGCACAGATGTGGGAAGCGTCATAGAGCTACAGGGTGAGAGAGCCCGTGGGGTTACTGGGGTGAGGAGGACAGGGGAAGGGAGGCGGGGTGGGAGGCGTTTGAGCAGAGAAAGGCAGCCTTTGAGATGCCCCTGGGGGCGGCAGAGGTGGGGTGCTGTGAGGAGAGGAGATACTTGCATTGCCCAAGGCATGGAGGTAGGACCCTATGCAGTTCCAGAAGGAGTTTCTTTATGCCCTGCAAAGCTGGAAGGGCAGAATCAGGCTCAGCTTAGTACTGTTGTCAACAACAATGGGTATGATTATTGACCAGTCACCTGAGGGCTAGAGCATGTAACTAGAACAGTCCTGGCATGAATAAGGTGCTTGATTAAAACTTGCAAAATGAATGAATGGAGGAACCAGCAAAGCCCAGGCTCAGGATGGTTCCTCACGTAGGACAATGTGCTCAACTAGACCCTGGTTATACATCTCATTAAGGGTGGGTTACCTTAGTGGTTATGACTTCCAGAGTCAGAGAGATGCGGGTTCAAGTACCTCTCTGGCTTACAAGCTGCAAAAGCTCAGGGAATTCACTTAACCTCCCTGAGCCTCAGTTTACTCATCTGTTAAATGGGGGATAATAACACTTATGCCACGGGGTCCTTGCAAGATAAAATGACAGCATCAGGAATTGAGGTAAGCTTGGTAACCAAGGGTAACCATCGGTAACACAGCTAGGACTTGCTGGTGTTACTACTATGAGAGCCCATGAATGTGTCAGCACACCCCTTACTGCAAAATTCATGACCTTTTCATTGAACGGCTTAGGAACAGAAGGCAAAGAAAAATACCTCACCTCATCTTCCCTTAGGTGGGCCCAAGAAATGAGGCACATAGACTCAGACACTGGGTGTCCCAAGGAACAGCTCAAGACAGAAGGTGAAGTCCTTCTCACTCAGAAAAGACAACATATACCTTGTGTCCCAATCACTAAGTAGATCCAGATGGCTCTGCATAATTAAAAAAATTCTCCCCCAGGCACCCAGGCCCTCCAATGTCCACCTGTCCCAGGCTGCACTGGAACTGGTGCTAGGAAAGAGATCCTCAGGCCTGGAAGCTGACTTGTCTTTGCAGAAAACTCCAAAACTTTCCCAGGGCTCTGGGCAGCTAGGTGGGGTGTGTGTGTGTGTGTGCGCGTGTGTGCGCTCCACCTGGGCCTGGGAGGGTGGGGGTCTGGCAGGGGAGCTGGGCCAGATGGAAGGATGCGCTCTTGTCCATCTGCATGCAGTTTTTTCCCCTCTAGGGCCTGCAATTTACATGTGCCTCTCTTTCTAGTGTCTTGGGCCAGCTCTAGGTAGATTGATGACTTGGTGGGAACAATCCAGCCACTGTCTCGAGGAGCCTCTTTCCCCCATCCCCCCGTCCCAGCTGGGTGCAGTCCTGCCTGAGTGTGACCAGCTCTCCCTGCAGGAACCAACAATGACCCTCTATTGAGCAGCCCACGTGCCTCGGGCTGGGCCCTGCCAGCCACCCTGACTTCTCCTTAGCCCCAGGCATCGGCCCCACAGGCTGGCATGTGGCATAACCCTTCTGGTCACTTTGGAGCCATTCCACCTCCCAAGGAGACTCTTTGATAGTGTGACCATCTGTCCTGGTTTGCCTGGGATTGAGGGGTTTCCTGGAATGAGGGATTTTTAGAGCTAAAACCAGAAAAATCCTGGGCAAACTGGGACAAGCTGGTCACTGCACCCTTGTAGGAAGAGGTCAGGTCCCAACTTTGGGATCTTGAGGCAGAATCTGAGGCTGGAGCATAGATGCCTGGGTCTTCCTAACAGCATTGGAGACACCTGTCCACTGCAATCATTATACAGTAAGGCCCCTACATACGAACCTTCAAGTTGCGAAATTTCAAAGATGCAAACGTGCGTTCCATCAATATCAGGCGTAAGTGAAACTGCAGCTTGCCGTCGGATTGTGTTAGTTGGGTACCTAGGTACCTAGGTTAACTTTGTTGGACTTATGAACAAATTGGACCTACGAACGCTCTCTTGGAATGGAACTCGTCCGTATGTAGGGGACTTACTGTAATTAATAATCATAATAATAATCCCCCAAAAGCAACAAGTGCCATCTATAGAGAGTGTTCCACGGGCCGGCTACTGAGTGCTGACACATGTTCCTTATCTAATCTCTATCACCAGCGGGAACTGTCAGGCCTCTCCTTAGCACCACGTCACATCACAGAAGAGGAACCCAAGGCCTGGGCTGCTAAGTAGACTTGCCCAGATCCAGGATTTGAACCTTCTGGGCTCTAAAGCTCCCTCTCAGGGTCCCTCAGCCTCCAGCCCAGCCCCCTGCCCTTGGGGGACACAGGTGACACATGACATTCATGTAACACAACATATTCTTATCCACCGGTGTACATGGATTTTGACAAAACCCCCAACTGCCTGCATGGACGAAAAGGAAGAAGTTAACACCGCCCCTCCCCCCACATTGCAAGATGGCAGCCCAGATAAGACAGACTGGGGAACAGCATCTCAAAGCACTCACAGCAGCGGCTCCTCCTTTTCTTGTCTGCTCAGGACCCATCTCGATGGCAGTGAGGGAGAGGGATGTGATTAAGGGCCAGATCTCAATCCACTGCCATCAACAAAAAGACGCTCTAGATAAAGTCCAGCTGTCACTAGCAGCAACAGGTTGAGTGTCACAATACGACACAATGTGGTCGAGAAGTCGAGATCCTGCTTGTACCCCTCCTGTCCGGCCGGCAGCCCCATCCCCCGTGGCAACCCTGGCTTGGAAAGGGTAAACATCAACATCTCCGGCCCGCTTAGGCGGCGGAACCGGCCTGACTCTGGGGACATTCCAACCTGCGTGAGGTCACTGCCCGAGCCCAGGGCGGATCAGGAGGTGGACTGGCTTCAGGTGGCAGCTGGGTCCACTGCTGTCCTAGCTAAATCCCTCCCTGAGGTGAGGGTCCAGGGCCACTGGGACCAAGTCCTCATGACGACTGCTCTTAGTGGGCCTGGTCAGAGGAGGGCCCCAGAGCTAGGCTGGAGACCCTGGGCCCCCCCAGAGAGCTGGGCATGCAGGGGAGGCCTCACCCTGCACCACAGCAAACGATTTTGCGGAGACAGCTTTTTAATACATAAATCAGACCTTGACAGTCACTTGCTTAAAACCTTCTAACGGCTTTCCAGTGCACTTGGAATAAAATGTGAGCCCTCTCTGCATGCGCTGGCCCCTGCCCAGTTCGCTGACCTTGACTCCAACACATTCCCCTCCTCCAGTCTTCTGTCTATTCCTCCAATACTGGTTCCCTCCTCCGGGCTTTGTACGCGCTGTTCCCTCTGCTTACAACACTCTTCCGTCAGCTCAGGAACGGCTGGTTCTTTCTTATGGTTGCTTTGGTTCTCAACTCAAATGTCGCCTGCTCGGAGAGGCCTTGCTGGACCATCTAGGCCAGTGGTGCCTCACCTCTGCCCTGGCCGTTCTCTACTGCTTGGTCTGTGTCATTTCCTCCAGTTGTGCTTTCTGTTATGTTTCCCTCATTAGAGACCGTCTCCTTCCCGAGGGCAGGGTGTGATGGCAGAGTTCACCCAGGGATCCTGGCGCTGAGACCAGCACCTGGCACTGAGGGGCCTCGACACCGGTTCACAGAAGGAATGAGACAGAGCAGGCAGCTGCGGGGATTAGCTCCATGGCGGAAGCATGTTCCTGACTCACTGGGGACCCAGGAGGCCCTGTCCTTGGCAAGAGGACCAAGGGGTCCGCTCCTTGAAGGTGCCCACAGCATCATCACGGGCTCTTTAAAAGTCAGGGGCAGTTCTCATGTTCAGAAAGTCTGAGATGAGCAGAAAACACCTGGTGGGGGTGGGAGGGAGTGGGTACCTGCCTCAGGTATCATGAAGGTGATGTGATTCTGGGAAAGATGGACCTCAAAAGCCCTTCCTCCCCTGGTTCACATGGAACTCCTCTGGGTTCCACATAAATCTGTCACTGCCAACTCCTTTGAGGGAGGAGAGATCTATCCCACGGGTCCTCTTGACTTCACAGGACAATGGTGGTCCTGGTTACCATCACCAAGAAGCTGGCCCTCTCCAGTCACCTGCACCTGTGACTACTAAGGGGAGGGGTCTGGGGAGCCTTAGAGGGAGAAGCTGGGCCCCCGAGGGGTATCTCAGAGAGCACTGACTGGATGGGAACTGCAGGAGGGCCAGGCTGGGGACACTCACTTTCCACGTAGAACACGCCCACTTTGTCCGAGTCTGACATGGAAATGTAGAGAACGATCTCGTATCCAGTGGGGAGGTGGTCGGGGCCTTTGGTCCGCAGGATCATCTGGGACATGTCCTTGAGGTCTGAGGGGTGGATGCATGAGGAGGTTAGAATTAAGAGAACTGCGTTGGGGTGGGGTGGGGGCGTGGGGGAACTGGATGAAGGTGGTCAAAAGGTACACACTTCCAGTTCTAAGATAAATAAGTTACCAGGGATGTAATGTACAACATGATTAATGTAATTAACACGGCTGTATGTTATATATGAAAGTTGTTGACAGTAAATCCTAAGAGTTCTTATCACAATTTTGTTTTTCTACTTCTTTAATTTTGTACTTATATGAGGTGATGGATGTTTACTAAACTTACTGTAATACTCACTTCATGATGTATGGAAATCAAATCATTATGCTGTATACCTTAAACTTAGACAGTGCTGTATGTCAATTATATCTTTTTTTTTTTTTTTTTTTTTTTTTTT
>NW_006786690.1:9377405-9392104 GCF_000442215.2 Lipotes vexillifer | reverse complement strand
TGTGGGATCTTCCCAGACCGGGGCACGAACCCGTGTTCCCTGCATCGGCAGGCGGACTCTCAACCACTGCGCCACCAGGGAAGCCCCAATTATATCTTAATTAAAAAAACAGGAGAATTGTGGCTGGAATGTTGGCCTGTTACTTTTATAATCAGGACAAAGCAAACCCCAAACCTGTATATTAGGAAAAACAATAAGAACTAGTTGTTATCTCCAACACTACAGATGACTTCCTATAACCTTTCGGGAACTTCCTTCTGCTCCTTTTTCTACATATGTACAACTTCTTAAAAAACGTGGTTCCAGGGACTTCCCTGGTGGCGCAGTGGTTAAGAATCCGCCTGCCAATGCAGGGGACACGGGTTAGAGCCCTGGTCCGGGAAGATACCACATACCGCAGAGCAACTAAGCCCGTGTGCCACAACTACTGAGCCTGAGCTCTAGAGCCTGTGAGCCACAACTACTGAGCCCGCATGCCGCAACTACTGAAGCCCGCACTCCTAGAGCCCCTGCTCTACAACAAGAGAAGCCACTGGAATGAGAAGCCCACGCACCTCAACAAAGAGTAGCCCCTGCTCACCACAACTAGAGAAAGCCCGTGCAGAGCAACAAAGACCCAATGCAGCCAAAAATAAATAAATAAAAGAATTTATAAAACAAAACAAAACAAACAAAAAAACTTTAAAAGAAAAAAACATGGTTCCAATTGAACTATATCGATAGTTTTATTGTCTGTTTTTAGCAGGAGTGGTTACTTGAGTCCACCATCCTCAGGAGACCCAAGGTCACACCTGCCTCACCCTTGGCCCAGCCCAAGACTTATCATAAGTGCTTTCATTGCTCCTCCCTGCTCCCCACCCCAAGCTCAAGTATGGATCCTGTGGTACCTTCCTTGCTGTAGACCTTCTCATCGCTGCAGTCCTCTCTGGGCAACCAGGGTGTGTCTCGGTCACAGTTCACCAGCAGGATGGCTCCCTGCCCCTCAGGGCCCCAGGTCCAGGATGCCTGCATTGGCGAGGAGAGAGGTCAGTGCTGTCTTCTCTATCTTCTGACAGATATTCTCAACCCCAGCGCAGACCCCATAGGACACTGGAGAGACAGCCCTAGGATGAGACTCTTGCAGCCACTACCCGGGAATGTAAACTGGTGCAGCCATTATGCAAAACAGTATGGAGGCTCCTCAAAAAACTAAAAATAGAGTTGCCATATGATCCAGCAATCCCATTCCTGGGCATATATCCAGACAAAACTATAATTCGAAAAGATACATGCACCTCTATGTTCACAGCAGCACAACAGCCAAGACATGGAAACAACCTAAATGTCCATTGACAGATGAATGGATAAGGAAGATGTGGTATAAATAAATAAATAAATAAATAAACAAACATAATACATACACACACACACACACATATATACACAAAATGGAATATTACTCAGCCATTAAAAAGAATGAAATAATGCCATTTGCAGCAACATGGATGGACCTAGAGATTTTCATACTAAGTCAGAAAGAGAAAGACAAATACCATACGATATCACTTATATGTGGAATCTAAAATATGACACAAATGAACCTATCTATGAACCAGAAACAGAGTCACAGACACAGAGAACAGCCTTGTGGTTGCCAACGGGGAGGTAGGGTGGGGGAGGGAAGGATTGGGAGTTTGGAGTTAGCAGATGAGAACTATTATATATAGGATGGGTAACAATGAGGTCTTACTGTATAGCACAGGGAACTATATTCAATATCCTGAGATAAACCATAATGGAAAAGACTATACATATATAATATATGTCAAACTGAGTCACTTTGCTGTACAGCAGAAATTAAACACAACTTTGTAAATCAACTACACTTCAATAAAATTTAAAAAAATATTTATGGGATGAGTAAAGAACGTATGAAACTTCACTGGCCCAGATGGAGGAAGCCTGGGTAAGTTCAGACCCACAGGGACTGGGTGACTCCCCAGCTCCTCAGCGGAGGTTGGATGCCTCAGAGGCCTCTGTGGTGCCTACTGGCACGTAGCTTGGCCATGGACACAGAGAACATATGTGTGGGGCTGCCTTGCCGTCAGGAAGGCAGGGCTGGGGCAGAGCCCCCTGAGAAGCCTGGGGGAAGGGGCTCCCCTATAGGCCTGAGGACATGCAGAGAGTCTGGAGCTGGCTGCTAGGCCCCAGGCTTCTCAATGGGTTGTATTTATTTAGCTTTTTAAAGTATCCATCTCCATATAATTTAAACCAGACTTTACGTCGTTATTATAAAAAGAAATGTATGGGGGCTTCCCTGGTGGCGCAGTGGTTGAGAGTCCGCCTGCCGATTCAGGGGACGCGGGTTCGTGCCCCGGTCTGGGAAGATCCCACATGCCGCGGAGCGGTTGGGGCCATGAGCCATGGCCACTGAGCCTCCGTGTCCAGAGCCTGTGCTCCGCAACGGGAGAGGCCACAACAGTGAGAGGCCAGCGTACCGCAAAAAAAAAAGTAATGTATGGCCATGGCAAAAATTTAAATGCCATACAAGGGCAGAAAATGGAAAATAGAAGCCTGGATGTGCATAGAGCAAAACCAGCAGAGCTTAAAAATGGGGTTGAGGAAAAAGTAGGAATCAACGACTTGGAGAACACAATGCTATCTGTCTGTACAAGTTAAAAATACACACACGCAAACCACACCGCATGTTTCGCAAGAATCACAAGAACAGAAAGTGATGTGTTAAAACCATTGAAGTGCTCCTTTGTGGGGGAGCAGAATGGGAGTGGGGAATGCAGGATCAAAGAGAATAAATGAATGAATGAATGAACAAATGAATGAATGAGTGAACGAATAAATGAAAAACTAAAAACGGGAGAGGGGTTGTGCATGCACCATTAAAGATGATGTGCCTTGAATTGGGAATGATTAATGCAATCTTCTGCTCCCCACGGTCCAAAAAATAAAAAGGCAAAATAATAAGAGCAAATGCTTTGGCAGTACTTTGTGGCAGGACATTCATCCTTTCCACCAACTCTATGAACTGGGTGTCCCCATCCTGTGGATGGGGGCCACTGAGACTCGGGAACCTGCTCCATAGCTGTCCCTCTAAGGAGATTGCTCCTTGGTGGGCTCTGTCGTTGGAGTGTGTGTCTGGAAACCTGTCTCCTCATCTGTAAAATGACAGTGTTGAAGCTTGCTGGGAAGACCACGGCTGCCTGTGGGACCCAGCCTTGGGCTCTGGCCCTGGAAGCCCCCCGTTCAGTCTGCCCTTGTAGCGAGGTACCTTTTTTTTTTTTTTTTTTTTTCAGCTCCATCCATACCGTAAGATTTAAAGTGGCCCAGGTAACTCCCTGCTTGAAACTCTTTCATCCAGATGCTCCAAGATCTGAACTCCTTACGTGAAGGGTCCTATCTCTGAATACTTTCCCCTTATCTTCTTTTATTTTATTTTATTTTATTTTTTGTGCTACGCGGGCCTCTCACTGCCGTGGCCTCTCCCGTTGCGGAGCACGCGCAGGCTCAGCAGCCATGCCTCACGGCCCCAGCCGCTCCGCGGCACGTGGGATCTTCCCGGACCGGGGCACGAACCCAAGTCCGCTGCATCGGCAGGCGGACTCTCAACCACTGCGCCACCAGGGAAGCCCGCGAGGTACCTTTTTTGGGTTGTTCTTTTCCACCACGCCGTCCCGGTCTGCATCCACATCCAGGGAGATCTCTGGGGACAGACACATGGGTGAGTTGCTGAGCCTGCCAGACTGGGTGGGGCTGGGACAGGAGGAAGATTAGGGTGGGATTAGGGTGCAGCTCACCCATTTGCTTGGTTCCCAGAAGGGGAGTGCCTTGCTGAGGGCATCTTAGCCAACGCCCTACCTCAACACCCCACTGCGGGATGGAAACACGAGCTGATACCGTGCAGACTGTGCAGCTCTTGGAGGGGCTGCCAGGTGGGTCAGGGATCTCTCACCCCTTTACTGTTCCTCAGTCAGTTCTGGGTGGTGGATGGGATGAGCCTCACTGGACAGATTTGGGAGCCTCAGTTCAGAGAGGCCAAGTCACATGCCCAGGGGCACACAGGTCGCATTAGCAGAACTGAAGCACACACTGTGTCTGGTCTGAATCGAAGCTCATATTTTGAAAACTTTCATAGGATTCCCTACCTGCCTTTCCTAGTCTTCCCTAGGTGTGTGTGCACACGTGTACGTGTGTGCGTTTCTCTCCCAGAACTCCTGGTGGTCTAGGGCCCACCTCTAAGGACTGAGTGTTTTACTTCGGGTGGGAAACTGGGTCTTCAACCCCTCTTGATCTGAGGGTGCCCAAGAGGCCAGGCCACCAGATAGAGGATCCACAGCAGGGTCCCTGTTTATCCTTTCTCTTGGGGGAGGGACCTTCTCTATCCCTCGGCCTGCTGTGGGGACCGTGTGGGGCATTGAAATGAGCCCAAGGTTTAGTACCAGACGGTGCTGGGCTTCAACCTTGGTTCTCTGCTTATAAGCTGTGTGGCTTTGGGCAGGTTAGACAGCTTCTCTGAGCCCCAGTTTCTTTATCTGAAAAATGGGGCCCTTTCCAGTTAGATGAGTTGCCCTAATTGCAATGGTGGGCACTACTGCCACTTTGAGCCAGATTTTTGTTTTCATTGCTGTGGGAGCCGTTCTGTGCACTGTAGGGTGTTAAGCAGCATCCCTGGCCTCTGCCCTCTGGATGCCAGTAACTCCCCCCAGCTATGACAACCGAAATGTCTCCAGATATTGCCAAGTGTCTTTTGGAAGGCAACATGGCTCACTGAGTTACAGACCGACAGGGCGGGGCAGGGGAGTTGTTGGGAAGGTGATGGGCGCGACACATGAGATAAGCTGGGTTCAGGCCCCCGAACTGCCCAGTGGGCTCGGCCTCATGCTGAGCGTGACTTGGACCAAGGTAGGAGTTGGGTGGGAATGAACGGATTCCTGGGCAGTCTCCTTGGCAGGCGTGCTCTCTCCCTGAAGTGGCAGAAACATCTCCTCTCTCTCTCTCCTAAGTCGGGGGATTATATTCGGGGCCTCCCTTTGCCCACAGCCCGATTCCCTCTTAACCCTGGTTGTGGCTCTTCTGGGTCTTGAAGGAGGTAGGAGCGGGGGTGCTTTAAGGGCACCTGGTCCTTGGAGAGGCAGCACTCCCACCTCTGCAGCCCCACTGTCAGGCGCTACAGGAAATAGTTAAATAAACACTTCCCATTGATCCCATTCACGCAGCAAATCACTGTTGAGCATCTACTGTGTTCCAGGCACCACACAAGCCGTGGGGACCAGTGGTGGGCAATCAGGGCCCCGTGCCTGCTCCCAAGAAGCCCCCTGTCCTATGAGATAAATATTATTGTTCCCAGTTTACAGGTGAGCAAACCCAGACTTGGAGATGTCACCTGTCAGCAAATTGGGCTGATGAGCTGGGAGGCTGGTGCAGGATAAGAATTCTAGGGAGAAAGCCAAGAAGGTGGCACCACCAGCTACTGTTAAAGAGGCTGATGTAAACTTGTAATATGTAGGATGGATAAACAACAAGGTCCTGGAGGAACAATATTGATTTTGGCTCCCAGACCTTCATGAACTTTCCAGCGGGACACTCCCTAGGGAACGCTGCCTTTCGGGGAGGCTGGCTTCCTGAAGCTCCTGCCTGGCGACCAGCTGCAGACCCAGCCTCCTCCAGGAATCACTCTTTGCTTTTCAAGATAACAATCTCTCCTGAGCGTATAGTCCTTTGTGGACGGTACAGCACTTCCCATGTGTGTCTTCCCTTCAGTTGCCCCCCTCTCCACCCAGCCACCCGTACCATACAGAAGAGGAAACAGAGGCACCCAGCAGGGCATTGACCATGAAGTCCCCAGAGAGCGCAGAGCCAGAGGTCCCACTCGGGTCTCTGACTCCAGACTCCTGCCTTTGGCAGTTCCCTCCACTGTCTGAGGCTGACCTCTACCCTGGGCTGTTTCCAAAACCCAAGCCTGCCTTTCAAGACCAGGACTCGCTCCCCTGAAGTTCAGGGAAGTTGGCCATCTCCCCACCCTGGCAGCGGCGTGGCTTTGTTCTCTAGGCTGCCGGGTGGTTCCACCTCGCGGCTCCCGTGGTCTGTGACAGCAGCGGGGCACAGGAGAGAAATTAGGAAGCACTTCACTGGGCTTTACTTAATTACTTACTTTTTTTTTTTGGCCGTGCAGTGCAGGTTGTGGCATCTTAGTTCCCTGACCAGGGATTAAACCCGGGCCATGCAGTGAAAGCGCCGAGCCCTAACCACCGGACTGCCAGGGAACTCCCCACTATGAATTTCTTAAATTAAATGTTTTAAATCAATGTAATATTTGCACAGTGCAAAAAAAAAAAAAAATCAAAGAGTACCACATAGCTCCTAAAAAAACCCAGGAGTTCCTTGTCCAGCCCGTCCCCTCACCTGCCTGAGGCAAATCTTGGTTTATTAAATTCAGACAAGTTTCACTGACTTCCCGTTATGAAATTCAGGCATTGCGTAATGGGGCTCCCTTATCGCCCACCTCCCGACCTCCCACGGTGCTTAACACGTTCTCTCTTATGACCCATGACCCAACTTGCCTAACAGGGCAGCTTGGGAAGGAAGGATTCTCTTCCCCAACAGCCAACTAGGGCAGTTATCCTCAGCTCTCCGGAGAGTTTATAGCTGGGAAAAAGGAGGTCTAGGGAATTCCCTGGGGGTCCAGTGGTTAAGACTCCGCAGTTCCACTGCCGTGGGCCCGGGTTCAATCTCTCGTTAGGGAACTAAGATCCTGCAAGCTGTGTGGTGCAGCCAAAAATAAAAAATAAAAAATGAGGTCTGGAGTGGGAGGGCATATAACAGGTTTTTCGCAGGACTGGGACCAAGACCCACAGTCTGATTTGACCAAGGGCATTATAGTTTCGTTCTCGAATCCCAGGAGGAAGACTGAGTGAGGCACAGGAAGGCTCTTCAGCTTCATGCAGGCAGAGGGAAAATGGGCTGCCCCAAGAGGAAGCGAGGAAAGCAAAGAGCATCGACTGAGCACCTAGCCCACGCCAGGCCCTCGGGATGCACCATCCCACTGAACCCTTGTAAACACTGTGCAAGAGTGCACTGTGAATCGCATTTTGCAGATGAGGAAACAGGCTCAGGGTGGTGGTCACAATGTGGCTGGATGAGGCAGAGCCAGAACATCGTCCACTCTTATGTCAGGGATGTTTTTGGCTCAGCGTGGACTCAGCACAGAACTAGGGTGAGACAGACTCAGATACATCCTTGGGGGCAGCCCCACCATCCTGGGACATTCAGAGCGTTCCTGCCTCTGAGGTGTTGCCCCTGCATGATTACTCAGGGCACGGGGCTCAGGGGCTCCTGGGGTAGATGCCTGAGGGAATATGGGACCCGGAGGGGTCAGATAGACCAGTGGGTCTCAAAAGAAATCCAATTTTCACTAGGATTGCTGGTGGAACAGGAAACACAAGTTCAAAGGGGTGAGTTTTTCATAAAGCTTTATTTCTGCAATGTAAACGACTGTCTTTTATTCTGAGATTATGCCGTGCCCACTCTTTAGGTGTTGAAATGTTAAAATGATGGTGATAATTGATGGTAAATTGTTTTATTCCTGTCTTTTCTTTCTGGCCAAGTGTCAAAATGGCCAGGCTTACTATTTTTTGGTGGCGGGGGAAGAGGGGACACTTTACTGACCCATGGAGCCTAAATATCTGGAACTTGGGGCAGTTAAAGAAATCATTGTTCAGTGAGAGCACAGCCTTGGAACCCCAGACAGATGAGCCTGGTCATTTATCACGTGTGTATTTGGCATCTTCTGGACTCTCATGCCTGCAGCACCCTGACAGGCTTGCTCCGAGCACAAGCTTAGAGTCTTCTAGCAGAGCCCTGCCTCCTTACAGTGCACTGTTTTGCCATCCATCCTGAGTCTGCCGTGCTTTAGGGTGGAAGTCTCGTTAGTGGTGTCGTCAGCCCCTGGGCATCTCCCTTCTCTGCCAGGCCTTTGGCCACTGCCCTTCCTGCTAATGTCCTCAGGTGTCCTTGTCTCTGTGGGGTTAGGTTTCCTCAGGGACTGTCACCTGAGACAATCTGGGGGCACTGTGTGCCCGTGAGGTGGACACGTGTGCCAGCCCACAGCTGCGACTCGGGAGGCTTGGGTTTCATCTCCCAAGGCCCCCTGAGGTTGTCCTGAGGAACCCCCCACCCCCAAGGCCAGCTACTCACTCCCTCGGTGCAGAAAGAAGGGCAGGTGGCCAGCAGTCAAGCCCGTTTGGGAATAAGCTCAGAAGCAGGAGAGCAGTGCTGTTGAGCCTATTTCAGTGGCTAAAGACACAGAGTTGGAGAAGGAGGGGCTGGCTTGGGAACTAGTTGTTTTGTGGGGGCAGTTCTGAGACCCCAGGAGCATGTGAGATAATTGAAATGGTGGGGTGTCCCACAAACCACTTTCAGGGTTTGTGGACTCAGGTAAGTTTTTGTTCATTTTATTTTTTTTAGGAGCCTTGATTTTTCTCATCTGTAAAATGGGGACAATACTAGTGTGTATTCTCAGAATAGATGTAAGAATAGATTGAGATCATGACAGTAAACCACTTAGTACTGAGCCTGGCACACTGTAGGTGCTCAATAAATGCCACCTCTTCACCAAAGTCCTGGACACAGAGCAGGTGTTCAGAAAATAGACATTGTTATTTTTAAAGCACTCAGCACATAGTTGAATCTCAGTAACTGGTAGTTCCCTTCCCCTGACATGTGGCTACTCTATCAATGTGAAACTGAAGCTGGATGGACAAAATGACCCACTGAAATGTCGCCCTGGCTTAAACATTATCTGATTTAAAATTTAAAAAAGTAATACCTCCACTGCAGAGGAGTCGAGTGAATGAAGCTTCAGAAGACCACAACCTATGTGCCCTGGCATCCGGGGCAGGGGAGTGCATTGCAAATGGAAAGAACCCAGGAGGGGAATGATCCTGAGTTCTGGACCCAACCTGCCACTGAGTTGCTGTGTGACTTTGAACTAGTTCCCTAACCTCTCTGGGCCTCAGTGTCCTTGTGAATCAAACGAAGGGCTTGGACTAGGTGAGTTAAGGACCCAGGCTGCATCTTTGTGTCCCTGGGCTGGGTCTGGGGAAGGCAAGTGTGTAGCTTGGATTGTTGAGGACAGCACAGGTTTTGTAGACAGGTCATTCCCCTCGCTTTGAGGGGCAAGCTCTTCAGGCTGCAGGGGAGAGGCGGGAGAGGAACAGACTTTGCTCTTTCTCCTCCATGGCCCCCAGAGCCTGCGATGTGGACCCTGACATTGGGGTGAGTCGCTGGCAGACCAAGGCATGCCTCGTCCTGCAGCATCCCCACCCCAGGACAGAAGGGCCTGGGCACGTGTGGCATCACTTTTCGGGCCTGCATTATTCAGAGGAAGCTCTGAGTGCCAGGTCAGCAGCACTGAAAACAGCCCAAGTGTCGCTGAGAAGAGCAGCAATGCCAGCCCCTGGGGAACAAAGGCACCCAGGCCATAGCCACGTCAACTCACCAATGGCCGTGAGGAAGAGCCCAGCCTGGTCGATGGGGGTGACCCCCTCCTCCTCATAGTAGTTGATGGTGACCTTGACAGGGAGGGGACACATTGGGAGGGAGAGAAGGGCAGAGATCACAGATCACAGGCAGGAAGATCTGCAATGACCACCTCCCTCTCTCACACCTCACAGCCTGTCAAGCTGACCCTCTCTAAACATCTGAACCCTCTCCTCCAGGAAGCACTCCTGGGTTGGTGGGCTGTTTTTCTCAGATTATCCAACTAGATATGGGACTCCCCTTTTCTCAGAGTGCATCCAGGGCGCCGACCTGCCCCCTGGTGCATTCTGCTGCTTGTCGGGGCCCCACATCTGCCTTGGTGTGTGTCTAGCTACCGCCAAGCAACGAGGGGGCTTAGGTTGCTCTTACTGGATAACGCCCAGCGCCATCACTGACATGGGGCACACAGTGAAGTTCATAATTAGAGAACTTAGGGAAGAGAGAGTCTGGTCTCGGCTCCAGCACTTGGGCAGATCATTTTGCTGCGTGGGCGCTCAGCATCCCGTTTGATACACGATGAGACCAAGGATGTTTGTGGCTGTAACTTCCAATGATTCTAATAGTTCGTCATTCAGCAGCACACGATTTTAACCTGCCATGAAGTCATCATTCTATGATCTAACAACAGGCTGTCTAATACCATAGCCACTAGCTGCGGATGTTTATTGAGCACTTGAAATGTAGCAAGTCCGAATTGAGATGTGCTACAGGTGTGAAATGCACAGCAGATTTAGACTTGATGTGAAAAAAGAATGTAAGCTAGCTTGTTAATTTTTTTACATTGATATCATGTTGAAATGATAATATTTTGATGATGGAGTTAAGGAAAAAATATCAAAATTAAGTCCCCCTGTTTCTTTTTGCTCTTTTAATGTGATTGTTAGAAAACATAAAATGACGCGTGTGGGCCTCATGCTGCTTCAATCAATAGTGCTGGTCCAGCCTGTCTTGATGCCAGCACTGTCGGTCCCCAGTTCCCGCGGCCCTCGCAGGGGCGCCTCCCCGACCATGGTACCTTGTCGCTGCTGGCCTCGGCGCTCGCCTGGCTCATGGTGAGCCGCAGCGTGGTGCTGGGCGAGAGAGGCCAGCGCTGCTTGCCGTCGGCGGCCACCTCCTCAGGCTGCCTGTCATGCACCACCTCCACCTGCACGCGCTCCGAGTGCTTCAGGCTGAAGGTCTGGGCCCCGGCTGGGGCCGCACTGTAGGGAGAGAGGAGGGCGGTCACGGGGATCCCTGGGCAGGTGGGACAAGGGGCTTCAGGAGAAGACTCCTGGAGGGACGAGGCTGCAAGGACACTCCCAGGCTGCCTGGTCTCCCTAGGGACCCAGCTGTACTGTAATCACCTGGGAGTGAAGAGGGCACTTGTTAAAAATACAGATTCCTTAAGTGGGGGAAGGGATAAATTAGGAATTTGGGATTAACCGCTACACAGTACTATATGTAAAATAAATAAACAACAAGGACTTACTGTACAGCACAGGGAACTATATTCAATATCTTGCAATAAGCTACAATGGAAAAGAATCTGAAAAAGACTATATATACACATATATGTATACATATAACTGATATAACTGAATCACTTTGCTGTGCACCTGAAACATAGTAAATTGACTATACTTTAATTTTTAAAAAATCACTGTATTCTAATTAAAACATCTTGTGGCGTAAAAAAAAAATTGCCGATTCCTTGGGCCAATCCTGTACCCACTGAGTCAGAATGTTCCAGGGTGGGGCCTGGGGATCTGAATTCTTAACACGCTTCCTCGTGTTTCTGACAGGCAACCAGCTTGGGAGCCACCTGATACTGTATGGGTGGAGGTCTGAGGCTCAGACAGAGGAATGAGTTTGCTCCAAAGACAGTGCCAGGCCTAGAACCCTGTCTCCCAACCCCTGTCCAGCATCTGAGCTGAAGGCGAGGAGACCTCGGCTGATAGAGAGGAGGCAGGTGTCAAAGCGCTGGGTTTGCACACAGAAGCAGCCTGGAACTCGGGACTTCAAGGGGCAAGCGTGGGCTGGCTCTTTCACAAAGACCCCTACTTTCTGTCACAGCTTTCACAGCTTGGAATTCTCTCTGAGAGTCATTCCTTGGGGTTCTGGAGTGGTTTTCTCTTGAAAGGGAGATGACTTTGGAATTCTTGAAAAGCCATCAAGATTTCAGGGCAGAAAACTAACTGGTTTGAGCTGCTTGCTATGGACTGAATGTTTGAGTCTTCCCAAATTCAGCTGTTGAAGCCCTAACTCCCAATCTGATTGAAGATAGGGCTTTAGAAGATAATTAAGGTTAAATGAAGTCATGAGAGTAAGGTCCTAATCTGATAGGATTGGTCACCTTGTAAGAAGAGGCAGAGGGAGGAGAGGGAGAGACAGCGATCTCTCGTGTACCAAGGAAGGGCCATGTGAGCCCACAGCCAGAAGGCGGCTGGCTGCAAGCCAGGAAGAGAGTCCTCACCAGAACCCAACCATGCTGGTACCCTGATCTCAGACTTCCAGCCTCCAGAACTCTGAGAAATAAATTTTTGTTTTTAAGCCACTGAGCCTGTGGCATTTTGTTTCGGCAGCTCAAGCAGATTAAGACACTGGCTTAAGGGGAGATAACAGGTAGGACAGGGAGATAGAGGAGGAAGGTACCCAGGGCTGACAGTTTTGCTAAATCTCCAGCCCCGCCCCGCCCCCCCCCCAATCTGAAGGTTCCTAAAGGCTGAAAAGGGCTCAGAGGGATTTAGGTGGATTCTTACGGGATTTGGGACTAAGATGCAGGTACAAGTGTCTGCCTCAAAGGCACATCTGCTATTTTGAAGGTCTGGTGTTCCTGGGCTCCCGAAGAGTCCTCCACTGTGATCGGGCATCAGAATCATCAGGGGGTGCTGTTTAAATCTTCACTTTTTTGAAGGCTACAGATTTGTGGATCCCATTCCCAGAGAGTTTGGCTGGCATGCCTGAGGGGCAGCTGAAGTTGTAAACAGTGACCAGGGTTGAATGAGAGCTTTAGGCTAGTGGTTCTCAAGGTTCAGGAGCAGTAGCAGTGGCAGTAAAAGCATTACCCGGAGGGCTTGTCGAAACATGGATTGCCTGGCCCCTTCTCAGCATTTCGGAAAAATTCAGTAGGTCTGGAGTGGGGCCTGAGAATTTGCATTTCTACCACGTGTCCAGGAACTGCTGGTGCCGCTGGTCCAGGGGCCACACTTTGAGAACCACTGGTCTAGATGTGCAGCAACGCACTCTGGCACTTAGAGCCCTGGGATGAGATGGCCAAGGCCCTGAGTGTGAGTTTGCAGAGGCCCCCAGGCAGGGTCTCTTCGATCCAGGCCATAGACTGTGGGAGTTACCGGCAAAGACCACTGGTCTCGGGCACTGGCAGGAGAGACCACTGGGCAATGGTCAGGCAGCCTGTGTCCAGGGCTGGGGAAGGAGCTTGTCAAAGAGGCTCCAGAACCACTCTGTTTCTTGTCTGTCCCCTTCTAAACTCCTCAGCCCATCATGGGGACACCTGTTGGCTGTGGTCTGCTGCCCTCCATTCACATCCAGCATTAGGAGAGGCACAGAGTCTGGGTAGAAACCCTGGATTGGGAGCACATGTGCAAAAGATATGGGTTCAAGCCCAATTTTGCCGCTGACTTGCTGAGGGGGTCTTGAGTGTGTCCCTCGCACCTTCTGAGTGTCCACTTGCCGGCCCATAAGATGCAGGATGACCGCCCCTCCCTCCTATGTCTCATTCTTCGGCGGGGACGGGGCGGGGGGTGCCTGCATTTTGCCTCATGGTGTTACCCTGGGTGTCTGTCTTCCTCTGGATTGTAAGCCCCCAAGGGCAGGGTCTGGTCTCCTCTAGGGCCTAGCACAGGGCTGGCACATCACACATACTCAGCAAAGAGGGTGGAGCTGAGCAGGACAGAGGTGAACCTTTTAGGAGTTCCAGGCATCAAATCCCAAAAGGAGGTGTGGGTACCCATGTGAGATGCTTTTAGGTGGCACATGGATGCACAATTTAAAAGAAGACATGTATTTATTAAATGTATTATGTTTTATGGCAATTGATAAAGGTTGGGCATTTATGGTAATCATATAAGATCTCCACTTAAAGTTATAACAAAAATAAGAGTTGGCTTAAAGAAAAATTTTAAGTTAATGGTACTAGAGGTAGAATTATGCTTTTGGTAAAAATTACGGGAGTCTGGGCAGTTGTAGGCTCAGATCTAGGAAACATTCCCCTAGTGCAAGCCCTGGGTTCGACCATCAACCTGCTGGTGGCCTTGGGCAAGGCATTTGTCATCTCTCAATTTCATCAAGTGTAAAATGAGAGAATGGGACCAGGTCAGAGGTGGCCGGAGTCTGGGGAGCACAGAGGGGGCAGGCCTGGACAAAGGGGTAGGGAGGAGGTGCTGAAAAGCTGGGGATCCCTCTGCCAGATCCCCACCCTCCCTTTAAGCAGAGTCACATTATTTCATCTTGTCTTATATAATGGGTTTCTGCATACAACTCTATTTAGACAAAATTGCTTTATAAACTCACAGAGCAGGATAATCTTTAGGGCCTCGATTCTGACAATAGTGAGATATAAGTGATGCTTCCTGCCACCCTCATTCCTCTGAGCCAGTTAGAAAGTAGAGGAGGCCGCAGAGGCTCGAGGGTTAATGCCCCACCCACACTGGAGCTCTGGGGACTCACACCCTCCTACCCCAGCACCAGTCCTGCACTGAGCTGAGCAAACAACTATTCTTCCAGTGGCCCTGGCAGAAGCAACAAAGGCATCTATTGTCCCCCGTGGCTCCTGCTGGCTGCCTCCCTCCCTCCCCAGGAAGAACCTCTCAGAATCCCCTGCAGAAACCCAAGAGCCAGGGGCTGCCGCCACCTTGATTGTCCCTGGAGGCTGCAGGGAGGGGCCTAGGAAGTTACAGAGGGAAGTAGAGGAGGGATGGTGGTGGCCATGACCTCCTGCTTATGGGAAAGAGGCTAAAGATATATAGATGGAAGGACAGGCTAGGACCACAACTGTACTGCCCCCCATAGCCCAGTACCCAGGACGTGACCATGCTCAATATATATTTTGGGAATAAATGAATGAATGGACCCACCCTTCTTGGTTTCCCAAACTGTATTACCAGAGTGATTAAAAAAAAAAAAGAGGGCTTCCCTGGTGGCGCAGTGCTTGAGAGTCCGCCTGCCGATGC
>NW_006786690.1:9369236-9377159 GCF_000442215.2 Lipotes vexillifer | reverse complement strand
AAAAAAAAAAAAAAAAAAAAAAAAAAAAGAAATCAGGTTACTTGGCTGCTTAAAAATACTCAATGGCTCTCCAGTGTCTGCCAAACAATAAATCCAAACTCTGTAGCCTGGTATTCACCCAGCGGCATTTAGCCACCAGCACCTCAACTGGACTCCCCAGCCTCACTTCCTGCAACTCCTCCCACCCTCTCAACTCCCGGCATGGTTTCATCTCACCATGCATTTTGCATATGCTGTTCCTTCTACCTGTAGTGCTTTCCCCTGACTTCTCTGCCTGGCAACTGCCCATTCCTCTCTGACGACTCAATTGATTTGTCTCCATCCATGTTTATTTCCCCTTGTGGCAGTTTATCTCCTTGAAGGTAGAGATTGGATTTTCTTTTTGTTTCAGCACCTGGCTTAGCACAGACACACGGTAAGTAAATGTTTGCTGCAGGAAGGGCTGGAAGAGGGGACTTGCTTATGTGGTCATTCATTCACTCAACATGTATTTATTGAGCACTTACTATGTGCCAGGCGTATACTAGGTCCTGGGGGGTAGAGCCAAAAAGATAATATGTTCCCAGGGCCCATGGAGCAAATGTTCCAGTGGAAGAGAAAGACTTCCGACGGATTACACAGTTATGTGATTTCAGCTGTGAAAATTGCTCTAAAGGAGACGTATGGGGTTCCATGAAGCCCTCGCCTGGAGGTCGAGAAAGGATTCCTGGAGGAAGTGGCATGTTTGAGTTGAGGTTTAAATTTTACTCTCTAAACGATAGTTAAGAATTAGTTAAATCAGTGGTTCTTAAATTCGAGTTGCATCGGCAACACCTGAAGAGCCTGTTAAAATACAGGTTGTCGGGCTACCCCCAGAGTTTCTGATTCAGCAGATGGGGTGGGTGGGTGGGGCCTGAGAAACTGCATTTCTCCCCCCCCAACTTTACTGAGGAAAAACTGACAAATACAATTGCATGTATTTAAAGTGTATGACAGGATGATTTGATACACATATACAGTGGGAGGAAAGTGCGTTGCTAACAAGCTCCCAGGTGATGCTGCTGCTGCTAGTCTGGGGACCAGTGTGAGAACCGCTGAATTTGGACAAAGTGAAGAGAGGGAGAGGAGCAGGGACTTCCAGGCAGCAAGGACAGCCTGGGTGACGGCCTGAGGTGGAAGCTAGCCCAGCATGTTCAACAAACTGGAAGGAGGTAAACGTGGCCGGAGTTTGGGAGCAAAGGGGAGGGAGAGGGGTGGGGGCTGAGGACCCAGATCATGGCAAGGAGCTGGCCATTCTCCTGCGGGCACCGAGGCGTCTGAGCAGGGGAGACGTGATCATTTTTGCACTGCAGACAGATTCACCAGGGTGCAGGGTGGGCAATGGATTCAGGAGTCAACCAAAGGAACATTGAGCAAGACTGGAAAGTAGTGTCAGATGTATCGATAGAGGAGGGATGTTCACTGTGCCTGGCCCAAGAGAATTCTGGGTGTTGTGACCTAATATCTGCTCAGCCCCAAAAATGCTGTGTGGCCTCTAGGGAGCCAGTCAGCCTCTCTGGTCTTCGCTCAGTCAGTGGGGAGGGTCACCAGCTTGGCCTCACAGGGCTGGGATGCTCACTCAGCCTGGGACTCGAGGGCAGTACGTGCCTGCTGCTCGCTGGCACCTGGCTCTCCCAGCTTGTCTGCCTGCCCTGGGCCTTGTTAACACCAGCGGGGCTTGCTCCACAGTGAGCCCAGCTCCTGGCAGGCTGGGTTTAACACCCTGTCCTTGGGTCTTTGCAGGAATCTGAGGGGGGTTGTGGGTGCTAACCTGGCGTGCAACCCCATGGCGAGCACCCTCCAGGAGCCGCCTGGTGTGGTGGTGGCCGGAGGCCTGGGGTGGGTAGCTGGTCTGGACAGGGATGGGTGAAGACGAAACATGACTTTTGTCTTCAGCCAGCCTTCTTCTGTGCCTGGTAAGCTCAGCGGCCTCTCTCACTAGGCACTGGTACCTCCAGCTGCCCAAGGTCCTGCTCCTGAGGGAAGAAACAATCTAATCTATGGTCACTCCCTCCGCAGACACCTTCAATGACTCCCTCCTGCCTGCAGAACAAAGTTTAACACCTGAGCCTGGCATTCAAAGCCCCAGTTTAAATGTATCCACCCTCTAGTCTTACACTCCAGGCTACAGAAACTATGCCCTTTCTGCCCCCATGTGTCCCGACTTCCTTGCCAGGTACACTTGCTCCTGCATGGCCTGTTCTGGTCACACTGTGAACCCCTGTCCACCCTTCAGCTAGGTTGCCACCTCCTCCAGGAAGTCTTCCCTGATCCTATCAGCCAGGACTCATCTCTCCCTCCCTTTGCTGGTGCTTCAAACAACACTTAACACTTGTTCAACATTTCTCTCCCATGAACGTTATAAACTTTCTGAGGCCATAGTTCATTATTATTTGTTTTAATAATATTATAATAAACCCAATACTAATTCCTGATAACCAGTTTCTGAGTATTATGTACCAGGCACTGTTTCAAGCCCTTGGCCCACGTGACCTCAGTCCATCCTTTCGATAACCCCATGAGGCCTGTATTAATGTCATCCCATTTTACAGATGAGCATGTTGAAGCCCACAGAGGGCAAGTCTTGCTCTGAGTCTCAGGGACAGACTGAGATGGGCAGGGTGTGGGGTAAACTCAAGTGCTCTGAGCTCCGGGCCTGGTTGCTCCCTTCCTGGGAGAGGATCCAGAGGTTACAGTCCTCCTCCTTAAAGGTCCTTCAGGTAGGGACAGCTGGCAGGGGAGGGGGACTGTCAGGCCTGGCTCAGGAGAGGATCAAATGAGAAGCCCCCTACTTATTTTGCACGTGGGGCTCAGAGGTCCAGAGAGGGGAGACCAAAGGCTGGCTTCCTGCCCTGGGCTCCTGGGTGAGTGACCAGGATAAGCAGGCTTGGGTCAGTCAAAGCCCCAGGCATGGGGTCGGGCCTGGCTGGGCAAGACAGAGCTGTCTCTGAACACTGGCCTCCCCCAAAGTTGAACAGGTGTGCCTGTCCAGCCGGGGGTGGGCACCGGGGTGAGCCCCTGCCGCTGTGCTCAGGCCCTGTGGGTAGGGAGGCAAGGCTCTCAGGGACCCCAGCCGTGCAGGGGGCTGTGAGCGCGAACCACAGGGTGCCAGCTGCCCCTTAGGACCCTGCCGCTGCCCGGGAGCCAGCCTGACGCCCAGGCCCTGGAGCAGCTCCTGGCAGGGCTTCCTTTGTAGAGTCGAGGGCTCTGGGTGTTGTTCTAATTTATGGGCCCACCTGACCTGACCTGAATGCCACCTCCTGTCATTCTCTCAGGAGCAAGTGCTGCTCTGGCCAAACTCGGCCACATGCCCTTGACCTTCCACCGGCCCGTCCAACGGTATCCATCCCTTGAGGCCGGGGGTGGAGAGCCCAGTGACAGGCCAACGATAGGCCAGTCCACATGCATCCCTGGCCACAGCCATCCATCCATTCAGCCAGCCAAGGGGCCCTTCAGTGACTTGAGGGCAGGAAGCTCACAGGAAGAAGGAAGACAGTGAGCAGGGAGAGGACGAGCCTAAAACACGAGCCCTAGCAGGAGGCCTGGCAGAGCAGTCACGGGCCTGGTCTCCACACCACCGCCATTTACCAGCCGTGCCATCTTGGACAAAGATCCCTTACCTCAGTTTCCCCCAAAATAGTACCTAACTCATAAAGTTGTTGTGAGGTTTAAACACATGTAAATTATTAAGTACACGTGAGATGCGTGTGCAAGGTGCCCAGAAGGCTGCCTGGTACAGAATAAGTTAGCTAGTAATATTAAGTAAATAATAAGATCTGCAAAGATAAAAACAACAGTCATGAGGTAGGGAGTGACTGGGGCTACGAAATGGGGTGGAGTCAAGAAAGCTGCTTGGAGGAGGTCACGTGAGCTGAGACTTGCCAGGCTCGCAGAGGTCTGGGGGACAGTGTTCCAGGCAGAGGGAACAGCGCCTGCAGAGGCCCTGAGGTGGGGATGAGGGGCGTGCATTCAAGGGCCGAGAGCATCCACAAAACCAACGTGGCCGGAGTGGAATGCGCGCAGGGGAGTCAGCAGGAGATGGGGCCTGGCACCCTACGGGGAGGCACCAAGTCCTCGTTGCTTCAGTCCGGACTGCTGACCCTCCCTGGCCTTTGCCTAAGGATACCTTCTAAAACACTCAGACCAACCAAGAGACAGAGAGAAGGGGTCTGAGTGAGTTGAGGGAGTGAGATGGGGATGAATTTAGATTTGGCAGGCTCTCCTCCAAGGCAGGATACGTAACTGCCCCATGCCCTGTTTTCCCAGCATTTTGCTATGCTGACGTCTAGGAATTCCTGCCCTGGTACCCCCTTTCCTATCTTCTGCCAGAGAGTGATGGGCAAGACCCTGCCAGGAGAAATGGCTGGTTAGCCTCTGTCTTAGGGTATCTCAGAGAAAGGGGCACAGGATCACCCCTACTTCCTACCTCATGGGCTCATCATGAGTCAAATGTAACCAGGAGAAATCCCTGGAGAGGCAAGCGATAGCTGATACCATCATCTCTGCTCTGAAGCTCCTGCAGACCTCAGGGGACGGGTCCTGACCTCTCTCCACCAGGGAGAAGAGGACACCTGCCCAACTGAGAACTCTCACGCCCCGGGACAGACGCATGAACCAGGGAGGGATAGGAGAAGCTGTCTGCACAGCCTAGTCTGCGGGAGAGGCGGGCAGAGCGCGATCACACCATTAATTTACTCCGAGGCTGCCCCTTCTCCAATCCCTCCAGGCTCGGGGGGTGTCCGGCCGAGGTGAGCGGGGAGGGTGAAACCGACATGGGGGTGCCGCTCACTCAATGTCCTCTCTCCAACTCCAAGCCAGAATCAGATGGGGAGCCAGGCCAGCCCCAGTGGAGAAACGGCTGCCAGCTAAAGGGCCCATCAGGGGAGATTGTGCGGGGACGAGGCGTACATGTGCCAGACCTAAGATAAGTACACTTCGGGGTGGTAGAAGGAAACAGCAAGTATCTTTAACAGTGATCGCCAAGTAAATCTCTAGGGAAAAAAAATCCTATTTCCTTTTTTCTGCGTATCTATTTATAGCTTGCCAGAACTCAGAATGCGGCTGGGTCAGGTCATCATCCCCAAAGGACCAGTCTTGCTGGGAGAGGGAGGGTGACCCTTAGGGCCTGCTGAGGAAGGGGCAGGCGAGGCCCCTGCTGTGTGTCTGGAGGGGAAGGAGGTCGTGTGTACATCTCAGGAAAGGCGGCCCAGAGCCCCTGGGAAAAGGGGTGGGTGTTGAGGTCTCTTCACTTGCCTCTGTGACTCAGGAGTGAGGGGTCAAGACACTACTCCCTCAGTAACTAGGCCCAGGGTCCACCAGACCTTGTCCCCTGGCATCTCCTTGGAGATTGGAGCCCCTGGGGCATCACGTGGGGTCTTGGGTCAGGACCTGTGTCTGGCTGGGGAAGGGCTCAGTGGGAAGTGGAGGGTCAGTTGGAGGTGGGTGAAGTCTCTGGGGGCAGTGGGCTCATGGCCTGGGTGGAGGGTGGGAGGGACACATGCTGAGAGGTGCACCCAGTTCAACCTGCTAGTTTTAGGGTCACACAGGCTGGAGTGGAGATTCAGAGCCTGAGTTCTGAGCCACACGGAACTAGACCTGAGTCCTGTGTGACATCAGGCAAATGGCTTCACCTCTCTGAGCCTCACTTTCCTCATCTACAAAATAGGATGATCCTAGCACAGCCTCCAAGGTCTGTGGAGAGGAAGAGAGGAGATAATGCATTTGGTCTGTAAGTGCTCACTAATATCTCCTGCTATTAATACTGACAGTCGCTCTTACCACTACAGCTATCAGGAGTAACAATGGCCCAGTCTCCTTAGTTTCAGAAGGGGCTTCTGTCCACTAGACCAGTGGTTCTCAACTGGAGGTGACTTGGCCCGCCAGGGACTGCTGGCATTGTCACAACTGGGGAGTTGCTACTGGCATCCAGGGCTTAGAAGCCAGGGATGCTGCTAAACATCCTACAATGCACAGGACAGCCCCTGGCGACAAAGAATTATCCAGCCCCAAATGAGGTAGGTGCCGAGGTTAAGAAGCTCTGCTCTAGACCTGCGCTGTTCAACATATACAGTAGCCGCCAGCTACCTGTGGCTATCGAGCGCCTGAAATGCGGTTAGTCCGCATAGAGGTGGGCTGTAAATATAAAACACACATTGAATCTCAAACACCTAGCAAGAAAAAGAGGATGTAAACTAGCTCATTAATAATTTTTATATTGATTACATACTGAAATGCTAATATTTGGGATATTTTAGGTTAAATAAAATATATATTATTATAACTAATTTTACCTGCTTACTTTAACCTTAAAAATGTGGCTACTAGAAAATTAAAAATTACACATGTGGCTCTATTTGTGGCTTGCATTCTATTTCCGCTGGACAGCGCTGGTCTAGACTGTACTGTTTCTCTTGGGGGTGGCGGAGAGTCTTAGAGGAAGTGCAGGTGGGAGGTGAGGGTCGCTGGGGCTGCAGCTGGTTTCTTGAGAAAGGACAAAGGGGATCGTCACACGTCTGCCCCCTGCCAGAGTCCACATCTCCCCTGCTCCCTGCCCCTACGCGGGCTCGGCCTCTCTCTGCCAGGACAGAGGGCGGGCAGGGGGCCTGAGCCTGAACCCCTTCTTTACTCCCCACCCCTCAATGGAGGCACCATGCCAGCCTTTCAGGCTGCACTAAAAGTGCCCCAGTGAACAAACAGGCGGGTATGGTGACAGCTGAGGCTTAGAGACGTGAGCATCCTGGCTCCTGTCCCACTCCCTGGCAGTGTCTAGTTAGGACTGGGTGGGTGCAGAAGGGAGGGGAGCGCTCCCAGGCCACTGAGGCCTGGACCACACTCCAGTTTTGTGTTATGACCTTCAGAAACCACCCCTGAGGTTTACATGTGGACAACTGAAGCCAGGGGCCAATGAGTGGAGAGGGTCCCTGGTCTGCATGGTGACCAGGCCCTTTGCTCTCAGGGAAGACCAATGCCTGATGAGGAAGAGGCTAGAGACGGGCCAGCAGGGCCTGGAGGCGACAGAGACAATGGGCTGGGGAGGATGTGTGGGAAGACACAGGGATGGGGTTTGGTGGGGGGGCCTGAGAGAGGCAGGGTGCTCCAGATGACAGAATGATTTGGGAGCAGTAAGCCACTTTGGCACTTCCAGCTTAGCTCAAGGCACAGAGAGGTTCAGGGGACTTGCCCAAGGGTATCAGCATGGGGTCCCCACCCCTGGGTCCTGCATTGCTCCCTCCTCTCAGTACTGACCCCTCCCACGCTAGCAGTGGGGAACATTTCAAATGCTTGGAACAGAGGGCTGCAGGATCCCACCCTGGACTCTCCACCCCTTCATTCACACCAGCCACACCTTCGCCAGACCTGCCCCATGCATGGTGGGGAGACAGGTCATTGCACTTGGCTGCTTCCTGGGGGCTGGGGGTAGCAGGGGATCCCTGACTTCAATTCCCCCAGCCCAGGTCCTGCTGTCTCAGAAATCCTGCACCCCACCAGAGTTCGTGGACAGGAGAACAGGGCCAGGGGGAACAGCATCCTGAACAGGAGAGCGCCTCTGACAAAGACTCCACCTCACACCCTCGGTCTGGGGGAACGAGGTCCCTCCCCGACCCCAGGGTGAAGTCAGGGGAAGGCATCTGGGGACAGGGAGCTCATGGCCAGTGCCTGGCGACAGGCAACCACCAGCAGCCCCCACAGGGCGAAGCTGGAGCCTAGGCAACCCCTAGGGCCAGATTCCGCCCTTGGGCAGCTCCCCTCTGGCCCTGCCCCAGCCCCTGGCAAATCCTGGAGGAAGCTCAGCTGATCTGGGAGTGGAGGGAGGGGCTGGGCTGAGGCGGGTGGTGAGCCAGGAGGGTCTGAGGGCGTAAGGGAGGTGCTGAGGGGAGAGCGGGGAAGGGAAAGAGGAGAGGATGC
>NW_006786690.1:9364558-9369140 GCF_000442215.2 Lipotes vexillifer | reverse complement strand
GGATGCTGGGGAAGCCGAGTGGGTGCTGAGGTCGTCCTGGGAGAGGGGCTGGAGAGGTGGGAAGGCTCTGGTGAAGGGTCTGGCGCCTGGAAAGGAGTAGTAAGGGTGCTGGGGCTGTGTCAGGGTGTCTGGGAGGGTCTCCGGATTCCGGGGAGGCTGACACAAAGTTTGGGGGCTGTCAGGTTTCTGGGCAAGGTTCTTAGGATTTCTGGGCGCGGGGGCGTCGGATGAGGGACGACTCGGGCTGGAGGCAGGCTGTCCGTGCCCCCGAGTCTGGCGAGGGTCTCAGGATTTCTTGGGCCCAGATTTCGGGCCGAGCCCGGAGTCGGAGGGGGTCTTGGGCCGGCGCGGTGGCCCGGCTCACCTGTAGACATCGGTCCAGAGGTACGTGCCCAGCACGTACACCGCCTCCACGCGGCTCCCGTACTGCAGCCGCACCGTCCGCTCGCGCAGCATCTTCCCCGTAGTGCCCGGCCCCGTGCCAGTCCTCTCTCGTCTGGGTCTGCCTGGAGCACTTGCCGCAGGTAACCCCTCCAGCAGTCCGCAAGCGCAGCGGCCCCCGCGCTCCGCCTTTATCCTGCCGCCGGTGGGCGGAGCGGCCCGTCGGCCTCCTCTCGCAGTGGGCTGTGGGCCCGTCCGTCAAGCATGGCCACGCCCCCCACAACTCTTCCCGCGGGGCCCCACCCCAGGCCTCCCATCCCTGCCCCCTCCCCCACCCCCAGGCCCACCCCAACCCTCCCCCCTCCCCGCCCCATGGTCTGGGTGATGTCAGCGGTTGCCAATTTCCTACTTTCACTGGTTGATTTGCTCATTCTTTCATTCAACATACTTTCAGTGGGCCCCCAGCTGGCCGGCGCCAGGACACAGGGCCAGCCGCCTCTCCGGGCGCCCCCCGGCCCTGCGGGGCAGATAATGCAAATGTGGAGTTGTCATAGGGGCGGGGACAGGAGGCGGTGGGCCAGAGCGAGTGGATGCGCTAAACCAGCCCAGGGTCCCGGACCTGAGCCTTCTTAAAGGAGGGGTTTGCAAACTAAGGGGAAATGAGGAGAGGGAGCTTCCTGACCAAACCGGAAAGCCAGATGCAGCCTGCCCCCTCCCCCTTAGCCCCCCAACAATCAGATCAGTATTACAGAGGGAAAGTGGGGAGAGGGGTGGGAGTGGGGAACTCAACAGCCTGCAGGGCCAGAATGCCAAGCCAAGGCACTGGTGGGTGGCGACGGGAGCCTCGGCATGGCTTCCTCAGCAAGGAATGGTTGCCGGTGGAAGTGAAGGAGGCCATCTGGCTGCCCTGGATGGAGGTGCCCCTGGGCAGGGTCCACGAAGACCCCTGCTGGGGCTGCTGAGAGTGCTGGAGAGAAGGGGATTGATCTGACCACTGTTGGTGGACAGAAATATTGATGTTCCAGTGGAGGGATATGGAGGGGGCACCGTTCTGGCCTGGGCCACTGGGCAAAGGACGGTGCCCCTGCAGAGGTCAGTTCGTGTCTTGTGGAGGCTGAGGTTCAGAATGACACCCAGTGGGAGCCTGAAGCAGCCCCCACCGAATCCCAGACCCTTCCAGCTCTGAAGCCAAGCCAGGGCCTGTTCAGATAATTCACATAAGACTGAGTGGTCCTTGGTAGAAGGGGCAGGAACTGAGGTGTTCCTGACAGGGCGGAGGTTCTAAGAAGGACGTGGCAGGCTGGAGGGGATGCGTGTTTAGGGAGGGGGTACGTCTGCTAGGGGGATGGGAACCCTGGGACGGGGTGCGTCTGAATAAGAGGGTAGGGGCTCACAAGGGCTCAAGGCTGAGACACACCCAGACTCCTGACCCCAGCGGCCTCCTCGAGGCAGCCCAAATTAGGAGACAGTCAAGACCCCAGCTGTTCCTGGGTAGCCGGCACCTAGGAGGAATGTGGGTGGGGAAGGAGGAAGGCCTGAATCGGGCTAAGGGGGCATCTGTCCTCAAGGTGCACAGACCCAGGGAGACGCTGGTAGCTTTTGATAGGCTCCCGCGGCCGCTGAGTGCACCGTCCAATCAGGAGGCAGGGTGACCACCTGCCAAAGAGGTAAAAAACTTGTGCAGCTCAGAGCTGACTTCGAGGCCTCCGAGGTGGGCTCTTGTCCCGTTATCCCTCTACCAGAATTACTTTTGAGCCCCTACTATGCGGCAGATATGGGGCATATGCCAGGGTCCCCACCTTCCTGGACATCATAGAACACAGCACCCTCATTTCACCCACTGGGGCACAGGGTGGGGGGAGAGGCACCGCACCTCGACCTGGGCCTGGGCAAGTCATCCCAGGAGCAGGGGAGTGATAACATCAGGCAGAAGTGGTGATTGCCAGGAGAGAGCGAATAACAGTGGGCCCTTAATGCGTTCTTTCTGCGTGCCAGGTGCTGTTCCAGCGGCACTTTTCATGCACTGGAATTAGATCATTATACCCTCCCAATAACCCCACCACTTTACAGATGAAGAAAGCGAGCCGCAAAAAGGTTCAAGAATTCGCCCTTGGTCTGGTCTCACAGCGCCTAAGAGCGGCAGAGCCAGGATAGGAATTTGCAGGGGTGCGGTGGGAGGGTTGGGGGTGGCCGGCAGGGGCAAAGCAGGTAAGAGCAGGGAAGGAATGTTGTCTCTTAACTGGCAGAAGACGAATCCCAAGTTCTAATCCCAGCCCCGCCTTTGTGGAACCTTGGACAATTCACCCAGCCTGCCATTTGGAGCCTCATTTTCCTCATCTGTGAATGAAGTGATCTCTCCGCCCAGATGTAAGGATGACATGACATGAGACACTGTACGGTAAACACTAGCACAGTCTCTGGCACAGGCGAGCACTCAAGAAATGAAACTCCCTCTTCTTAAAAAAAAAAATCCCACCCAGGCCCGGCTGACACATGCTCCAAGGCTCCTGTCCCTGGCTCAGGGCCTGCAGTGTTGGGTCACAGCGCCTGGTTGGTGGGATGGGAGCCTCCTGGTGCCCAAGGGTTTAAAATAGCTAAAGTGGTCACAGCTGTTGGTGGATTCAGGGCCGGAGGTCTCAGCCATCACGGCTGCTCCCCTGGGGCCCGGAAGAGCCATGAGGCATCTCATTGTGCCTTTTGGGGAAGGCCAGCAAAGGGCAGGCTTAGCTTGGGTCAGTTCTGGCACCGACCTGCACCTCACACCCCCAACTCAGTCTGGCTCCTGCCAAGCAAGTGGCCGGAGAAACTGGGCTGGGAGAAGCTCGTCTGAGCTGTCTCTCGCTGTGCCAGGCCTTGAGGGGACCGGGGAGATAACCCAGATAATTCACGGGCCTGCCTTGTGCTCAAGTTCACTGATGGCATCATACATGTAAGAATTTAAAAAGGAAGAAATACACAAGTAATACCTGATCATTTTCTTTCTTTCTTTTTTTTTTTTGGCCTCTCTGCTTGGCTTGTGAGATCTTAGTTCCCCGACCAGGGATCGAACCCGTGCCCCCTGCAGTGGAAGCGCGAGGTCTTAACCACTGGACTGCCAGGGAAGTCCCCTACCTGATCATTTTGGAAAAATAATTTTAAAAAAGATCTCCCATGACCCCAGGGCTGGAGATGAGCATTGTGAACACTTTGGCACGTGATCTCACAGGGCCCACGCAGAGGCAGTCTGATGCTGCTGTGGGTGACTGTGCTTACTGAGCCCTAGGCTGGGCCAAGAGCTGCTCTAAGGGCTTCACATCTCTTAGCTCATTTAATCCTCCCAATAACCCTAAGAGCTGGGAGCTATTATTATCCCCAATTTGCACAGAGGCATTGACCAGCCTGGCGGTGAAGAGCATGCATGACCTTTGGACTTGGCAAACCTGAGGTCAAGTCCAGCTCAGCCCCTCAGTAGCTTGCGGACCTCTCTGGGCCTCAGTTTCTACCTCTGTACAGGAGATACTAGTAATACCCAGCCCACAGGGTTGTAAGGAATAACCAGCTGATACACAGCAAAATGCTTAGTGCATTAGGACTACAGACTCAAGTCCTAGTAAATGGAAATTATTTTCTATGTCTGTATATAGTTAACTTTTTGTAAAAATAGGCTTCTGACTGTACATGCTATTTGATATCACACTTTAAAGGCCTCTGCAATGTGTCACAAGCATACATTCATACCCCTTCATGTTGTCCAGAACTTCAGAGTCTGCAAATCAAAGCAAGGTTCTAATTAGCAGAGGAGACTCAGAGAGGGACAGGGAAGGTGCAAGTTCCTCCAGCCAGATAGCAAATGAAGGAACTTAGGGCACAGAGTGGACATTATTCAGTGAACCACTGTGTGCCAGGCTGTACCGGGTACCAGGTGGTCTGAGATGTGGAAACAGGCAGCCATAGTACAGCTGTGGCCTCGAGGGAGTGGGAGGGCAGGAACAGGGTGGTGCCCTGTGATCACCTTTAGGCCCCCCCAAAGCCACCCAAGCAGATGGCTTTGTCTAAGATCCTCAAATACAGAAGCTCTGGAGGGGCCACTGAGCCAGGGCCCTGGGGGCCCAGAGGAGGGGAAGCAGGGCTACCATGCCAAATAAGGGGATGGAGCTGGGTGTCCAAGGTGAGACCAGGAGGGTGGGCTGGACATAGGGAGGGGAAGATGAAAGAGGGTTCC
>NW_006786690.1:9363017-9364308 GCF_000442215.2 Lipotes vexillifer | reverse complement strand
TTCCTGCCAGAGGCAAGTACTCATGCAAGGCCTGGTGAGTTCCATCTGGCCAGGGCCGGGGATGGGGAGAGTCTGGCCTGGCCAATGCCATGTCACACATTGCCTTATTGTATAGGTCATGAAGAGGACTTTTGGCTTTATCTTAAGGTCACAGGAAAGCCTAGGAAGGACCTTGAAACATGGCAATAACACGATGCGTGCTTTAGGCAAATCACTCCTGCTGCCATGTGGAGCTGAATTCGACAGGAATTTTGACAGGAGGCCAGAGTGGTAAGGTGATGGGGCCTGGGTCATCACCCCCAAGGCAGCTACTCTGTGCCCAGGGACCTCGTCTTCCCACAACTCTGCCCTCAAGAGCAGCTCCCCATACCCTGGGCCTTTCCTTGGTCCCTCACATCCCCTTTTCCCCAGCAAAGCCCACTTTCTCATCCCACTCCTTTGGAAGGGTTCCCTGGCCAGCCAGTGAAGGATGGGCTCTGGTATGGGGCATTAATTTTGCTCCTGTTCCTGCCCTTGGTTCTGCCAGATATTCCACTTAGGAGGAGGGCAGAGCTGGGGTGTTACATTGTTATATTTATGCAGTGACTGGAGACAGGTGGTTATTCAGCCGCTAATACCATAGGTATTCAGAATGAGGGACGTGTGTCCTGCTCTATATTCACCCTTCAAATCCTTCCGGGGCTATTGTCACCTACAGAAATTTATTTTAAGGAGCTGCTTCAGGCCATTGTTCGGGTTGGCAATTCTGAAGTTTGCAGAGTAGGCCAGCAGGCTGACTGGAATTTGGGAAGAGTTGATGCTGCAGTCTTGAGTCTGAAATTTGCAGGCCAGAAACTCAGGCAGGGTTTCTATGATGTATTCTGGATGCAGAATTTCTTCTTCTGGAAACCTCAGTCTTTGCTCTTGAGACCCATCCACACTATTGGGGGGGCGGGCGGTGACTTGCTTTACACAAAGTCTATTGATTTATTTTATTTTATTTTTTTGGCCGTGCCAGGTGGCCTGTGGGATCTTAGTTCCCCAACCAGGGATTGAACCCAGGCCCTCAGCAGTGAAAGCTCTGTGTCCTAACCACTGGACCACCAGGGAATTCCCAAAGTCTATTAATTTAAATGTTAATAACATCTAAATAAAAAATACCTTCATAGGGCTTCCCTGGTGGCGCAGTGGTTGAGAGTCCGCCTGCCGATGCAGGGGACCCGGGTTCGTGCCCTGGTCCGGAAGGACCCCTCGTGCCGCGGAGTGGCTTGGCCTGTGAGTCATGGCCGCTGAGCCTGCGCGTCCGGAGCCT
>NW_006786690.1:9355123-9362920 GCF_000442215.2 Lipotes vexillifer | reverse complement strand
GTCCGTGCCCCGGTCTGGGATGATCCCACATGCTGCGGAACGGCTGGGCCCGTGAGCCACGGCTGCTGAGCCTGCACGTCCGGAGCCTGCGTTCCGCAGCGGGAGAGGCCACAGCAGTGAGAGGGCCGCGGACCCCGGAAAAAAAAAAAAAAAAAAAAAAAAAAAAAAAAAAACCTTCATAGCAACACCTAGTCTTGTGTCTGACTAAAACAACTGGGGAGCCAGAGCCAAGCCAAGTTGACACTTAAAAGTAGCCTTCATGGTGCCAAAAAGTGGGCTAATGCTCTGATGCACAAGGTCATTATTTATGGAGCACTGACTTCTTACCAGGCATTCTTTTTTTTCTTATTGAAGTATATTTGATTTACAATAATTTACTTATATATATATATATATATATATATATATATATATATATATATATATGTACATTCTTTTTAAAATATCCTTTTCCATTATGGGTTATCACAGGATACTGAATATAGTTCCCTGTGCTATACAGTAGGACCTTGTTGTTTCCCCATTCCATGTATAATTGTTTACATCTGCTAACCCCAGCCTCCCACTCCATTCCTCCCCCAACTCCTCCCCCTTGGCAACCACCAGTGTGTTCTCTATGTCTGTGAGTTTGTTTCTGTTTTATAGGTAGGCTCATTTGTGTCATATTTTAGATTCCACATACAAGTGATATCATATGGTATTTGTCTTTCTCTTTCTGACTTACTTCACTTAGTATGATAATCTCTAGTTGCATCCACGTTGCCACAGATGGCATTATTTTATCCATTTTCATGGCTGAGTAATATTCCATTGTATATAGGTACCACATCTTCTTTATCCACTCATCTGTCAGTGGACATTTAGGTTGTTTCCATGTCTTGGCTATTGTGAACAGTGCTGCTATGAACATAGGGGTGCATGTATCTTTTTGAATTATGGTTTTGTCTGAGTATATCCTCAGGAGTGGGATTGCTGGATCATATGGTAATTCTATTTTTAGTTTTCTGATGACCCTCCATACTGTTTTCCATAGTGGCTACACCAAATTACATTCCCACCAACAGTGTAGGAGGGTTCCCTTTTCTCCACACCCTCTCCAGCATTTGTTATTTGTAGACTTTTTAATCATGGCCGTTCTGACCATGGTGAGGTGATACCCCATTGTAGCTTTGATCTGCATTTCTGGAGCATCTTTTTCATGTGCTTATGCTTGCCAGACATTCTTGCTGCAACCCCAGGGGCACCCTCACTTTACATTCCAAAGGGTAAATTGACTTGCGCATCGTTTTATCATAGTCACTGAGATTCAAACCCAACTCAGTGGGAGGACAGAACTTGGATTCTTAATCCCTCCACACCCCTAAAGCAGAGCTACGAATGTGGACCTTGAAGAAGATGTGATGGGTCAAACCTCTGAAGAGCTGCTATGGGGCCAGATTAAGCTGACCAGTCTGTGTAGACCTGTGCTGTCCAACATGGTAGGTAGTTGTTGCCACCTGGGGCTACTGAGCGCTTGAAATGTGGCTAGTCCAAATTTAGATGCACTGGAAGTATAAAATACACAGATTTCAAAGACTTAGTGTGCAAAAAAATAAAGGTAATTAAAAATATATTGACTACCTATTGAAATGATAATATTTTGGATGTATTGGGTTACATAAAAATATTATTCAAATTAATTTCACCTATTTCTTTTAATTAAAAAATTGTGGCTACTAGAAAATTGAAAACTACATGTGAAATGTGCACTTGTGGCTTGTTTTATATTTCTATTGGCAGTGCTCGTCCAGACTCTTCTAAACTGTAAGGCAGGAACTGTGGCCACCTTGTTTGTGATAATCCCTCCTGGGTTGAGCCTTGGTGCCTGGGCATAGTACATACATATTTGGTGGAGAGAGTGGAATTGCTCTGTGTTCCCAGAGGGCATCAGTCAGGTCTGTGACAAGAAGATACAGAAAAGAAAATGTGCTGGCGTGTGAAAGAGGTTAGTGACCACAAGGTGGCGCCAGATCCCCATTTTAGAAGCAGGGAGGAGGGAGGTTTTTCTCACCTGAGGAAAGGTACCAGCCAGCGTGAATCTGAGAGATCAAGGATGCCTCCTGTCTCTGTCCAGCCTCACTCAGCTCCTTCCTTTAGCTTTTGAAACCCTCTTCCCCACAGGCATTTGGGGTCAGGGTTCAGGGACTCTGTGTGAGGTCCAGTCCCTTAAAGTAGGGTCCCCTCCCTGGACAGAGGAGAAACTGAGGCCCAGAGAAGGGGGAGTGAGGCCTGAAGAGGGGCAGCGACCTGCCCAAGCCTATTGGTAGCAGAGCCAGGTCCTTTGAGCCTCATCCTTTATGGCTGTCCTGTTGCCTTAATGCCTTGGTCCCTTGAGCCCGGGTTGTTGATTCACTCTAACAAGCTTAATAAATAATCACCGAGTATGTGCCAGGCATTGGGCTGGGCAGGAGAAGGTGTGTGATCTATAAGACATGTGTGTACACATACGCACACATACCCTTTTATAAGAATGCTTCTTAGGCATTTATAACTACCTGCTATAATTATTCTTGTTACACCCCACGAGATGGTTAAATTCTCCATCTTTAGAAGAAGTCCTCTTAGATTTAAACCCCAGCTCTGACACTTGCTAGCTTTTGAGACCTTGGACAAGCCATTTTACTTGAGTCTTGATTTTCTCATCTGTGTAATGGGGTAACAATGACCCCTACTTCCCAGGTTGTCATAAGATTAAATGAGATAGTACATATAAAGGGCCAGGCACATAGAAAGTGCTTGATTCATCTTGCCTGTGGTTTTAATAGTCATCAGTCAAGGCCTCTGCTGACCAGTGCTACAGCAAAGGCGTCAGCTAAGTTCCATGGAGGGAATGCACTGACAGCTTAGTGAGCGTTTCCCGGCAAGAAGATCCCGTGGTAGGAATTCGGTGCGAGTTGTTTATTTGAGAGGCAGTGCCAGGAAACACCAGTAAGGGAGCGAGGAATTACGGCGGTAAAGGTTAGGGAATAAAGCGATTTACCTTGGTGGGCAACTGCTGCTTGTAGAGCACTAACTCAGTTATCCCAGTGAGGGGCGAGGGAGCTGGGGTGTTCATCCTCCATCCTCCAACTGTACCATGGGTGGAGGGCTGCGCCTGGGTGGGGGCTGGGGCAATTCCCCGGCACTCCTGGTTTGTTGTCTGCTCAAAGAGAAAGCCTTCAGGCAGAGATACAGGTGCTGCTGGAAGTCTGGCTGGTATGCACAGCCTCTGCTTCAAGAGAGAAGGGAGAAGTTAATTCAAGTTGAGGAAAGAGGGGAAGGCTTCATGGAAGAGGTGGCCTTTGAACTCACCTTTGAAGGTTGGGTAGGAGTTTGACAAGCAGAGATGAGGGAAGGGTATTCCTGGCAGGAGGCAGAGCACAGCCAAGGAAAGGAAATGTGGAGGGGCAGGGAAAATTGTGGGGGGATATTTTGAGGGCAAAGCCAGGAAAACAGTCCCAGGATAAGCCATGGAGGCCTCAATTGCCAGACCAGAGAGCATTCTGGCTGGATTCTTTGGGCAGTAGGGAGCCATGGAAAGTAGGATCTCTCTCTGCTGCAGGTGAGGGTAGGTGGGAGGGACTTCTGAGAGCAGGTGGGAGGCTGTACTCCAAGTGACAAGTGATGAGGGTCCAGATGGGACAGTGGAACTTACCTTAGGGGCAAACTGGAGGTTGTAAAACTTTCCGGGGTAGGTTCTAGAAATCTTGGAACTTGGAGCCCTTTCTGTCCCTCTGCTGGGTAGAAACCTCAGGTGAGCCCTTTCTGAGTGGCTGTCAATGGCTGTGCCATATGCCCAGCTTCCAGCAGGGGGCACCAATGACACAAGGAACCCTCAGCCTCAGCGCTCAAAGAAGGAAGAAGGGGCTCGTTCTGTTAGTTAATTAGACGGATTCCATTCTTTAGGGGGAAGTTTGCGGTGACACAGCCAGGAGAACCCTGGAGTTGGGCAGCGTGGATTTGAATTCTAGCGCTGCTTTACCTTTCTGTGTCTTCACCTTTCCATGTTGCCACCTGTAAAATGCAGATGATTGAAAGTATCTTCTTCACATGATTGTTAAAACGATGAAATGAGATAAAGCACATAAAGCCCCTGGTACATAGTAGGTGCTGCTGTTACTGGTGGGCAGGGTCTGGATACAGCATTACCTATGAGGGCTGAAGCCAAGAGGCTGGTTGTCTGTAGAAGGTGACATGAGCAGTCCAGAGACCCTGGGCCTCGCCAGAGAGTGCCCAGTCCATCTGAACAGTCTGGCGACCCCTGCGAGGACCTCAAATCACTGTGAAAGTGGGAGCAGGTGACCTGATTTTAATTTCCACAGCTATTGTTACATGAGTGTCAATGTGAGTTTTTGGTGTCCTTGAGGGTGGCTTTTCTGAGTAGAAAAAAAGTATTCGGACTCTCCTTTGGTTTTCAAAAACTGTTAATTTATGATGTTCAATTTATTATATTTATAAATTCAACAATCTCACTTTAGTCTTTGAGTTAGCTTAAAAATCTTCTTTTACAAATATAGCAACTTTTAAAATAATTTTAAGGGGGCATTGGACGAATGTTTTTTTTATAATCTTGGTTAATTAAACAGGCTTAAACATCTTAAACTACACTTATAAAGTTAATATATTCAGTTTCTTTTAAAAATACTTCAATTGCTTTAATGACAAAACTCTCTCAAGCACTTAAATAGATCTTAGAAATCTAATAATTACGTTTATAAATATGGTGAATTTAAATTCTTATAACTATTTTAATACTGTTGACAAATTTAGTAAGATTTTGACTTAAAAATCACAAGTCTAAATCAATCAGTGATTTGTTTATGCATTTTAAATTTGAAACTTAAGGTTGATCTGTTATTCCCATAGAGCACATTCTTTTAAATATCACAAATACTTAAAATTCCAAACATGCGCCCATTATTTTTTTTAACACAAACATGTAACTACATATGTTAAATTTTTTTTTTACTCAATTCTTTTCATGCTTAAGAGAGGTGGGCTCACTGAGTCAAGGATTTTACCACCTCAAGCAAATTTTGGGGTAATCATCTCCTCTAAGATTTCCTAATGTCCACAGAAACCTCAGGCTTAGACTTAGGTTTTTGCCCATGACCTTGATGGAACTTGAGTCCCACTTATCATCACTTGAACAGGATCTCCCATCATCTAAAAAGGGAGTGGTTATGTAGCCTGGCTCTTGTGAGTTCAGTTTACATATTCCCCATTTCTCAAGTCAGATTTGAGGCTCAGTGTCTGGGTTTGGGTTTGGGTTCAACTGATGGATTCACTCCTTGATTCTATTCTGAACTCTGTTCAAAGACTTCCTTTTGGGGCCACCCTCTTACAGGTGTCTAAATCACACCCAACTGAATCTCTCTGCTTTTGCCTGGCTCCTCAGGACAATTCTAAGGTTTTTATAGTGATAATGAGTCTAATCTTAGAAGCCAGGATACAGCTGAAGAAATTGGAAGTGGGTGGCATCTTCCTCCTTATTCAGGTCCATCCCTCCCCATCATCCTGGCTAACGTAGACCCCGCCCCCATCACTGTCTATCACAAAAATCCCCCTAGCTTAGTTTCCTCAGATTGTTTCTTACCAGCTGAAAATACCTTATGTGGGCAAAAAAACACAGGACACCCAGTTAAATCTGAATTTCAGATAAACAATGAATAATTATCCCAGGTTCCAAGTATTGCTTGGGACATGGAAAATTATATGTTGTTTACCCGAAATTCAAATTTAACTGGGTGTCCTGTAGTTTATCTGGCAGCCCTAATTATTTGTGTTGGTAATTGCCTGTCCTGCACCCTCTCCCTGCGAGCCTGGAGGGGTCATTCCCTCTGTCTTGTTAATTGCTGTGCTCCTGGTCCCAGGACAGGATCCAACTCATGGTAGGTGCTGAATGAATGAATGAGTGAATGAATGCAGGAGCTGACAGAGGTATCATAATTGAGCAGAACCCTGCCATGTCCCCTGCCTCTTTTTTGTAGAAAAGCTTTAGCCTCCTAGGCCTTCTCTGAGGTCCAAAGAGCAAATTTAATCAGAGGAATGAAAAAACGCAGAAGCAAAGGAAAACAGCCAAGCAAGGCAAAATAATAGTTTAACCATAAAACAAAGCAATGATCTTTAGACCCTCCTTATGGGCTATAGATAATATTCTGAGCCACGTCCTTTGAACTGTTTTGCAGATACTGAAACCCCCACCAGGTGGAAGAGGTTAATTGTATGCTGACCACTTAGACCCCAGACTGGCTGGAACTAGAAGGTTGATGATGCTGACTCCTGATTATGTGATCACCAACCAATCAGAAGAATGTCCATGAGCTGATTGTGACCCTGCAACTCTCTCCCTCACCCTGTCTTTAAAACCCCTTCTCTGAAATCCACTGGGGAGTTCAGGTCTTTTGAGCATTAGCTGCCTGTACTCCTTGTTTGGCACCTGCAATAAACACTGCCCTTTCCTTCACTGCAACCAGTGTCAGTAGACTGGCTTTACTGTGAATGGGCGAGGGAACCCAAGTTTGGTTTGGTAACAGTATCAGTTCAGGCTGGCCGGGTGGGGAGAGCCAGGACCAAGTGGGGGGCGAGTGCTGCAGGGGGGCAGGTTTGACTTTTCCCAGCAGGAGTTCCACACCTCAAGGTGTGACTGAGGGGCCCTGACATTCCATCTGCTCCACCATCGCGGGCCTGGGAGGTGGTACCTAGAGCAGGGCCGAGTGCATCCCGCACACTGAGGAGGAGCTCAGTCACCTTCTAGTCCCACTCTGGGTGTGGCCTCTGTGTGCCCGAGAGAGAAGAAAGGAGTCACACATGTGGCCTGAGGGAATGTCCTCTCTCCTGGGGCCAGGTGGGTGACCCTCCTGCCCTCACAAGCCATGGGCTCTAAGGTGGAGCCCTGGGGTCCCCATGGGGCTGGGACGCATGGCTCCTGGCTGGGGTGGTCAGGCCTGGATTAAGAGGGGCCTGTGAGGGGTCGAAGCCTCGGCCTCTGCCCCCATTAACCAGACTCCGCGTGCACAGATGAGCTGATGCTCACAGGCCAGCCCAGATGCACATGTGCATGTGTACACACACACACACACACACACACACACACACACACACGATCTCTCTTCACTCCCACACCGAGGTCTCACACACGAGCTGATCCTGCTTCAGTCCCATGAACCCTGTAAGTAATAGCTCCCAGAAGCCTCCTATGCCCCTCCCTGGGACCAGCACCCCTCTTGGAGGGCATGTCTCATCTTGAGCAGCAAGGAGGGGTGGGGAGCCTGCCCCCTCCCTGGCAGTGAGCTCCTGGCATTCAGGGACCTCTAATTCCTCTCTCTCCCCAGTGCCTAGCACAGGGCTTGGAAACACTCAGGAACCAGTTAATGAGGGTGAGATCAGAGACCTTGTCCCCATGTAGCAGCCAGATTAATTACTGAGCACCCGCTTCATGCCAGGCAGCACGTTAAGCTCTTTACAGGTATGAACTCACTGAGTGTTCTCACTGTGGTGGGTGCTGCTCTTAGTCTCACATCCCTGAGGAGGAAACTGAGGCACAGAGAGCTTAAGTGATGTCCGTGGTGAATTTACCTGAGCCCTGTGAGACTGCCAAACGGTGAAGGTTAAGAAATGCCACCACCCTTGTGTTTCAGGAAATGGTTTACTGTGCAGGGCCCCTCCTCACCCGTATGACTTAGTTAAGACTCACGGACTCTCCCCCTGCTTCCCCGTGACAAGGCCAGACACAGACCCTCCAAGCTCTTATTCTTTGCCCAATAAATGAACCGCTTG
>NW_006786690.1:9353050-9355113 GCF_000442215.2 Lipotes vexillifer | reverse complement strand
GAACCGCTCGTTCTCACTGATCAATCAGAACAAAATGCTTGTTAACCAAACTAAGGCTTCTTTCCTTCATCCAGGCCCCTGAACTGTAGCCCCCTGGAGGCAGCTGACAGCCCCACTGCAACCTCCAGAACAGGGTAGAAGTTTCTCTGATCTACCTTCCCAGCACCCACCCTTTCATCCCACTTTCCCACTCCTGATCCTTCTGGCTCTGTTTACTCCTCTCTGTAAAAGAAAACCTCTTTTTGCCCAGTTCTTGAGATGCTTGCAGAATTTACACTCAGAGCATTCTCCCTGGTGCCGTAGCTCCCTGCCACCCCTATCGCAATAGTGCCTTCCCTGCGAGCATCCTCTTGAATAAATTCTCTCCTTGCTCAGTCTGGATTTCTTGGGTTTTATTGGACATAACTTATTCAAGGTCACACAGCTAGCAAGTGGCAGAGTCGGGGCTCAGACCCAGGCCTTCTGTTCCAGAAGCTCTGCTAACATGCCTGTTGCGGCCCTCTACACCCTACACACCTCCACGACTGCACACAAACACAGGTGCAACATGTGTAAGAAAGGCGCATCTCCAGAAATGCAGGCTCGCACCTGTGCTCATGCCCCCACCACCAGTGCCCCCATCCTCAAGGCAAGGCTCATCCTCACACAGGTGTGCACGTCCCACCCCTCCCCCACCACGTGCACATGCGCACACCCTCACTCGCTCTCCCAGCCTCCCGGGCACAGCAGACTCACGTTCTTGGTACCTGGAAGGGAAGCTGAGTCTGAAGAAAAGCTTGTGGCTGGCTCTGACCATGACCCCACTCTCCCTTCATCCCTCCTCTGCCTGCTGGGATCTCCTGATCCCCCCACCCCCGTGCTCTCCCAGGGTGTCAGACAGGCTGCAGAGGTCACTGGTCCCTCAGTAGGTTTCGATTCAGGCCCCTGGGGGGAGGGAGCCGGAGTGTGTGGTTAATGAGTGTGGGCTCCAGCCTCCAGGATCCAGCCGGCAGTGTGGAAAGAAGGCCTGGCTAGACCGCATAGACTCAGGCATTGTTCCCTATCCCACTCCATCCAGAGAGCAGTAGGTTTGCATCCGGGTTTGAATTTTTGCTCTGCTGCCTGCCAGCTGGGTGGCCTTGGACTAGTTATTTAACCTCTCTGAGCTTCAGCGTTTTCATCTGTTGCATGAGGACAGTTAAAAAGACAAACTACTGTTTATTGAGCACCTACTATGTGCCAGACATTGGGCCAACGACGTTAAATGGATTAATTAATTTAATCCTCCCAGCAACCTGCCAGTGTAGATTTTAGTTTGAATCACGTGAAATTGCCATTTTTATAGGTCAAAAATAGTCAAGTGCTGACAAATTATTTAGTTTAGCCTCTTATCATTATCCCTGTGTTACAGATGAGGAAACAGACTCAGAGAGGCTGTGGCCTCTGCCCAATGTCACACAGCCATGAAGTAGAAGAGCTGGGATTTGGACCCAGGTCCCCCTGGCTCTCCTGCTACACTTTTAATCTCAATGCCGGGCCTTGGTGAGGACCAAACCAAACCACGTCAAGTGTTCAGCACAGCACCAGGCACACAGTACATGCTCAATAAATGCACTCTTCCTTTCCTTGCTTGCTAGGGTGAGTCTTCTCAGAGTTAAAACCTTAATCCCCTACCAGGCTAGATGACTGATTCCCCCTTTTCTCCCCCAGCCCCTCCCTCTGACCTGTCATCCATTCCAATGCTGGGGTGAAATCACACGCGGGCCTCACCCCACACCTGACCCCCATCCTCCACCATCATCTAAATGGGTCCTGGCAAAGTCAATCTGCCCTCTTGCAGGGAGTCTTCCTGGATGGGGACCTCCCTGCCAGGTGCCCACCCCGCTTCTTCCTGGGCTCAGGTTCAACACCATGTCCCATTAGTTCTGCAAGTGCCCACAGAGGCCATGTGTCTGGAGCACTCAGCAAGGGCCCTGGAGCCAGAGCACCCCCTGAGCTCCTCAGCTAATGTACGTGCCCAGCACTGGGATCAGTGTTTCCTGTGTTCTCTAATTTCACTCCTAAAACAACTTTGTGCGGGGGGG
>NW_006786690.1:9346882-9353003 GCF_000442215.2 Lipotes vexillifer | reverse complement strand
GGGGGGCCCGCGGGGGGGGCGGGGGGTTACTTTTATTCTTCCCATCTTGCAGATGGGAGACTGAGGCTCTGAGAATTAAAGTGACTTGTAGTCTCGAGGTGAACCTGAGGATAGAGGAGGGCTGTGACCTCCGCCCAGGGGAATGAAGGGGCACATCCTGGTGGACGTTTGGAGAGACCCTTGAGTGGCTAGACTGTCAACAGGGGGAGGTAGGGAGGTGAGAAAAGAGGGAAAGGGCAAGCTGGGTGGAGGATACCACGTGATCAAGGCTTGGACGTTTTGATGTTTTTTATTTTTAACAATTTAGATTCCCTGATCCTAACATTTTACTGGTCTAAGGTCATATATTTCTTCCATTCTAAGCTTTTATTAACCCAAAAGTTTAGAAACTTGGAGGTTCCATAATTCAGGGGTCCCCAAGCCCTGGGCCGTAGACAGCTACTTGTCCGCGGCCTGTTGGAACTGGGCGGCACAGCAGGAGGTGAGCGGCTGCCAAGCGAGTGAAGCTTCATCTGCTGCTCCCTATGGCTCCCCATCACTTGCATTACTGTCTGAACCATCCTCCCCTCCCCTGCTCCCGTCCGTGGAAAAATTGTCTTCCACAAACCGGTCCCTGGTGCCAAAAAGTTGGGGACCGTTGCTATAATTCACATATGCTGAGGAGCCTTTGTGTCTCAGATCCTGTAATTTGCAGATTCTATGATTAATTTCAGGAAGATGCTGAGCATGTGGGTGGGGAAGGCAGGGACAAATCTGGTACATAAGCATCACTCCCCCCACCCCCTGCCCCCGCCTTCCTCAAGTGTCAACTTCCCCAGGGCTGGGTACAGAAAAGGAATCAGGAAATACTTACAGAATGATTGATGTTTGGGCAAGAAAGGACAGGGCTGGCTTGGGGGTGTGGATGGGGGCCGGGGATGGTTCTTGGCCAGGTACAGGGCTTGTGTTGGCACAGTTAGGAGGAAAGGGTCAAGTGCATTTGTTGGAAGCCCACGTAAAGTTGTAGATAAAAGGGTGAGCATCTGAGCCTGTATTTGAAATGGGAACCATGCCAACCTTGGCATGCAATGGAGTCAGACTTGCAGTCCAGCCCCAAGGCTGCTGTGAAGCCAGGATAAACCAAAATGGGGGTTGGCCAATCTCTTTTGTATAGATGGCCAGATAGTAAATTTTTAGGCGCTGTGGACCAAGACACATTGTATTCTTTTAGCACAGATATACTGTCATTGTGGAATAAACACAATACTTTGCCATCTAATTAGATTAAGAAAATAATACAAACTCCACTGCACCTTAAAAGTGCACCATTTGCCCATCAACGGATGAATGGATTAAAACATGTGACACATACATACAATGGAATATTATTCAGCCTTAAAAAGAAGGGGATTCTGACACATGCTACAACATGGATGGATGTTTTTTATTATTATTATTATTTTAATAGATCTTTATTGGAGTATAATTGCTTCACAGTACTGTGTTAGTTTCTGTTGCACAACAAAGTGAATCAGCCACATGCATACACATGTCCCCATATCCCCTCCCTCTTGCATCTCCCTCCCACCCTCCCTATCCCACCCTTCTAGGTCATTGCAAAGCACTGAGCTGATCTCCCTGTGCTATGCGGCTGCTTCCCACTAGCTATCTATTTTACATTCAGTAATGTATATATGTCCATGCTACTCTCACTTCGCCCCAGCTTCCCCCACCCCGCTCCATGTCCTCAAGTCCATTCTCTATGTCTATGTCTTTATGCCTGCCCTGCAACTAGGTTCATCAGTACCTTACTTCACTCTGTATGACAGACTCTAGGTCCATCCACCTCACTACAAATAACTCAATTTCGTTTCTTTTTATGGCTGAGTAATATTCCATTGTATATATGTGTCACACCTTCTTTATCCATTCATCTGTCGATGGACACTTAGGTTGTTTCCATGTCCTGGCTATTGTAAATAGTGCTGCAATGAACATTGTGGTACATGAGTCTTTTTTTTTTTTTTAACATCTTTATTGGAGTATAATTGCTTTACAGTGGTGATATGACTTTTTTGAATTATGGTTTTCTCAGGGTATATGCCCAGTAGTGGGATTGCTGGGGCATATGGTAGTTCTATTTTTAGTTTTTTAAGGAACCTCCATACTGTTCTCCATAGAGGTTGTATCAATTTACATTCCCACCAACAGTGCAAGAGGGTTCCCTTTTCACCACCCCCTTTCCAGCATTTATTGTTTCTAGATTTTTTGATAATAGCCATTCTGACCGGTGTGAGTTGATACCTCATTGCAGTTTTGATTTGCATTTCTCTAATAATTAGTGATGTTTAGCAGCTTTTCATGTGCCTCTTGGCCATCTGTATGTCTTCTTTGGTGAAATGTCTATTTAGATCTTCGGCCCATTTTTTAATTGAATTGTTTGTTTTTTGATATTGAGTTCCACGAGCTGTTTGTATATTTTGGAGATTAATCCTTTGTCCATTGTTTTATTTGAAAATATTTTCTCCCATTCTGAGGGTTGTCATTTTGTCTTGTTTATGGTTTCCTTTGCTGTGCAAAAGCTTTGAAGTTTAATTAGGTCCCATTTGTTTATATTTCCATTACTCTAGGAGGTGGGTCAAAAAAGATCTTGCTGTGGTTTATGTCAAAGAGTGTTTTTCTTATGTTTTCCTCTAAGAGTTTTGTAGTGTCTGGTCTTACATTTAGGTCTTTAATCCATTTGGAGTTTATTTTTGTGTATGGTGTTACATAGTGTTCTAATTTCATTCTTTTACATGCAGCTGTCCAGTTTTCCCAGCACCACTTATTGAAGAGGCTGTCTTTTCTCCATTGTATGTTCTTGCCTCCTTTGTCATAGATTAGTTGACCATATGTATGTGGGTTTATCTCTGGGCTTTCTATCCTGTACCATTGATCTATATTTCTGTTTTTGTGCCAGTACCATACTTTTTTTTTAAACACTGTCTTCTCAACAGATGCCAGAAAACAACAAAATATTCAGGATAAGCTACTTCTGGAAGACAATGTGTGATTCTTACTTTTCAAAAATTAAACTATGGATTAAATGCTTATTTTAGTTTTTCTTGAATTTTATTTAATTAATTTTTTTATACAGCAGGTTCTTATTAGTCATCAGTTTGATACACATCAGTGTATGCATGTCAATCCCAATCACCCAATTCATCACACCACCACCACCACCTCCCCGCCACTTTCCCCGCTTGGTGTCCATACGTTTGTTCTCTACATCTGTGTCTCAATTTCATACTGTCTTGATTACTGTAGCTTTGTAGTATAATTTGAAGTCGGGGAGCCTGATTCCTCCAGCTCCGTTTTTCTTTCTCAAGATTGCTTTGACTATTCGGAGTCTTTTGTGTTTCCATACGAATTGTGAAATTTTTTGTTCTAATTCTGTGAAGAATGCCGTTGGTAATTTGACAGGGATTGCATTGACTCTGTAGATTGCCTTGTGTAGTATAGTCATTTTCACAATATTGATTCTTCCAATCCAAGAACATGGTATATTTCTCCATCTGTTTATGTCATCTTTGATTTCTTTCATCAGTGTTCTATAGTTTTCTGAGTACAAGTCTTTCGCCTCCGTAGGTGGGTTTATTCCTAGGTATTTTATTCTTTTTGTTGCGATGGTAAATGGGATTGTTTCCTTAATTTCTCTTTCTGATTTTTTGTCATCAGTGTATAGGAATGCCAGAGGTTTCTGTGCATTAATTTTGTATCCTGCAACCTTAACCAAATTCATTGATTAGTTCCAGTAGTTTTCTGGTGGCATCTTTAGGATTCTCTATGTATAATATCTTGTCATCTGCAAACAGTGACAGCTTTACTTCTTCTTTTCCGATTTGGATTCCTTTTATTTCTTTTTCTTCTCTGATTGCTGTGGCAAGGACTTCCAGAACTATGTTGAATAATAGTGGCGAGAGTGGGCATCCTTGTCTTGTTCCTGATCTTAGAGGAAATGCTTTCAGTTTTTCACCATTGATTATGATGTTTGCTGTGGGTTTGTCATATATGGCCTTTATTATGTTGACGCAGTGGATGGGTCTTGAGAACATTAAACTAAGTGAAAGAAGCCAGTCACAAAAAGTACTTAGACAAATTCATAGAGACAGAAAGTAGAATGGTGGTTGCTGGGGGCTGGGGGGAGGGGGGTGGGGAGTTATTGTTTAATGGGTGCAGAGTTTCAGTTCTGCAAGATGAAGACTTCTGGAGACGGATGGGGGTGATGGCTGCACAGCAATGTGAACTTACTTAATACCACTGAACTGTACACTTAACAATGGTTACGATGGTAAATTTTATGTTTTGTGTATTTTACCACAATAAAAAAGTGCAACACTCATTGTCCACTTTTCTTGTTTTGACATGATGGATGTGCGCTGGTAATAAAAACATAAAAGGCTGCACTATGGTGATATGCATGCTGTCAGCTGGGCCACTAATTTGTTGAGCTCTGAGTAGCCAGGCAAAGTGATGAGAGGATGGGTCTGTGTCATAACCACTCAACTCCGTATTGCAGGGTGAAAGCGCCGTGGACAGAATGTAACGAACGGGTGTGGTTGTGTTCCAGTGAAACTTTATTTATGGACATGGAAACTGAGTTTCATGTAATTTTTTTTTAAATTAAGGTTTTATTTATTTATTATTTATTTATTTTTTTGGCCGCGTTGGGTCTTCGTTGCTGCTCACAGGCTTTCTCTAGTCGCGGCGAGCGGGGGCTACTGTTCCTTGCGGTGTGCGGGTTTCTCATTGCGGTAGCTTCTCTCGTTGCAGAGCATGGGCTCTAGGCGCGTGGGCTTCAGTAGTTGTGGCACTCGGGCTCAATAGTTGTGGCTTGCAGGCTCTAGAGCACAGGCTCAGTAGTTGTGACACACGAGCTTAGTTGCTCCGCGGCATGTGGGATCTTCCTGGACCAGGGCTTGAACCCGTGTCCCCTGCATTGGCTGGCGGATTCTTAACCACTGCGCCACCAGGGAAGTTGAGTTTATTTAATTTTCACGTGTCATGGAATATTCTTCTTTTGATCCCCTGCCCCTGCAACCAGTTAAAAATGTTAAAACCATTCTTAGCTCATGGGTTGAAGAAAAATGATCAGTGGGCCAGATTTGGCCTGTGAGCTGTAGTTTGCCAAGCCCTGGGAACATCAGACAAGCCCAAACTAAGGAGCACTGTATGAAAAAAATTGCCTGGATTCTTCAAAAATGTCAGTGTCATGAAGCACAAAGAAAGTCTGAGAAACTGCTCCAGATTAAGGGATACCAAAAACATGATGACTGGATGTGATACATGACCCTGAGTTTTCTTTAGCTGAAGTGGATGTTATTTATTTATTTATTTATTTTTTTGCGATACGTGGGCCTCTCACTGTCGTGGCCTCTCCCGTTGCCGGACGCGCAAGCTCAGCGGCTATGGCTCACGGGCCCAGCCGCTCCGCGGCATGTGGGATGTTCCCGGACCGGGGCACGAACCCGTATCCCCTGCATCGGCAGGCGGACTCTCAACCACTGCGCCACCAGGGAGGCCCTGGATGTTATTTTGATAGTTGGTGAAATCCCAATGAGATCCATGGGTTAGAGTGTTGTATCAATGCTAATTTCCTGATCTTGATAACTATTGTGGTTATGGAAGAGAATTCCATACTTACAGGAAATGCATACTTAAGGATTTATGGTAAAAGGACATCATGCCTGCAACTTACTACTAAGTGGTTTGGGAAAATAAACAAATATTAATATATAAACTATAAACAAATATATAGTGTATAAATATATATAAACTATAAATAAATAGGAGAGAGAGAACACTAATGTAGTTAGATGTTACTATTTGGGGACTCTGGTTGATCTAGATGCAGGGCATCTGCAAATTCTTTGTTTTATTCTTGCAACTTTTCTGCAAACCTGAAATTATGTCAAAAAAATTTTTAGGACAAAGCAGAGGATTGAGCATTCTCTTCTATTTTATGTATCTACAGATAGCTATTGAGAAACTCCTTCCAAAAAAGATACCATTTATCTTTCTCACCAACAGTGAATGAAAGCGCCTTTCCCCCCCATATCTATACTAATACCCAACCGTTTGAATCTTTTTTTTTTTTTTTTTT
>NW_006786690.1:9344827-9346485 GCF_000442215.2 Lipotes vexillifer | reverse complement strand
CAATGTTGTGGCCTCTCCCGTGCGGAGCACAGGCTCCGGACGCGCAGGCCCAGCCGCTCCGTGGCACGTGGGATCCTCCCGGACCGGGTCACGAACCCATGTTCCCTGCATCGGCAGGCGGACTCTCAACCACTGCGCCACCAGGGAAGCCTCTGAATCTTTGACATCGTGATAAATTGAAAATATATCTCATTTGTTTTATTGGTCATTTCTTTTGTTATAGTTGGGGCTGAGCACATTTTTCTTTGTGTACTGGCCATCTATATATTTTTTTCTTTTGTGTAACTAGGAAGCGAAGGGGGCCTGGGACCCTGGGCCCTTTTAACATTTGGAGGAGGAGCAGAGCAGAGGACGAGAGCTGAGCCAGCGTGGTGTTACTGTGGACGCCAAGGAAAGAAGGTGCTTCAAGAGGGAGGGAGGCCAACCTTGTCCAAGGCTGCTGAGAGGGCCAGTAAGATGAGGACAGAGGGGTGACCAGTGGGTTTGGTGGCATGGGGGCAGTCTTAGTGGTGTGTTGGATGTACGCCCAATTATAGTAGGTGGAGGGGAGAATGGGAGATGATGCTTTGAAGAGACAGAATGTACCAACTATTTCAAGAATGTTGCTATGAAGGGGAGCAGAGAAATGGGGTGGGAGCTGGAGGGGGAGGTGAGATCAAGTGAGGTTGACACTTTCTGTGTTTGCTTATGGGGATGATTCAGAAAAGAAAGAGAAACTGGTGATGCAGGAGACAGCAGAGATAACAGGAGGAATGAAGTGTTTCAAAAGAAGAGAGGGGGGACTTCCCTGGTGGCATAGTGGTTAGGATTCCGGGCTTTCACTGCCGTGGCCTGGGTTCAATCCCTGGTCAGGGAACTGATCCTGCAAGCTGCGTGGCATGGCCAAAAAAAAAAAATAAGAGAGGGGACATTACCTTCTCAGGTGACCTCCCCCAGCCCCTGGTGTCAATTCCATCTAGACTCCAGTGACTACCAACTGCAGGCTCTCTCTTTTCACCCTAACTGCCCCTCTGAAATCCAGCTGCATCCATATACCTGCCTGCTCAGTATCTCTCCATGGATGGTCAATGGGTACTCCAGCCTACCCTGGCCAAAAAAGAACTTAACTATTCTGGGCCTCACTTTTCCTCATCTGTAAACTGGGGATGATGACCAAATTCATAGGGTGTTTGCGAGGATTATATGAGAGAATCTATGTAGAGCAGCGTTCCCAACCAGGAGTGATTTTACCCCAGGGGATCATTAGGCAATGTCTGGAGACATTTTTGGTTGTCTAACTAAGTGTGTGTGTGTGTGTGTGTGTGTGTGTGTGCATGTGCACTACTGGCACTTAGTGGGCACAGGCCAGGGATGTTGCTAAACATCCTACAGTGTTCAAGACAGCCCCATGACAAAGAATTATCTGGCCTCAAACCCCTGATGTAAAGCGTGCCAGGCACAGAGGAAAAGCTCAAAAAATGTTAGCTAATACTATTATTGCCCACCCCCATGGAGACTCACGTAATTATTTATTTATTTATTGCCTCGCAGCTTGCGGGATTTTGGTTCCCAGACCAGGGATGGAATCCAGCCCCAGCAGTGAAAGCGCTGAGTCCTAACCACTGGACCACCAGGGAATTCCCTGATTTATACTTTTTTTTTTTTTTTTTTGTGGTAGG
>NW_006786690.1:9341559-9344447 GCF_000442215.2 Lipotes vexillifer | reverse complement strand
TGCGGAGCACAGGCTCTGGACGCGCAGGCTCAGCGGCCATGGCTCACGGGCCCAGCCGCTCCGCGGCATGTGGGATCTTCCCGGACCGGGGCACGAACCCGTGTCCCCTGCATCGGCAGGCAAACTCTCAACCACTGCACCACCAGGGAAGCCCCCTGATTTATACTTTAAAAAATTAATTTTCACACTGAAACATGCCCAATATTTCAGATCTTCTAAATCTTGAAAGGTTATATTAGCATAGGCACAGCATTAATAATGATGACACTTTCTCCCACTTTGAAATACTAAAAATAGTTAAAATTAGAGTTCTAGGAAGCCCAGTAATCTTACCTTTTTTGTCTTTCCACTGGTGGCTGTCACCAGGTGACATAGGGAAATCCAGAGACACTCAATACACTTACTGAGCTTGCAAAATCAGGGATGTCATCCATTTGTATTTCTTGTAAAATAAGAATGTATTTCTGTGTAGTAACTAACTGGTTAATTTTACTTGTAGGCCAGGAAATAAAATGAATAAACAAAAATAAAATAAAAAAATAAAACTTCTGGGGACTTCCCTGGCCATCCAGTGGTTAAGACTGTGTGCTTCCACTGCAGGGGGCATGGGTTTGATCCCTGGTCGGTGAACTAAGATCCAAACTTCTGTCCAAACCAGGTCCTGCCACCCGCCCCCTGCCCCGCCTTCTGCCATTTTTCCCATCCAAGAAAAATACCACCACCTACCCCAGGCAAAATATATACAGTATCCTTGCTGCACAGCATGTGGGATCTTAGTCTCCTGACCAGGGATCAAATCCGTGCCCTCTGCAGTGGAAGCACGAAGTCCTAACCACTGGACCGCCAGGGAATTCCCAGTCTATTTCTGTTGTGTAAATAAGTTCATTTATATCATTTTTTAAGATTCCATATATAAATGATATCATATGATATGTCTTTCTCTGTCTGACTTCACTTAATATGATAATCTCTAGGTCCATCCATATTGCTGCAAATGGCATTATTTCATTCTTTTTTATGGCTGAGTAGTACTCCATTGTGTATATATACCACATCTTCTTTATCCATTCATTTGTTGATGGAAGCAAACTTTTGTTGCTTCCATGTCTTGGCTATTGTAAAGAGCTCAGCACCTTCTTGAGAGATCTTTCCTGACCATCCCAACTAGAGTATCTCCGTCACCTTCATCATATCACCATATTTTTTTTTTTAACCAAAGCTTAAAAAAAATTTTTTTTTCGCCATGCCGCACGGTATGTAGGATCTTAGTTCCCGACCAGAGATCAAACCCGCGCCTCCTGCAGTGGAAGAGCAGAGTCTTAACCACAAGGCCTCCAGGGAAGTCCCCATAACACCGTATTTTACTTTGCTACATAGTACTTATCACTGCCTGCTGTATGAGATATATATGTTTATTTGTACCTTATTGCCTGTCTCCTTCTCACTAGGTTATTCCATGAGAGCAGGGACCTTGTCTTGTTCACTATGCACCTCCAATGTCTTGAACAGTGCTTGGCATGCAGTAGTTGCTCAATGAATAATTGTTGAATTGATTTGAAATCATGAGGCTTGCCTGTTTGTGACTTTTATCTATTTTTTCTGCTGAGTTATTATTTTTATCTATTTGTAACAGCTTTTTGCTTATTAAAGATATTAGCACTTTGTTTTTTGATTTCCTGAAAGGCATTTGATGGAACAAATGGTGCAAACTTTTGACTATGGTAGCATGAGTATGTAGCTCCTACCATTTGGATTAACTGCTCCAGCCTCAGAATATAAACAGTGAAAAAACACGAATGGACACTTGGGGTTGGTCAACTTTTATGCAGCATTAAAGGGAGGGAACACTTCCCCTCCTTGGAATGTTGGGGAACTTGGACACCCAGATCCTTGCCCTGACTTAGCTAGTGGCATGAGCAGGTGACTTTTTGGCCTCTTTACCTGAGCTGAGTCACTTGCAAATTGGGGATAATGATACTTGTCCCCGTCTCTCATCAGCTTGGGGTATTTTAAAGTTTTCAGGTAGTAGGGTTTGGGGTTGGACCAACAGATCCACAAATATTTAGTGAGTTCGCACTCTGTGCCAAGGCCCTGATGGAATAAGACATAGTCTGCTTTCAAGGAGTTTGCAGTTCAGAGAGAGAGATAGACAAGTGTACAAATCACTACAAGGGCCAGCAGAAATGAAAAGTGTGTGCACAGTGCGCAGACATCATACCCAAGAAGAAGTGGGTGACTGCTTAGAGGGAGGGCAAGGAAGGCTTCCCAAAGGAGAGGATAGGTGAATAGAGTTTCAAGGAATGAATAACAGTTCCTCAGGCAGACAAGGGGGCAGAGCAGTCAGAGTAGAGGGAACTGCATGTGTAAAGGCTTGGAGGTATGCAACAACATGATGGATATGGAAAAGCTACAATTCTGTGGGATTCCTCCCTGGCTCCTACTTCCTACTTTTTTCCTTTCACAACTTTGGTCTGAGCCAATGGGGTCTTGGGGGGCAGGTGGTTGATGTATGACTGCAGGAGTGCTAAGCCTCCCTGGGGAGGGTTGGGAAGCAGTCCTGCTAGGAGCTGCTGTGTTGGGGATCAGGTCTTTAGGGGGCTTGCTAAGTCTCCTTTCTCTCACCACCAGGAAAGAGGCAGCAAGAGGCTGCCCTGTGGCTCTCTGGCTTGGCCCAGCGGTCTTACCCATCATGATGGAGGATCCTTTCCAGGAGCAGACAAATCACAGGGCTGGGGGCTCTGGGAGAATTGGAAGATATTGGCTGAACTGGAGGAGCTGGGCAGAACCTGAGCTGCCTTAGTCGTGGGAAGGCAAAATATTTCATCTTCTCTGGCACTTCTATCCTTGGTGTTTGGTGGCTGTTGGGAGTTACGTAGCTGAGGCTGAGG
>NW_006786690.1:9338522-9341543 GCF_000442215.2 Lipotes vexillifer | reverse complement strand
GCAGGAAAGCACACTGAGATCAATTAGCAATGCCTGCCATGAAAGCTGGGAGGGAGAAAAGTGGCCTGTGTGCTACGTATGTTGCCATCTCTGACCCAGTCATATGCTCTCATTTTACAGATGGGGAGACTGAGGAGCAGAGAGTGGAAGTGTCTTATTTGTTGTTCTATCTCCAATCCCAGGACAGTATCTGTCACACAACATTAGGAAAGATCTGTGGAATTGACTTGTATGAGACTAATAGCCCAGTTCTCCTGAGTTCCAGTTTCAGGTTCTCTCTGCTATAACTGGACAAGTGGCTGTTTGCTGCACAAACTCTTGCATGTTTCCTGGGATATTTTCCATCAAGAACCAGCCTCCAGAGGAGGCTGGGGAATCAGAGTGGTGCTTCCTCTTGCCAGCTGTGGGCTGACCAGGGTAGAGAGGCTGGGAACAGACTCAGGTACCAGGCTGCAGAAGAGCTGACTTTGTCCTTTGCAAAAAGATCAATTCAAAAATCTTAAATAACCCAGCAGAACCACAGAACTTCAAGTCTGAAAGCTCTCAACAGACTTTTAGTTCAATTCAGTTGGAAAAAAAGCACAGACCTGGGTTTAAATCTCAGTTCTACAGTATGGAGGTTTCTTAAAAAATTAAAAATTGAACTACCATATGACCCAGCAATCCCACTACTGGGCATATACCCAGAGAAAACCATAATTCAAAAGGACACATGCACCCCAATGTTCATTGCAACACTATTTACAATAGCCAGGTCATGGAAGCAACCTAAATGCCCATCGACAGACGAATGGATAAAGAAGGTGTGGTACATATACACAATGGAATGTTACTCAGCCATGAAAAGGAACGAAAGTGGGTCATTTGTAGAGACGTGGATAGACCTAGAGACTGTCATACAGAGTGAAGCAAATCAGAAAGAGAAAAACAAATATCGTATATATATATATATAAATTTATTTACTTTTTTATTTACTTTTATTTTTGGCTGCATTGGGTGTTCGTTGCTGTGCGCGGGCTATCTTTAGTTGCAGCAAGCAGGGGCTACTCTTCATTGCGGTGCGCAGGCTTCTTGTTGTGGTTTCTTGTCTTGTTTCAGAGCACGGGCTCTAGGCGTGTAGGCTCAGTAGTTTTTTGCACACGGGCTTAGCTGCTCCGCGGCATGTGGGATCTTCCCGGATCAGGGCTTGAACCTGTGTTCCCTGCATTGGCAGGCAGGTTCTTAACTACTGCACCACCAGGGATGTCCCCAAATATCATATATTAACACATATATGTGGAATCTAGAAAAATGGTGCAGATGAACCGGTTTGCAAGGCAGAAATACAGACACAGATATAGAGAACAAATGTATGGACACCAAGGGGGGAACGCGGGGTTGGGGGGAGGTGGTGGTGGTGGGATGAACTGGGAGATTGGGATTGACATATATACACTAATATGTATAAAACAGATAACCAATAAGAATCTGCTGTATAAAAAAAATTTTTTTTTCAGTTCTCTTTCCAGCTACATGATCTTGGGCAAGTGACCTAATATCTCTGATTCCAACTAGTTTCCACATCTGTAAAACAAGGATAATATAATCTCCAGCTAAAAGGATTAAATGAAATATGCAAGCAAATTGCCAGCCCAGGGCTTGATACTGGAAATATGAGTTTACATTTTACAAAGTGAAAGCAAAAGAAAAGAAAAATGGGCAAATTCTGGTTCCAAAGACAGTAGTCTTGGTATTTCTAGCAGATATTCATACAAAATAGGCACATTTTACTGGTCTATCCTGCACTTTCTAGAATATTCCACCCCCTCACTTCTCCCACTAAGTCTTCAGCCACAGTCTTGTCTTTTTCACCTGTTCATTGTGGAATTCTGGGATGACCCCAAAGGCCCAGGTTCACTCAACACCTACTATGTGCCAGGGTCTGACCTAAGCACTAAGCCACTAGTTTAGTCTAGACGGGAACAGGCGATGATAGTCGGGTGACCAGAATTCCACAGAGAGTCCAGCTCTGCTGACCCTGGGTAAGTTCCTTCTTGCTGGGCCTCAGTTTTCCCATCTGTGACACGGGGATGCCGGCCTGGACCAGAAGAACTGCCGGAGCCCTTCCTCTGGCCCTCCGTGGTGATGCTGGGGGGCCCGGGCTGGGGAGGGGTGAACCGCGGGGCGTGAGCGGGGCGAGAGAGGCGCTCCCGGCCAAGCCCCGACCCATGCGGGGGGCATCCCAGCTCCAGAGGACCAGAGGCGCGTTGGGGGGGTGCTCCTCCAATCACAGGGCTCGTCTCACCGCCCTCCGGATGCTGAAGAAACACCGGAGACCCCAGAAGGAGTCCCTCTTCGTCAGTAGTTTCAGGCATCCTTCGTCCCAGGCATCCTTCTGTTTCACGTCGACCTGGTGTGTTGGTGTGATCAAGGGCCCTGGGTTCAAATCCCACCTTTGCTGTTTGCCGGCTCTATGGCTTTGACAAATTAAGCTCTCCAAGCCCCCACTTTCCTTAAAGGACCGTAGCAAAACTCATTATTAATAATAACAACAATACTGAACACTTATCCTAATCTCGGCAATATGGACTCTGGAAGCTCCAGGTATGGTCTATGGAGCTTGTTAGAAATACGGTGGCTGGACCTCCGGTCAGACCTGAGCCAGACCGCGTGTTAACAAGATCCCCATGAGACTGCCACTCAGGCTGAAGTCTTAGGAGCGCTGGAGTGCCAGGACCTGCCTGCAGACCCCGTCTGCCCCCTGCCAGCTGGGAAGGTTACTCTGGAGCGTAGTTTCCTTGTCTATAAAATGGGGATAATAATAGCGTGCTTTCCAGAGCTGTTGTGAGGATTAAACAACCTAAACATTCAAAAACTGATAAGTGCCTGGGACAGACTAAAGGCTCCATAAACGACAGCACGAGGGGTTCCCACATCCCACCTTTGCTGCCTCTCCAACTGCAGGCTGCTGTCTGCTCTCCTTTCCCAGAAAGCAGCTCTGGCCCTTTCCCTCTGGGCTGGGAATCCTGGTCTCCCTCTTT
>NW_006786690.1:9315842-9338340 GCF_000442215.2 Lipotes vexillifer | reverse complement strand
TTTCCCTAAGGCCAAGCCCCACAGCAGGGAAAGGACATAAGTCCTCCAGTTTTCTACCAGGGTTTGCTTGGGCCTTACCCACAGTAGGTCGTTAATAAGTGCTTGTGAGGTCTGACTGGGCTGATCCTGCTATTATTTCTTTCTCTCTGTGTGTGTGAGAGTGTGTTTGTGTGTGTGCAGGGGAGGTCCTTAAAGGGAATTTAATGATAACCTTTATTAAACACTATGTTTCTATTCCTTCCTAATACGTGCTTATTCATGTAATGCTCAATAAACAGCTCCGTGAGTGAGCTAGGCACTCTTATTATCCCATTTTTATGATGAGGAAAATGAGGAGGCTCAGAGACAAAGTCATTGGTTTGAGTTCTCACAGCTGGTAGGTGGCCGACTTGGGATTTGGTTTTATCTTTCTGGCCCACTGTGTGACCCCGTTTCTTCTTTATTAAGTCTCTGGGGACAATGGTCAGTGAAAGAACTGGGGAGAAGGGAGTCTAACCTGGATCTGGCTTGAGGTGGGGGGTTAGAGGTTCTCCTTTGCTTGCTCCCTGGAGAAAGTGTCAGCCGTGGGCTGGATAGAAGGAGGGAGGGACTGAGACTCTGGGGGCCGTTTCCCTCCCCCAACATCCAGGATGCACCTGGCATCTGGGCCAGGACCTGGGCCCTGCGCCTGTTTCTTCTGGCCCCTCCCAAGATTCTCCCTTAATCTGTACTGCTCTGGCCTTGCCAGGTGAGGCAGCTCAAAATCCAAGGTCCAAAAGTGTAGGGGCAGTGCCTCACTGAGGTGGGGGACAGATTTCCCAGGGCTGGGCCACTTGGGTGGAGAGGTGAAACCCCTGCGTAGGTCTGGATTTGAACCCTGGACTTTGGGGTTTCAGGGCTGAGCTCTCAACCTCCAGTTCTCCCAGGATTCCATGGAGGTCGGTGCTGTTACCTATTTCCCAAATGAGCAAACTGAGGCTCAGTGTCTGTATTAGTTTCCTATGGCTGCTGTAACAAATTACCACAAGCTCAGTGGCTGAATAATACAAATTTATCTTCGTGGAGTTCTGGAGGTCAGAATTCCAACACGAGTCTCGCTAAATTCAAAAAGTTGACAGAGCTGCATTCCTTTCTGGAGGCCCTAGGGGAGAGTCTGTTTACTTGCCTTGTCCAGCATCTCAAGGCCACCCACTGGCGTTGGCTCACAGCCTCCTTCCTCCAGCTTCAGAGTCAAAGATGCTGTGTCTTTCTGACCCTCCTGTAGTCCCGTCTCCCTCTGATCACAGCCAGGAAAGGTTCTCCACTTTTAAGGACTCGTGTGGTTAGACTGGGCCCACCTAGATAATCCAGGATAACCTCCTGATTATCCTAATCCCAGAATCCTTCACTTTAATCATGTCTGCAAAGTAGCTTTCGCCATCTTCACAGGTTCTGGGGATTAGGACGTGGACATGTTTGAAGGGACGTTATTTTGCCTCTCACCGAGGGGTGACGTGAGCTCCCCAAAGTCACACATCCTGGAAGCAGCAGGGCCAGGACTTGAACCCAAACCCCAAATCCCAAATCCCAGTGACCTCTCTCTCTCAGTGTTCTTCTGCCTCTCTGGTTCTAACTTCTATTGACTGGGTGAGGTTTGTTTGAAGGTTTCAGGGAACTTCTAAATTAATAAATCATTTGAGAAACTAAGGTGTCTCAGTAGGTAATTGCTCAGTAGATAAGATTAGCTGAGGACAGAAATAGAAAGATGAGATGGAGGAGTGGGACTACCTAAGTGTCCCCGCTGCCCATGGAAAGTTGATCTTTCTACCAAGGCTGCCTGAGAGACAGGAACTTGTTTGTGAGAGCTGCGGCTCCTTTCAGATGGAGCTGGGGAGACTGGTCTGGCTCTGGCCAGTGTCCTCTGCTCTGGGCTCTTAAGCTCTGCCTCCATGCTTATCCAGCAGCCTCTGGGGCTTCACCCTAGATTTACATTTGGGGGTATAACCTTGAGGTCATTATTTAACAAAAGTGTGGAGAGAAGTGGCAGTATGGATGGAGCTGGAGGAGTCGTGCCCCGCTTCCTGTTCTCCTACAATCTACCTTAATAAAAAGTGGGGTTATGAGAACCTATAAAAGCAGTCACTGTGTTTGTTGTGGGGATATTATTGAAACTGTTTATAGTTGTTAGGATACTTTTCCGCAGCTACATGTTGTAGAAAACCCAACTCAAACAATTTATTGGCGCATATGGTACTGAAAATCCAGAGGTAGGTTGGTTGGTTGACCTTCAGGTACAGCTTGATCCAGCAGCTCATACATGCTCAATACTGCCTCAACATTAGCTCCGTATGCTCAGTCAGACTCTCCCCTTGTGTTCCTAATGGCTGAAGAAGTTTCTGTGACTCTGTGTTTCTAGATTCAAATGCAGTAGAAAAGAGAAAGCTACCTGGTAGGTCAAAAAAGTTCTGGAAGGGGGTCTTGTTGGTCTTGATTGATCTGCCTTGGGTCATCTGTCCACCTCCCTATCAATAACTGTGGCCAGAAGAATGGGACACGCTAAGCGGCTTAAGTTAACTGACACTTGCCTCTGAAGCTGAGGGTGGGGTTAATTCCTCCCAAAGCATCAGGTTGGCAAATTCAGGGTCCCATTAGGAAGGGAGAATGTATCCTGGGGAGCCTATGGCATCACCCTCCTCGTCATCGTCATGTCCCCGTGGTAAAAACATACAGCTTTGTAATGTGTGACAGTCTGAGCAATGGGCATGTTTCTACCTATGGACACTATGACGTGTGTGTGTGTGTGTGTGTGTGTGTAAGGGTGTTCAAATGACAAAGAAGTTAGGGGGAAGAGGAAATGAACGTCAAATAGTGTAAAGCTGGGAAAGTAGCACACAGAAATTAATGTCACAGGGCTTCCCTGGTGGCGCAGTGGTTGAGGATCTGCCTGCTAATGCAGGGGACACGGGTTCGAGCCCTGGTCTGGGAGGATCCCACGTGCCGCGGAGCAACTGGGCCCGTGAGCCACAACTACTGAGCCTGCGCGTCTGGAGCCTGTGCTCCGCAACAAGAGAGCCCGCGATAGTGAGAGGCCCGCGCACCGCGATGAAGAGTGGCCCCCGCTTGCCGCAACTAGAGAAAGCCCTCGCACAGAAATGAAGACCCAACACAGCAAAAATAAAGAAAGAAAGAAAGAAAGAAAGAAAGAAATTAATGTCACAGCTTGTACTTTGTCTCAATCTCTCTGAGCCTTAGTTTCCTCATCTATAAAATGGGAATACCAACCCCAGCATGAAATCAAATGAGAGGAGGTTTGTAACAGTTTGTGTGAATAGAAAGAGGTGGCCATCCAATCATTCAACAACCATTTATTAAGCACCTACCATGTGCCAGGACCAGTTCTGGGGCTCTAATGATGAGCAAGACAGACGTGATCCCTGACACAAGGGGCCCAGAGTTCCCCAAGTATAGAAGTTGTTGTTATTATCATTAAAAGATTCTAATGCCAGAGGGGCCTCCCCAGCCAGTCATGGGTGGGGAGTGACATTCCCAATGCCACACGTTGGTGGAGCTGGGACTTGAACCCTGAGCCTCCAGTTCTCTCTGCTGAGACTCATGGCCTCTCCCCTCCCCACGCGGTAGCCACCTCCTGGCTAATGAACCAGACTTCCTTCTAGTGCACTTAGGAGTGGTGTTTGATGTTGCTCTTCCTGGTTCCAGGAGCCAACAGGCCCTTCCCAAACTATTCCTGGTAACTGGGATGGAGAGTCAATCACAGCTTAGTGGTTCCACTTTCCCTGCCGGCAGCCTGGCACGGCTGCCCTGAGCAGGAGGCAGAGCACAAGTGCCGGGTTATGATTTTGTGTCCTGGGATGAAGCCACCGGGAGGAGGTCAAGCCAGCCCTGTTCTGTGTGTGTGTATGTCTGGGTGTATACGTGCATTTGGGCGTGTGTGCTGCGCTTGTGTGGCAGAGGAGGGTCTGCAAGTGTTGGGGAATGGCAGGGTCCTCTCCAGAGGAGACCTGGGTCTAGACCTGGTTCCACTCTCCCTCAGCTGGGTCACTAAGGCCAAGTCATGTTTTCTCAGTGGGCCTTAGTTTCCCTAACTGTAAAAGCAGGGGTCACCCCCACCTTAGTCCTTGTCTTCCTTATGAGATATTTGTGAACAGCAAATGAGACCATGAGGACAAAACTGGACAGGGGAAAGGGAAGGATGCCTCAAGGAGGCAGAATGGCCTCATGGCTAGGGTGAGACTGCCTCTGTTCAAGTCCCAGCTCCCCTGCTTACTAGCCACATGACCTTGACTTCACCTCTCTGGGCCTCAGTTTGCTCATCTGCAATATGGGGAGAGTATTAGAAGCAACCAAAGTTCATCAAATCTAAGACTCCCACCAATTGTCCAACACCAATATTTTATGGACCATAAATAAAGAAAAGAACCCACCAATTAAACTAGGACAGGATGCTCCCTTATCTCTCAGGTTTTAATTTATTCTTACCAAAAGAGCTCTTTCAGGCAATGTTCTTTATATTTGTCAGTCTTATACACACATTAAGATGAAAATATAAGTGAAATGTATTAGTTAAGATGTTCCTCAAACATCTTCCCATTCAGAATCCGACTTTGCTGAGTCATTTTTCAACTCTGACTTGCTGGGGACTATGTTTTCCCATGATTGTGTCCTCTGAGCCGGCAGGAGTGCAGAGGGAGGGGTGAGCAGCATCTCTTAAAAGGGAGCTTGTCCTGCAATGTACTTCCTTTCAACCCACCGACCGTCCTGCATTCGGGCCTGGACATGAGACCTCCCTGGCCCAAGGCAGGGGAGCTGGTCCTGGGGATCAGGACAAAAGCAGCAAAACTGCCACACTGTATACAGCAAAGAGATTCAGAAGAAAACAGACAGACTGAACCCCTCCCCCCATTCCCTTGAGAGGAGCTCAGAGGGCAGGGGATGCAGCCACAGAAGTTTGGAAATCCGATAAGAGAGAGAACATAAGCCTGGAACCCAGGAAACAGTGATGTGGGAGGGTTGCCCAGGAGCAGCCTGAGTTCTCCAACCTCAAGTGGGGTGTAGAGCATGTGAAACTTCCAAGCAAGTTGTGCAGTGGCACTGTGGGATCATGACAAGGTGACATTGGGCCAAAGCAGCTGAGACTCCACAGCTGGAAACCAGAAAGGGATGTAGATTCCTCAGAACGGTCACTAGCCACATGGCATGATGCCCACCTCTGATTCTACCCAAATGCCAGATGGCCTGGCTCTGGTCAATGACACTGTGATGCTCTATTTCAGTTATTAACTGGAACTTAAATGCTACTGAGGAAAGAGGAAGGGGTGAGGGATGAGGAGGAAGAACCCTAAATTGATGGAACTCACCCTGATTTGCTCAAGGCAAATGAATCCTTAACTGAAATTAATCTGAAATGACTGAGGTTATCCATTGGCCTGTTCGGGTTTCCACCAGCAGAAAACAAGGAGTTTGAGACATAAACTATGTTCAATTGCAGGAAAATAAAGTTGCATTTCTTTCATACCTGAGTTTGTAGGCTGGGAAATTCACACCCTTTGCATATCAAATACATGTGCCCACATACATAGACGAGTATTCATGTATATATTGATATACGAGGAAAAAAAGAATCAAATGTTAACATAGGTTCCCTTTTGATGGGGCTACCCTGCTTTGTATGATCTGGCATTTAGGTTTTGTAGTTGTAACAAAGGCCAGAAAAGCAGTGGCTTTCACAAGAGAGGAGAGGAACGGGAAGAACATACACAGTCTAGGAGTGATATGGGAGCTGACTGACATGTTGGGTCCCGGACTCCTTCTATTTTGTTGCTCTGTCTTCCTAAATACTTGGCTTCTACCTCATGATCTAATCTGGCTGCCCTGGTCCCTGCATTACATCTATATTCTACCTACTGAGAAGGGAGAAAGGGGAAAGGGAGGGCAGGATTCTTTCTTTCTTTTGTTTTTTAAGGGCACAATCCAAAAGTTGCACTTATCACTTCCTATCACATGGCTTGGACCTATCTTTGTTACATGATCACACCAGCTGCAAGGGATGCTGGGAAACAGAGTCTTTAGCTGGGTGGCCGTGTGCTCAGCTAAAGCTTTTACTGTTAAAGGAGGGGAGAGTGGATCTGGTGAGGGGCATCTAACAGTCTTCCACATGAATGGTTTTCAATATTCCTCTTTATATTTTCATACTTAGTGAAATCATCCTGCCCTGTATTATTGATTTCATTTTTCTGTGTTTTTTCCTTTCCTATATGATGGGAGGCAGTGTGATGTAGAAGGAAGAATGAGGATCTGACCTGGGTTTAAATTCTGGATTTGCCATTTTCTAGCTGGGAAATGTAGGGCAAGTCATTTAAATTCTGTGTGGTTGGTGTTGCTGTGTGTTGCCTACATGCTTCCCTCACTGCCCCCACTAAAACGGAAGATCCTTGAAGAACATGTGCCCCAGTTCTGGGGAATATCGGTGGCTGACTGCTCTCGGATGAGTCCCTCTCCAGGAATTGCCCTTAACCAAAGGGAGCTGCCTCGCCCAAGGCCATGCCCCTTTCCTTGGGCAGCCCATATCTGGTGATTCATCAATGTGGGGTACAAAGCCCCACCCCTCGGCTCGACGTAGGTCATCTCTCAGGGACATTGCAGCTCCAGAGCCTCCGGCAGGGTCGGTTGAGGCCCTGTTGTGAGCGCATCACAGCCCAGCTTCTCCCTTCACCCAAGCCAGCTTCCCAACCTCCTCCCCACTACAGGTGTTGATCCTGGGAGCACTTCTCAGTTAACCATCTGCATGCAAATCTCCATCTCAGAGTTTGCTTCCCAGGGAACCCAACCTCAGATGCACTCTAAGCCAGTTGCCTCCATCTGTAAAAATGAAACAATATGATTAAGAGGATTAAATGTGATATTTTAAGTAAAACACCAAGCACATAGCAGGTGCTCGGTAAATAATGATATTAATGAACGCTTAAGTAGATAGCACTGGGAATTCCCTGGTGGTCCTGTGGTTAGGACTCCACACTTCCACTGCAGGGGACACTGGTTCGACCCCTGGTCAGGGAACTAAGATCCCACAAGCTGCGAGGCATGGCCAAAAAAAAAAAGTAGGTATCACTAACTCTGCAAGACCCTGTTCTGTGCTCTTTGATGATGCATAATGTTGTTTACTCTTCACAACAAGCCTATGAGAGAAGTACTACTCTTTGTCCCCATTTTACAGATGAGGAAACTGAGGCTTAGAGAGGGAAGTAATGTGCTCCAGGCATCCAGCTTGTAAATATTCAGATGCAGTAGAGATACCTAGCAACTGCTAGGTCAGGATTACGAGCCCAGAGCCAGGAGGATGGACTCTGTGACTCCAGAAAAGGAGTCTGGACCTTTGGAGCCTCTGCTGAGAACCTCCATCCAAGTCACCACACTGGCTCCTTTGAGGCTCCCGCGCAACCACAGATGGAAGTGCTTTGTAAACAGTCGTGCACCGGGCACCTCTGAGGTGTGGTCATCTCTCGTGATTCTCTTTTTAACGATGATGATAACACCCATTTGTGGTGTGCCGGCCCCACTTGAAACACTTGGCAAGCATTATGTCATTGATTCTCACCAACCCCACGAGGCAGGTGGCTGCTACTGTCTGTGTTTTACCGATGAGGCAAGGAGGCTTGGGGAGGTTTAGTAAATTGCCTTAGGTCCCAGGGTGAGGAAATGGCTGTGCGGGATGCAAACCCAGGCCGTTAGCAGGATGAGGTCCTGAAGCGGCTGCTCAAACAGCCACTTCTTGGATTCTAGTTACTGACCACAATTAGAAAAGGGATTAGTTTACCAGGGCTGGCCGGTCTCCCAGAGCAGGGGGTCCCGGCAGTTTCCAGGGCATGGGAGAGACACAGGTCCACTCTGGAGAAGCTTCTGTCCAGGCAGAGCCACTAGTCTGAGGAGGGAAGTCCTGGGGGAGCTCCTGGTGTGGCTGGAGAGACACAGGCCCTGCCTTGCAGGAGACGCCAATCTAATGAGGGAGGCTTAGCCCCGGCCCTTGCTCCCCACATTGGGGAGCTTGGATACCAACAGAGGCCCCAGGAAGGAAGAAACAGTGGTGAGAAGGGCCTGAGGAAGGGGAGAAGCTGGAGCAGGGAGTTGGCCAGCGGCCAAGGCCAGTCTCTCCTGCCTCACCCCTCCCCCTGTCTGTTGGGGCCTCTGTAACAAGCCTGTGAGTAACTGCCCCGGGGCCAGGAAACCAGGCATGAGGACATGATGGGACCTCATGAGGAAGCCACAGAGCCCGGTGTGGAGGACCTGGTGACTCAGGAGCTACCCTGCAGGGTGGTGCATGGCCTGCCCGGGCCGTCTGCCCTCTCCCACTTGCTGTGTGGCCCGGACCACTCCTTGTCCTCTCTGGGCCTCAGTTTCCCCATCTGCCAATGGGGGGAATAGCCCTGGACAGCCTTTGTCCCTCCATGGCTCAGTCCCTTGAGGCCACAGACCCACAGGAGCCCTCAGTCTGGGAAATGTGGTCCTGAAGCCCCCTTCACCCCTGAATCCTGTCCTGGCCTGCCCCATTCCTCACCCCTTCTCAGCCCCCAGTGCCCCCAAAAGAGCCCCTTCTAAGGAAGTCCTCACTGCCAAAGCCAAATGTCAGTCCTTGACCGCACGGCAGCTTTGATTTCATGACCTGCACCCTCCCTGGGTTGGGTAACGTGGCAGGTTCCTGGTTCCCCTCCGGCTGCTCCGACTGTCACCTCCTTTCCCCCACCCTTGGCAGGGTGCAGGAGATGGGGACACTCAGCAAGGCTCAGCCGTCCCTCTGTGAGAGCAACTCCCAGGGCGTTCCCTCTGGGTGGGTGCCCAGTGCAACCCGACAGGATGCACGATTTCAGGCTCACTGCAATTCCCCTTGCTCTGTTGTGGACATGCTAAGTTATTTTTCCCTTCCCCACCATTAGCAATTAGTGAAGCCTTTGCCTCTCCTGCCCCCAGGAGGGTTTGTACCTGCGACCCAAAGCAGTATGCTTTACAGAGCGGGGATTGTGTGTTATCTTGCACATTTTTTTTTTTTTTTTTTTTTTTTTTTGGCGATACGAGGGCCTCTCACTGTTGTGGCCTCTCCCGTGGTGGAGCACAGGCTCCGGACGCGCAGGCTCAGTGGCCATGGCTCACGGGCCCAGCCGCTCCGCGGCATGTGGGATCTTCCCGGACCGGGGCACGAACCCGTGTCCCCTGCATCGGCAGGTGGACTCTCAACCACTGCGCCACCAGGGAAGCCCATCTTGCACATTTTTGTATCCCAGTTCTGGGCTCCATGCCTGGTGTGTAGTAGGTGTTCAGTAAATATTTGTAGATTTGGCAGGTGACCGGATGGTGGAATAAATGCATGAAGCATCCTCACCTGTGCAATGGGGATGGTCACAGTACTGACTTCTCAAGGTTGTTGGGAGCAGAAATGAGAAATGCCTGTGAGGGGCTTAGCACGGTGCCTGGCACACAGTAAGTGCCCAACGCACGCCAACTGTGACTATTATCATCTGGCTGCAATTTGATAGAGCAAAGCGATGAGAGCTTGCACCTGTCACCATGCTGGATTCCTTGGGGCCTCAATTCAGAGTCCCGCCCATGACCTTTTGGAGTGAGTCCAGGCCAGCATCTGATGATGGAACTCAGAACCTCTGAGTCTCAGCCTCCAGCTCCTGGGGACTTGTGGGCCACCCAGACCCCAGTATTGTTGTCGGCCAGTGCCCATAGCAGTACCAGGGAGGGCAGCCAGGGGCCCTGCAGGAGAATCCCATCTGAAAGAACAGAGCTGAAGCAGGATCTGGCACAGAAGGTGACTCCTGGGGTTGGAGCAGCCTTTGGATCAGTCTCTGACTCTCTATGGAGCATCTGCTGTAGGGAGGGTGTGATGTGGGTCAGATGTGAGAGGCAGCTGCTTACATGGAGTGTGGAGTCAGATAGACTTAGGGCGCCTGTGGAGGAACCCCTTCATCCCACTGAGCCTGTTTCCTCAAGTTGCAGGATGACTGTGGGGTCAAGTGAGCACGGAGCACAGCCTCATATGGTCCTGCTGCTGGGCGCAGTGTGCAGCATTCAGAAAACAGAGCCTACCTTTTATACATAATTATAGGATATGGTCTTGACCCTTGGGGATGTCACATTCCAGCTGAGGACACAGCACTGGTAAGAAGCAAGCTGAGAGTCCATAGTTCCAGCCATGATGTGGGTCCCAAGTGATGTGCAAGTGTGGGGGAAGAGTTAAGATGGAAACTCACCTGGGTTATAGTGATCCAGGAGGGCTTTCTGGAGGAGGGGCTTCCTCAGCTGAGCCCAGGGGAGGAACAGGATGTGGACAGATGGCTAGGAGAATGGAGGGCATTCTGCAGAGGAAGGAGGTACAGGGAAGTGTGGTGGTGGAGTGAAACCCATACACTGAATCTGGGTACATTATTAGGGGTGGCAGTGAAGTGGCCTGAGGGCTACCAAGAACACTTTTGGGGTGTAACAAGAACAGGGTGGGAAGCAGGGCTCACAGTCTTCCGGTGGCAGGTGGAGGTTGCTACGTGGGTCTGATTTAGGGAAGGCTTATCTCTTCTGTGCCCAGCAGTGTTGGGAGTTAGTTTTATCAGGTCAGGAAAGAAAGGAGGGGACTGCAGGATCAGTCTAGGCCTCTCAGCCTGACTCCCGGGGCCCTTTGTGACCTGGCTTCTCCCCATCTCTCCAACCCAAGCCTCCCCACCTGACACTCTGGCCAAGCTGAACCGTACCCTGCCCCTAAACATGCTTCTGGCCTTTGCTCCACTGACCTTCTGCCTGGAATGCTCTTTCGCACTCACTGATCAGGCTTTGATATGAGCCTGCAAGCAGTTGATTTATTATGGTCTCCCCGCAGTCAAACCTCTCTGCTGATGATAATCTGTGAATGCTCTTTCCCTCACACCCACCTGTCAAACCCCTGCTACTCCCTTAAGACTTAAAAGTCACCTCCTCTGTGAAGCCTTCCTTGATCTGCCCAGGAGGAATGGACTTCTTTCTCCTCTGTGCCCCACAGCACCCCCTACCTTCAGCCGCCATAGCAAATGCATTTTGCTCTGACGATAACTGGCCATGTGACCTTGGGCAAGTTATTAAACATCTGTGTGCCTCAGTTTCCTCACTTGTAAAATAGGGGTAATACTAGTACCACTTCGAATGGGCTGACACCTGTAAAGCATTTAGAACAGTGCCTGGCACTTTACTAGTAAGTGGTAAACGTTACCCATTATTAAAAGAATTACTGTCACCTCATGGGGCTGTTATGAGGACCAGGTGAGTTAACACACGTTACGTGCTTAGCACCGTGCTGGGCACATAGTGAGCCCTCAACAAATCAGACCCATCATCCCCATTGTCACTGCATTACCACCATCACTGTCATCATCAGTTTGCCATCTGCCTCCCCGAGACTGTGAGGCATGGCTGTGCCCTGGCTACTTTTGATCCCAGTGGCCAGCTCAGAAGCAGGTACACAACAGGTGCTCGGTAAGTGTTTCTTGGGAGAATGAAGAAGTCAGGGCCCCAGCCTGGGGCTGATGAGGAGGGGAAAGTTGTGAGTGAGGTTCTGGAGGGAGAGTTGTCAGGACCAGCCCTAATGGCGGGGGTCGTGCGGGGAGTGGGGGAGTATAGGGGAAAGTGCTAGGCGGGTATTGACATGGGAGGCTCATGTTAATACCCACCAGCACTGGGAGGCTCTGTCCTCTGCAGATCCATTCCCAAACCCTTTGGATCCAGAGCTGCAGCCTCTGTCGGAGCAGAAGGGTATTAAGAAGGATTTGGGGAAAAGAGATTCCCTCTGAAGACAACTCGTCCTAAACTTCCAGTCTCAGGAACTGTCTCCAGTCTTGGACTCTATCCTGAGCTGAAGCTGTCGATCCCATAGATATGTGGTGGCCCTGGGCAAGGAGGTGCGTGCGGCTCCAGGACGGTCTTCTCAACAGCCAGCGATGAGGAGGGGGAAGGCGTCCCTGGGATACAAGCTGAGGAGGTGGGAGAATTAGGGAGGGCTTCCTGGAAGAGGTGTTTGCAGTTGGGAAATAAATCCAGAGGAGGGATGGGTGGCACCAGTGGTCAGCAGGGTTGAAGAGGAGTGAGCCCTGAGTCCTCAGGCATTCAACCTGGTGACCTTTCGCTACCTCACTGCTGCTGCTCTGGTCCAGGCCCCCATCAGCCCTGCCTGGACCGCTGCAACTTCCTTCTTCCTATCCTGCCTCCGTAGAATCCACTCCCTGCCTGGCATCCTCCACTCAGAACCCTGCAGTGATTCCCACCTTATTCAGTCAAAGCCACGGAGGCCCTGGCATGACCCGACTGTCACTTCCGTCTTCTACCCTAACCCTTCCCTCCCTCACCTTCCCAGTCACAGATGTCTCCTTGCAGTTTCCTAAACCCTCCAGGCTGTTTTCCACACCGGGGCCTTTGTTTTCCTGCTGCCTGGAACACTCTATTCCTGACAATGTCTGGGGCCTTCTCATCCCTGAGGTTTCAGCTTAAATGTTTCCTTGTCTCTGAAGCTTTCTCAGACTTCCTTATTTGATTCCTTCATAGATCTAATCACAATCTGCAATTACCTTTACTGTCCTAAAATTTGTTTATTATCCCTTCTCTCCACTAGAATGTCAGCTCCACAAGGGCAGGGACTTGTCTCTCTCTTTTATTTTCACATCCCCAGAGCCTCAGGCAGTACCTGGCATCAAATAGGCCCTCATTAAATGACACAGAATCCATCCTGTGCTTTGAGAGAAGGAAGGTGGGGAAATCAAGGAAGGCTCCCTGGAGGAGATGTTTAGAGCTGGGAAACAAATGCAAGGCAGGGATAGGTGGTTGGCAGTGATGACAGGGTAGAGATGCAAAGAGCTGGGTGGAGAAGGCCCAGGGGAACCATTTTGCCCTCTTTGGAATATTTTAACGAAAGCCCCACTTGAGGCCGGAAAACTTCTGTCTAGCTGTGACCTGGCTCCAGGAAGGCTGTCTTGTGAGGCTTTAGAGCCACGTACTCCCAATTCTGCAACCTAGTAGCTGTGTGGCCATGGGCAAGTCCCTTAACAGTAGTGGGCCTCAGTTACCTTGTCTGTTTAATGGGGATGGTGATAACAATGGCCAGCCTTCACTGAGTCACAGCCCCAATGCTAAGTGCTTTACAAATGCAGCTAACTGGATCCTCACAGCCACTGCATGAGACAGGTGCTACTGAAACAGGGGCACCGAAGAATTCCACACAGTAATGCTGGCGAAAGGCTAGGCTACATGTCTGGCCCCGGTGAGCACTCAGCTCTAAGAGTTGCCAGTGAAATTGATACTGTGGGCATTTATTTCCCTTGTGGAGGGAGCACAGGCCCTGGAACTCGCTAACTAGGACTGAGTCAGGCCCATCCTCAGCGTTCTGTACCTTGATGCCTGCCCATGCGAGGGAATGTCTGCACTTCTCCAGATCTCTCTCTGGAGCCTGGTCAGGGCACTTGTCCCTCTGGCCTGCCCTGCTGGTACCCAGAGCAGTGCCGTAAGTCGTGCAGTGCCACTTCCCCGCCCGTGAGCCCAGCCAGCTGCCTGCTGTGCATCACATTTTTCTGCCAGTTAATTATACCCATTACTGTCATCATGAAAAATGTATGTGATCTCACAGGTCCAGGAAGCCCCGAGAGGCCCGGGGGGCTGCTATCCATGGATAGAGCTTGGGAGGAGGCTCTTCCTTGCTAGCCTGCTCTGTCTTCCTCCATTGGACTACCAGCTCTTTGAGGATAAAGATGATATCTCCCTCACTGGGCTGGTCCTCTGGACAAAAGATCTAAGAGAATGTTTTAAAATGTGTGACTGAGCTGGCAAGAAATTAGAAGCACTCCAAAGCAAAAAATAGATAAATAAGTTTTAAAAATTAAAAAATAATAAATAGAAAAGAATGTGTGCACAAGTCAGGAGAGATATGTGAGCCCTGAACTGCAGCTCCCCCCAAAATTCTTGTAAACTAGAGCTTTGCTGGTTTTCAAATGAAGGCCAAATTTACATAGAGTAAAATCCACCTTTTTTTAGTATACGGTTCTCTGAGTTTTGACAAATGCATATAGTTGTGTACTCACCACCACAATCAAGATATAGAGTAATTTCACCTCCCCTCAAATTTCCCTGTGTCCCTCTAACCATTTTTCTCATCTACAGCCTCTGGCAAACACTGATCTGCTTTCTGTCCCTCTAGTTTTGCTTTTTCCAGGATGTCATATAAATGGAATCATACACTAGGTCACCTTTGTGTCTGGCTCTTTCTACTTAACATAATGTATTCGAGATTCCTCCGTGTTGTGTATATCAGCAGTTTATGCCATTGTATGGCTGTACCACAGTTTGTTTAACCATTAACCTGTTGAAGGACATTTGGGTTGTTTGCAGTTTTTAGTGATTACAAATAAAGCTGTCGGAAACGTTTGTGTACAGGTTATGGTTTAAGTGTAGGTTTTTATTTCACTTAAGTAAAGAGTTAGGGGTGAGATTGTTGAGTGGTATGGTAAGTACATGCTTGACTTTATAAGGACCTGCCAAACTGTTTTCCAAAGTGGCTGTGCCGTTTTGCATCCCCTCCAGGGCCAGCAAGTGGACCTTTGCTTTTAACAGGTGTGCACGAAGCAGGAGACAAAACCCAAGAGCTGACCAGGTAGTGGGATCTGCGATCCCTCATAAAGTCAGAACCTCTATAGACAACATCTTTAGTGAAAGGGTAAACTTGAAAAATACCTGTCTTCCAAAAGGAGATGGCAGGAAAAAATGACTGGTCTTGGCTTTGACTCAGGATGGAAGGGGAAATAAACTATTTCCTGGATCAGCCCTCAGGTGAGATCAGAGCCCAAATTCCTGCTTCTTGCTTAGTCTGGAAACTTCAAGCTGAGAATTTAAAGTAGTTCCTAGGGAGTAATGCTCTCAGGTGTCCAGCAAAAGCAAACGGGAGGAAATCCTTTCTGGAGGAAAACATGTCAATCAAAGCCTTATAAAATTTCCAGATAGAGTTCTAATGATCATGAGCTTACAATGAAAAATTTTAAAAACACACAAAACCCAAGATTCCATGAGCAAGTTTTAATAGAAACAAGCAGCAGAATCAGACTGACAAACACCTGAGCTCTAATATGAATTAGAGCATTCATATTGGGAAATAAGGGTGCTAAATAATTTAAACAAATAAAAGCAAGTATTGGAATTATCACCATGGTACAAGAGACTATTAAAAATGATCAGGAACAGTTTCTTATATAATTAGACATATATTTACCCTATGACTCCAATTCCACACTTAGACTATTAAAAATGATCAGGAACAGTTTCTTATATAATTAGACATATATTTACCCTATGACTCCAATTCCACACTTAGACTATTAAAAATTATCAGGAACAGTTTCTTATATAATTAGACATATATTTACCCTATGACTCCAATTCCACACTTAGGTATTTGCCAAAGAGAAATGGAAATATATGTCCTGGAAAAGATTTGTATATGAATGTTTATAACAGTTTATAATATTCAAAACCTGGAAACAATACAAATGTCCATCAGCAAGTAGATGGAGAAACAAATTGTGGTCTATAATGGAATACTACTTAGCAATAAGAAGGAATGAACTATGGATACTTTCAACTACCTGAATTAATCTCAGAAACATTATGTGGAGAGAGAGGAGCTAGGTACAAAAGAGTACACACTGTATGATTTGATTTATATGAACTCTTTGAACTGGCAGAAGCTAATCTATAGTGACAGAAGACAGATTAGCGGTTACTTGGGGCCAAGAGTGGAGAAGGGGATTGATGGCAAAAGGACACAAGGGGACTTTTGGGGATAATGAAAAGGCTCTATGCTTTGATTGTGGTGGTGGTTATAAGTAAGTGTACACATTTGTCAAAACTCATCAAACTGTATACTTATAAGTGATGCATTTATTGTATGCAAATTTAGACAATATAATTACATCTCAGTAAATTATACCTCAGTAAAGTTAATTTCAAAACTACAATGGCAATTACCAGGCAGTTTGAAAAAGACTTAGACTGAACTTCTTAGAGATGAAATACATAAAACTGAAATAGAAAAGACAATGGATAGGTTGAGTGTAGATTACACACAGTTGGAAAGAGAATTAGTGAACTGACAGATTGCTGAATAAATCTCCAGACTGAAACACAGAGAGACAAAGAGATGAAAATTATGAAAGGGAGTTTAAGAGAATGACAGGAAAAAGTCTAAAACTGATTCAGAATTCTAGATAGGGACAATAGGGAGAAGAAAGAGAAGCATTTTTCAAAGGGATAATGGCTGAGTATTTTCCAAAATTAATGAGAGATGAATCCTCAGATTCAGAAACTCAACCAGGAAAACTTAAAAGAAATACATATCTTGACAGTTATATCGAAATTTCAGAACACCAAGGATAAAGAGAAGGCCTTTAAAGCAGTTAGAAAAGTCAGGTCACCTACAAAGGAATAACAATTCGGCTGATAACTCACTTTGTATCAGAGGCAGTAGAATGACACCTTCAAAGTGCTGAGAACAATAGCTATTGGCCAGAACTGGATACTTAGTGAAATTATCTCTGAGAAGTGAGGGGGAGTTTCAGATCAAGAAAAGATGAGAGTTTAGCTCCAAATGAGACACATCAGAGGAAATCATAAAGTACATTCTTTATGATGCAAAAGGAAAGAAAATAATTTTAGAAGAAAAGTCTGAACAGATGGAAATGTGAATAATAAACATGCCAAACATGTGAGTAAATCGAATGAAACACCAAATCTGTAATTAGTGGTGATAATGTCTTTTTTGAGAGCTTAAAAAAACATAGTAGAGTGAAAATATCAGACAACAGTAGCATGGTAAGCCAAGAGGGGTGATCAGGTTTAAAGCTTTCTAAGGCTGCTCTATGATTTTGGAGGACAGTAAATACAGAGATTGTTTTACATATGCTTTAGGATGGAGGTCGACCCTTGGGCCAAATTAGGACCGGTGTCTGTTTTTACAAATAAAGTTTTATTGGCATACAGCTATGCCCATTCCTTTATGTGTTCCCTATGGCTGTTTTCATGAGTGGTTGCTACAGAAACAGTATGGCTAAACTATTTTATAACAAAGCTTAAAATATTTACTATTGGGCACTTTGTAGAAAATGTTTGCCAGCAACTGCTTTTAAGTTTTTAACTACTGAAAAAACAGAAATAGAGGACATAATATTTAAACAAACAGAGGGGGAGAAAAGCATGAGGAGGAAACTAATCCCCCCCTCCAAAAAAAAAGAAGAAAGAAGAAAAATCAAAAAAAAATCAAGAAAATAGAAAGTACAAAGTAGGATGGCAGAAGTCCAAATGCTTCTAGCCACTGCCCGATTCTCTGCTTCCATTTCAGCAAAGCTCTGCGGAGGTGGCTGCATGAACAGTCTCCATACCTTGCTTCTCACCTCCTCCCCAAATCCTGCAATAAGGTACTTGTTCCCACGGCCCACTGTCCCAGCTCTGGTCAAGGGTACCAGCGACATCCACATTGCTGAGCCCAGTTGTCCAGAGTGTTCCATCTGGAGTCCCATGCACGGAAGGGTCTCACATGCCCAGATGTGGGTCCTCTTCACTCTTGGGGCATTGGGCAGAACCTTGGGTGGCCAGAGGTCCCAGGTTGGTCACCTTCATCCTTGACAGCCTTGTCGGTTTCCCTGGGGGTCACACAAATACTGGTGTTTTCTGTGTGTGCCATAACTTGGAAAAGGTTGGGAGGCTTCGTTAAGATCCATCTTCAATCCCTTTCTTAGACTCGTCTGCAGCATTCCACAGCTGATCATGCCCCTTCTGGAGACACTTCCTCTTCTGGGACATGCCCGCTCTTCCTCGGTTTTCCTCCTACCTCCCTGGCTACTCCTTCCCAGCTCCTTTCCTCTCCCCAACCTCTAATCATTGGAGGGTTCCACGACGTGGTCCTTGGGCCTCGCCTCTCTTTTATCTACACCCCCTAGGAGCTTTCACCCAGTCTCCTGGCTCAAAACTGCCGACAACTCGCACGTTCATATCTCCGGCCTAGCCCTTGCCTCTGAACTCCAGCGGGATTGCCCAGTCCCCTCCCGCGGTTCACTTCTTGAGGGTCTAATTGGGACCTCAGTCTCAACACCTGCAAAACTGTCCTCCTGCTTTGCAGCCCTACAAACCTACGCCTTCCCCAGATTCTCAGTCCCAGCTCCATGCTTTTGGTTACTTACACTTGGAGTCAAACTTGGAGTCATCTCTGGCTCCTCTCTTTCTTTCACACCTCACGTTTGATTCATCAGTGAACACCGTCGGATCTGCCTCCAAAAAATAGTTTCAATCTGACCACTTTTTCCCGCTCCACTGCTTGTTTCTGGTTGGGATTATTAACACCGTCTCCACCTGGTCTCTCTGCTTCCACTCCGGCCTCCCTATAATCTGTGGTCAGAAAGGTATCCAGATGGATTCTGTCTAAATTCTTCCAATAATTCCTCATCTCACTCAGATGAGTGGGACCTTTCCTTTGGCCTCAAGGTCAACACGATTCTACCTTCTCCCTTTCTGACCTCATCTCCTAGTACCCTGGCCCATTCCCTCCACCCCTTGGCCATGCTGGTCTCCCAGAAGGCCCTTGACTGTGCCAACCAAGCACCTGTATCAGGGCTTTGCACATCCTGTTCCCCGTCCCGGCACTCGGATTCCCCAGATACACCCATTGCTTGTTCCCTCACTTCCTTCAAGTTCCCGCTAGAGTGTTACTCTGCTAGAGAGGCTTCCCGGCCCCTGTATAAAGCAGCGAACTTGCCCTGATCTATGGTGTTGATCACCACACCTTTTCACTGTTGATGTCGGCTTTGATCACCCGGCTGACCAACTGGTTAGTTTTCTCCACTTGTTATGGGTGTACCCCACCCAAATTCCCATGTTGAAGTCCTCGGGACCCCAGGATGTGACCTTATCTAGAGATAGGGGCTTTACAGAGGTAATCAGGTTAGAATGTGGTCATTAGGGTAGACCCTAATCCAATATGACTGGTGACCTAATAATAAAAGGGGCGGTTTGGAGACAGACACACATACAGGGAGAATACCATGTGAGCATGAAGACGGCCGTTTGCAAGCCAGGGAAAGCAGCCTGGAAGAGATCTCTTCCTCACAACCCTCAGAAGCAACCAAGCCTGCTGATATCTTAATTGTGGCCTTCTAGCCTCCCAGATTTGAGATAATAAATCTCTGCTGTTTAAGCCACTCAGTTTGTGGTGCTTTGTTAGGGTGGCCCTAGGAAATCAACACACTGCTGTAAAGTTGCACACTTAAGCTCTACCTCCTTGAGGGGAGGGTATCTATATAAACTACTTGGAATTCTCATGCAGGACTAAAACAATGCATGTTTTAGTCATTTGTTTATTGCCTGTTTCCCCCAACCAGACTCGAACTCTCCCGAGGCCATGGATTTCAGCTCTCTGGTTCACTGCCAAATCCTCGCACCTAGAACCTAGCACCTAGGCACATAGAAGGCAGCTGAATATTTGGATGAACAAAATAATGAGACAGCAACGACAATAATTAGAAATGGACTATATTATCTAGTTTAAAGACATATACTGTCAGAACGGGTGAAAAAAGCACACCTTTGTACTAAAGAAAGTCCCAAGATACTAAATCACAGGAAGTTTGAAAAGTAAAAGAATAGAAAAAGATATACCAGAAGAAAAGCCAACCCAAAGGAAGCTGGTGTGGCATTAGTAATTGTGGATAAAATATTATTAGGAAACAATCATGTAATTATGTTTATATATTGTATATGTATATTTACTATCGAAGAAAACAAATCAGTCCATCTAAGAAAGAAATGGAAAACTTTACTTGAGCCAAGTTGAGGAACAGTTCTTGGAAATCTCCTCTAATCTGCCCATTAGAGGTCAAAGCACTGTTATATGTGCCTTTGAGACAGAGGACTGTACATTAAATGATGTAGATAATTTGCACAATCCATATCTACAAGTACAGAGTGGTAGGTCATCATGACCCCTTACAAGATTAAGAAAGAATGTTGTCTTTTAAGGAGTTGTCTTGTTGGTGCTAGGAGAATGTTCTTTATGGCTGAGCATAAAGTATTTCTGGTATTTCTGCTAGTGGGGAGGTTTCATCAATGCATAATGCAGATATGCGATGCACAGCACAGGGGAGAGAGGAGGCCAAAGGGCAGAGAAAAATTTTTATGTTTAAATTTTCCTTGACTTGCCTTAGAATATGAATTTTTATTTCACATATATATATATAATGTATGTATACATTATATATACAATAACGCAATATATTATTAATATATATAATTATATATGATTAATATAGATAATTATATATTAATATATAATTATATATGATTAATATAGATAATCATATATTAATATATGATTATATATGATTAATATAGATAATTATATATTAATATATAATTATATATGTTTAATATAGATAATTATATATGATTGATATATAATTATATATGATTGATATATATAATTATATATTATTAATATATAATTATATATTAATGTATAAATACAATATATAATTAATAAATATAATTGTATATAAATATAGAAAATGTACATTATTAATAAATATAATTGTATATAAATATAGAAAATGTACATTATTAATAAATATAATAAAGCAGTTACCAGATAATGTTAAAATGTTCAATACACTGGAAAGCTAGAATACTTCTGAACTTGTATATGGTTTAGTAACGTAAGTTCAAAATATACAAAGCTGAGTTTCCTGAGGTTTTTTATGCCTGTATATCCCAGACCAGGTACCACAGAAGCCAGCAACCCAGAAACATCAGACAAAAACACAGACAAAAAAACCCCACAAAAGCCTGCTGTCTTTAGCCAAATGACCAGGAAAAGGTCAGCTGAACAAGACTGGAAGCTTCTAGACAATAACCACCTGTTTCGGCCAAACGGCATAGGAAAGCCTGTGACCCCAGGCTTACCTTGCCAGCGAAGGATGAGTAGGGGGCATTGACTTCCATCTTTGTCAGACAATAAGGAGGTGCCCCAACTGCTCAGCTGCGCTGGTGTCAGAGGAAGCTGAGGAGCTGGGCTTTTCATTCTTACTGGGTATTAATGAGGTGCCTCCCCGATGCTGTGGTACTAGTGGAGACCACGTGAGGGGGCCTGGTGTCCCACCACCCTGAAGTAATGAGGGCCTCCTTCTCACTGACGTGGTGTCAGAGGAGGTCTAGAAGAGGGTCAGGACTTTCACTACTATCCAGGGTAATGAGGCCAACCCCCCCCCCCAGCTGTGGTAGCAGTAGAGACCACATAGGGAGCAGTAACAATTCACCCCTGACTCTCCCAGCCTACTGGGGAGCCTAAGATGCCATTCACACACAGCAGTAATCAGGAGACCCTTCCTGACAGTTGTGAATAGAAGCTAAACAGGGAAACTGCGCTCACGCTTCCAGCTGGCAGCAGTGAGGTGGCATCCCTGTTTCCCCACTAGAGCAGTGTCAGAGGGGCCCTGCTATAACGTAATGTTTAAATAAGATCCAGAGTTTCATAACATAACACCCCAAATGTCCAGGTTTCAGTAGGAAATTATCTGTTATACCGAGAACTAGGACGATCTCAACTTGAATGAGAAAAGACAATCACCATACACCAATGCTGAGATGAAAGGATGGTAAAAGATATAATATGCCAACAGTAATAAAAGAAGGCATAAGTGGCTGTATTAATAATGAGGTAACATAGATTTCAAAGCAAAGAAATTACCAGGGACAGAGAGAGACATTACATAATGATAAAAGAATCATTTCACTAAGAAGACATGGAAATCCTAAATGTGTATGCACCAATCAACAGAGCTACAAAATATATGAAACAAAAACTGATAGAACTGAAAAGAGAATAGACAAATCCACAATTATAGTTGGGGACTTTAACTCTCTCAACAAGTGATAGAAAAACTAGACAGAAATCAGCAGTTACAGAAGAGCTCAACTACACTATCAACAAACAGTATCTATTTTAACATGCATAGAACACCTCACCCAACAACAGCAGAATATACATTCTTTTCAAGGACCAATGGGCCATGTGCCGAGACAGACCGTATCCTGGGTCATAAAACAAATCTCAAAAAATGTAAACAGATTGAAAACTTACAGAGTGTGATCTCTGACCACAGGGAGATGTAAACAAAAATCAGTAGCAGAAAGATAATAGGAAAATATCCCAAAGGGTCAAAGAGGAAGTCTCAGGGAAATAAAAAATACATTAAACTGAAAATAGAAGTACATCATACCAAAATACATGGGACACAATAAAAGCAATGTGGAGAGGGAAATCTGTAGCACTAAATGCTGACATTAAAAAAAAAAGGGAGAGGCTTCCCTGGTGGCACAGTGGTTGAGATTCTGCCTGCTGATGTAGGGGACGCGGGTTCGTGCCCCGGTCCGGGAGGATCCCACATGCCGCAGAGCGGCTGGGCCCGTGAGCCATGGCCGCTGAGCCTGG
>NW_006786690.1:9314333-9315775 GCF_000442215.2 Lipotes vexillifer | reverse complement strand
AAAAAAAAAAAAAAAAAAGGGAAAACATCTCATATTGATATTCTAAGCACCCTTTTTAAGAAACTAGAAAAAGAAGAGCAAAAAGAGACCCAAAGCAAGCAGAAGGAAGGAAAAAATAAAGATAAGAGCAAAATCAATGCAATTGAAAACAGAACAATAGGGAAAAGCAATGAAACAAAAAGCTGGTTCTTTGAAAAGATCAAATAACCGAGTGGGGAGAGAGGCACAATTATCAACATCAGGAATGAAACCAGGAATATCAATACAGACCTGCAGACATCAAAATAATAATAGGGGAATACTACAAACAACTCCACACACATCAATTGGACAACTTAGATGAAATGGACCACTTTCTCGAAAAACACAACCAACCAAAATTCACCCAATATGAAATAGGTAACTTGAATAGCCCTGGATCTATTAAAGAAATTGAATTCGCGATTTAGAAATTCCTGAAAAAGACATCTCCTGGCTCAGATGGCTTCACTGGAAAATCCTACCAAATATGTGAAGAATTAACACCAATTTTACACAATATTCTTCAGAAAACTGAAGAGGAGAGGTCCTTCCTCAATTCATTTTATGAAGCCAGTATTACTCGGATATCAAAATATAGGAAACTAAAGTCAATTGAACTCTGAGAATTGGAGAACTCTACTAGACTGGGAGATTTTGACACATCTCACTGACTGATAGAGCAGACAGAAAAATCAGTGGACAATAGAAGATAGGACAAGCACGAATAACAACTCCATCCAATCAACATACGCGTAACCGGGCATCAAGCAGGGACAAACACTCATTCTTCTCGAGCACAGGGAACACATGTGAAAACTGACTCAGCCCTGGGGTCCCTCTGGCTCTGACTGTTGGATATTTCCAGCCTCCACCCAGCTGTGACTTTCAGAGAAGTAACCTGGGCCAGGGCTGCACCCCAGCAGGCATTTTCCTTGGCTCGTGCACGAGCTGCGCTCCAGGCTCCCTGGGCCAGACCAATAAACAGGGCTTGTAAATGTCTGGCAAGGCAGCAGGCCTCCCTCACATAAAAAGTGTTTTCCAAGCAGAGTTGAGAAAGGCTGGCTCTGGGCAGCCCTGAGTCAGACTGTAACAGGGGCAGTAGCGCAGAGGGCATCCAGCTGCCCAGCCCTCCCAGCCCAAGGGTGTGCATGAACCAGATCCCTTAGTCATCCACCCTGTCTGCTGCCTCTCTCATTCCCTCCTTCCCTTTGTACATAAACTTGGACTCTAATCCTGCCTTCGTGTGTGGCCTTGGGCCTGTCACTTCTCCTTCTGGGCCTCAGTTTCCCCATTTGTCAAACAGGGGGGCCAATCTCTGGCTGGCCTTGCTCCTGGATGGTGTTGAGACTTAAGGGAGACAGCGTGTGAAAGCCCTTTGCCAGAACTGAGCAAATGTGCTGTGTAAGAGTGACCCTCACGAC
>NW_006786690.1:9296024-9314323 GCF_000442215.2 Lipotes vexillifer | reverse complement strand
GAGTGACCCTCACGACAGGGCGGTTCCCTTCCAGGAAGAGACAGGAAGACAGTTTCCTGAGGGCTCCTCCATCAGACTGGAGATTCCTCCAGGACAGCGTCTGTGCCTCCCCTGTTAGATCAGAAGTTTCAAAAAAGAGAGAGAGAGGGGCGTTGCCTAACCCTTAACTCCTGTAAGGTAGGGGCTTTCCCCCATCAGACTAGGTGATCCGTGTCGTCAGGGGCTGTACCTCCCCAGCAGATGGGAAGTTTCCCGAGGGTAGGGGCTGCCCTCTCCTCTCATAGAGGAAGCTCCTGAGGACGGGCAGTGTGTCTCTCCTCTCAGTCTGGGGGTCCTGCAGAGCGTGGGCTGTGCCTCCCCCTTCAGACTGGGGCCCCACCGTCCTCCTCTATGTTTCTCCTTCCCAGCCAGGGCCCAGGACGCCTGTGTTGTGGACGGCTGCTGGGTGCGGGGCTGGCCCTTGGGGACCAGCGCTGGACGTCAGGGAGAAAGGAGGCCACAAGTGGACCGAGGGGAAGTGGAGAGGGAAGCGCGTATTAAAGCAAAGCAGCGTCTCAGAATGAGGCGCCCGCCCTGCCAGGCCACGATGGCACTGAGAGCTCAGGACAGAGGGCCAGGGTCGGGCTGGGTGATTCAGGCCTGCCCTGGGGCTGGTTGGCTCTCAGACTCAGCCCAACCCCACCTGGCCTCACCTGCTTATTTGGAGTGGGAGTGGGTCGCTGAGGCTGGGGGCACTGGGGTGCTGCTGGGGAGGAGATGAGAGAGGGGTAGCAGGTGGTGCAGACCTGGCCCAGTGTCACCGAGTCAGTGCTGGACAGCTCTCCGCGGATCAGAGCTACTCAGTCCTCTCCTTGTACAGCTGTAAAGACCAAGGTCATAGAGAGGGTGCCCATGCCACCCAGCCAGTCTGCAGGGCGTTGAGCCTGGAACCCAAGGCTCTGACTCCTGGCCCAGTGCCCCTTCCACTCTGCCTGCCTACTTCTTGGGGAGACTCAGCTTGTGCCCTTAGGGAGCCTCCCCTCCCATCTGAGGGTGGATAGAACCCCCCTGCCCCTGACAACCTCACTGTCAGCACTGAGCCCGGATAACCCAGAGACAAATCTGGGTGCTGTCTGGAAGACTTCCCAGCCCCTCGTACCCAGGACACTGAGGCTGATACTTTCCAGAATTTACCCCTGAGTAAAGGCACAACCAGATACACACCTTGGAGGGACTCTGGGGTTGCAACCGGGGAAGCTAGCTGTGAGCACAGAAACTTCTTGAATGTTCCTGCTTAATAGTTGCAGTGTGTGAGTTTTGAGTTCCGCTCTACCACGCAGGGCTAGTGGTTTATCTTTTCCATGTTGATTTGTAGACATTCCTTATGTATTCTGGATGTGAGTCCTTTGTCAGAGACACGGATTATGAGTATCTTCTCTTCTACATGGAATATTAAGTCATCAGCTCATTCCAGGAGCATCAATAATGAACAGACTGGCAAGACATGGAAACAACCTAAACGCTCATTGACAGATGAATGGATAAAGAAGATGTGGTACATATATACAATGGAATACTACTCAGCCATAAAAAAGAACAAAACAATGCCATTTGCAGCAACATGGATGCAACTAGAGATTATCATACTAAGTGAAGTAAGTCAGAAAGAGAAAGACAAATACCATATGATATCACTTATATGTGGAATCTAAAATATGACACAAATGAACCTATCTATGAAACAGAAACAGGCTTACAGACATAGAGAACGGACTGGCGGTTGCCAAGGGGGAGGATGTTGAGGGATGGAGTGGGAGGCTGGGGTTAGCAGATGTAAGCTATTATATACAGAATGGATAAACAACAAGGTCCTACTGTATAGCGCAGGGAACTATATTCAATATCCTATGATAATGGAAAAGAATATATATATATATGTATACCTAAATCACTTTGCTGTACAGCAGTAATTAACACAACATTGTAAATCAACTATACTTAAATTTAAAAAAATAAGGAAAAAAAATAATGAATGGGCCAGACCCTGTTTGTGCTGGGCGCTGGGGTTCTGAGGTGCATGTGATGTGGTCCCTGCCCTCAAAGGGAGCACATCTCTGGAGGAGAGACAGACAATTAGAATGAGGAAGAAAGAAAGGCCAGTTTCTCTCACCAAGCTAACATGATTTCCTTTACAAAAGTTTTATCAAAACTTTCTTCAGAATCCAGGCAGGGAGGAAAGAAAGGTTTCCCCGTGTTTTCTGGGCTGGGTCTTTAAATCCTGTGCAGTGAGTGCTGCTTCTAGAAGCTTCCTTGACTCCACAGTCCCATTGGCTGAACGTGTACTCAGCCCCTGACCTCTTCCCTGGTTTCTGCCCTGGTTTTGGGCGACTTCACCAGGACGTGGTCGAATTCTTAACCCTGGAACCCGGTTCTTGGTGCTCAGGGGACGTGAGTCAAGCGGCCTGGGAGTGTGTGAAGCGGGGGTGGGGTCAGGCCCGATGAATATTCTGCAAAGTTGGGTCCAGTTTAGGACTCCTCACCTGTCCTGGGGTCAGTGGGTACCATGTCAGGCCGAGCCAGACTCTACTCCCGCCCTTGGGCTGCCAGCACTGAAGGGGACTCGGGAGGCTGCGAGCAGGACGGAGGCAGAGGCCAACCCTTGGAGCAAAGGGGGCAGGACGAGGCTGGTTGGATGGGCCTGGCACGGAAGTGGAGCCCAGGCCACGGAGACGTCCACGGCCCTCTGGTGCATGGACGGTGGGGCCTTGGCGGGCTGGGGGCAGGGTGTCCGAAGTGTGATGGTAGGCAGAGGAGGGCAGAGAGGCCTGGGTTCCAGCCTGGGCCCTGTTCCTGGCCTGCCACGTGCCAACAGCCAACTCCCCTCTTATCTAAGAGGCCTCAGTTCTCTTATCTGTGAAGTGGCCTCCAAGGCTCTGACGTTCTCTGAAGCGTGACTGAGAAGGAGGGACCGTGAACACATTGGATCAGGTTCCCTCCTTGGGGAGCCCGGAGGAAAGACAGAGAAGCAAGAGGCATCTCTGAATCAGGGAGGGAAAACCCAGCCCCGGCACAGGAGGCTCCAGCAATACCTCTGACCGGAAGGCTCCGGACCCCGTGCTGGACCAGGAGCCCGTGGAATTGGGGGCATCTCTTTCTGCTTGTTTATAAGACCGGTGTTGTCATCTCTGCATCTGCCTGAGACTGTCCCAGGCCCCCAGAGCTCCGTGAGGGCACGGGCTGTGTCCCACCCCAGCACAGATGGCGGGGCAGCATTATGTGGGGGGGGTGTGGTGCCCCCGTGAGCAGCCTCGAGCCCCTGAGTTATTGCCCCCGCACCCTCTGCCTCCCTGGGTCAGGAGGCAGGGGCAGGGGGACCAGGCAGACGACCACACTCGTGTCTATGTGCCCCCTGCCCCCAGAAACTGTGGGTGCTATGTCCTGAAGACTTGGGAATCCTGGGATCAGCTTATGAGGAATCACAGCCACTTTGGAGGGTGGAAGCAAGGACCTCGGGCCCCAGACAGCACGTGGGCAAGGCGAGGTTCATGAAAGGCAAGCCTCAGAGACCATCAAACCATCCCCTGCCCCCTGACACACGCAGATAGGAAAACCCAATCCGGGCTCTGACCAGTCTGGGGGTGTTTACCCCTTCCCAGCCCAGCGTACCCCAGGACAGGGATGGATGCAGAGCACATAAGAGCCATCAGCCTTGGGGGCCAGGGTGATGGCAGGAGCACGAGCTCAGAGTCACAACTGTCCTGAATGAGTTGTATGACTTTGGGAGGCATCTGCTCCTCTCTGAGCCATGCTCTGCTCACCTGTAACTGCCTTTCTGGGGTGCAAGGGACCACGGTGAGCTGCGGTGAGTGCTCAGAGCAGAGTCTCAGTGTGTGTCCTCCCTCCCCTCTTCCAGGGGGACCGGGCACTTTGGGGGAGCCTCAGGACACACTTTGCTGATGTCAGCAAAAGTGAGGAATGTAGGGACAGCCACCCTGCCTCTTGTCTGCATGGGAGGCTAGGTTGGAGGGCAGGGGTTGGGGAGCTGGAGATGCCACCGCCGGGACCTGGTTCTTGGCGTTACCAGTCAGCATTCTTGGCCTTCCCCAATCAATAGAAATTGATAAGAAGCCAGACAAGAAATTCAGGCAAGGCTTTATTGGGGCTCCTGCTGCAGCAGGAGGGAGTGAGAACAAGTAACAGGTTCCCTTGCTGGCTCCCTGAGGAGGGGTGAGCTGGGTAGGGGTGTGTCCAGGGGTCAGGCCGGAGGGGTGGCTTAGGGGGTCTGCCCTCCCCTTTGGTGGGGGTGTGTGCAGGGGGCATGCGCGGTACCCTGCTTTTGCTCCCGGCTCTTCAGAAGTGGCAGTTGGGTTTTTCGTCTTTTTGTATCTTGTTGTCCATAATTTGCCCCAACTGCACATGCATGCAGTTATTTTAGTCCCTTATAGTTACTTTGTATTTTGTTGCTCAAGGAGACATTTGTCTATGTGCAAGTGCTGCAGCAAAGGGTCCCAGGTCCCGAGTTTGGGCAGTTTGTCCCAGAAAAGACAGTGGGCAAGAAGGATGTGGCGGGAGGTGTTGACAGCTTCTAGGGCGTTGGCCATCTGATAAGCCCTGTAGCTTCCTTGCCAAAGACTTCATGAGATTTATTTGCTTTCTTTGGAACCAGGTAAGGTGCCAGGTGACCTGGTTTCCAGCCTCGGCTTTGTGGCTGGCTGCTTTGTGATCCAGAGCCAGTCACCACCCATCTCTGGGCCTCAGTCTCCCTGTCCATGATCTTCCTGCCTGCACCCTACTGCTGGTGGATCCAGTTTATTTGGCTAAGTCGCCTGATGGCTCCCAGCCTCAGTTTCTTCATCTGCTTAGTGGGGATAAACACAGCTACCACCTGGGAGATGTCAAGGGGGTTGTCCCCTCAGCACCCAGTCCAGGGATGCAGTAGGTGATCAGTACCTGTCCGAGTGCAGGGAGCAGGGGGCTTGGAGGAACAGACCCTGGGGGAGCGGGAAGCTGAGAGAGGATCTTGTGGGCTCTAGGATTCCCTCCTCCTCTCTCCTCAGTGTCTCTGTGCCTTTCATTCTCTCTTGGTTTCGGCCCCTCCCTCTGACTTTCAGCCTGTCTCTCTCCGTCTCGGTCTCTCTCTGCATCTCGCTCTGTCTCTGTCCCTGCTTTTCTCTGTGTCTCTCCTCCTCACTCTCTCCCTTTTGTTCTCTGTTTTGGGCCTTCTTTGTCTCTGTCTCTGTTTTTCAGCCTGTTTCTTTCTGTTTTTCTCCTTCCCTTTCCCATTCTCTCTCCTCTCTGGAGGCCCTCTGGCTTCATTGAACTGCTGGGCCAGGCTGGGGTGGGGAGAAGGCCGAAGCTCTGCTCTCAGGTGACACTGGGGTCCCTGAGGATGCTCAGTTCAGTGCCAGGGTCAAGGGGATAAAGGCCAGACAGCCCAAGAGCTCTGTTAAGGGATGGCTGGAACCTCTGCCTGGGGAACGTGCGGGCTTCTGACTGGCTATGGGATCTATGGGATGGGTGGCTGAGAACACTTGTACCACTGTGAGTCTAGATATTTTCATTTAAGCCAGCTTCCTGATCCCCCAGAGCCAAAGGCCTGGCCATGCCCTGTCCCTCTGAAATGTGACGTCTTGTCAGAGGGACAAGGAGAATGTGGTTGAAGCAGGTGGTTTCCCAGGGCAGAGCCTGTGGGGGTTACTTAGAGAACAGAACACTTCTGGAAACCAGAACCATCTGGGAGGGCTTCCTGGAGGAGGTGGTCTATGAGGGACCAGGAGGGAGCCTAATAGGCCTGGGAGCCCCGCCTGTGCTGGGTGCTTTATTTATTTATTTATTTTTCAATATTTATTTATTTATTTGGCTGCACCGAGTCTTCGTTGCAGCACACAGGATCTTTAGTTGCGGCTCGCAGGATATTTAGTTGTGGCATATGAGCTCTTGGCTGCAGCATGTGGGATCTAGTTCCCTGACCAGGGATCGAACCCGGGCCCCCTGCATTGGGAGCGTGGAGTTTCACCCACTGGACCACCAGGGAAGTCCACTGTGCTGGGTGCTTTAGAAACCTCACTGGTTTCTTCTTCTGCAGGGTGGGGATAAGCACAGCCACCACCTGGAAGATGTCGAGGAGAGTGTGTTGTAAAACCCAGCACCTGGACCAGGTGTGTACATAACAAGTCCCTTTTTGCAGATGAGGCCAAATCACCCCCAGAGGGGTCAAGAGGCTGCCCGTGGTCATGCGGCCAGCGAATGGCGGGCCAGGGCTGGACCCATGCTCTGTGCAGTGCTGGTACAACCTCCCCAGCTGCTGATGCCCCTGTATCCGCAGCGCCCCTCTTCCCTCCCTGGACGTGGGGTAAAGAGAATGGGTTGTGTGGCCTTGGATCAATTGCTGACCCTCTCCGGGTGTATCACCTGGGACAAATCAGACCAGTGGCTTTCTGAGAGGCCCTGAGGAGCCCCAGGCCCCCACACCAGGGCTGCAGGGCCTATTGGAGGGGGAAGGGGGTGAGCATGTGGGCTTTGAGCCCCTACCTTGCTTGGTCCAGAGGGTCTGCTCTTTAATCTGTTTTAACTGTGGCCCCCTGAACTTCCAGGTTCTCTGTAAAACCTCCTATTTCTCTGAATTTCTAGGAGCGTATGTACCCCCACTCCTCTACCCCAGCCATCAGGGCCCCCCCCTGCCCCCAGGCTAGTCCCTGACCCCAAGACTCAGGCCAGGCCAAGGCCAGCAGGGGCTGGTTGGCCTGGGTCCCTGTCCTGGGAGGCTCCAGGGCTTGAAGGGGTGCCAGAGTTGGGTGGCCGGTGTCCAAAGGACCTTAATGGTGTGAGGCATCTGGGAACTGGTATCTCTTGGGTCCTCCTGCCATCAGGCCTCTGTGCGGGGGTCTGGGATCGGGGCTGCTCTGGGACCAGCAGGCCAGACACAGGACAGTCTCGCCCTTCCCAGGGCAGAAGCTGGGGGTGCATGTGACGTAACAGGAGAGGCTGAGGCCAGTGGCCCCTGCAGCCTATAACAACACAAGTGCTACCCTGGCTTCATCCTCCTTGGAGGCAGTGGAACATGGCGATTAATACACAGTCTCTGAGTCCCATGGATGGGGCTGCAGCTCTGCCTCTGTCCTCATTAGCAGGACACCTTGGACGTGTTGCCTAAACTCCCTGAGACTAGACTTCCTTCTCTGCAAAGCAGAGGCAACAACAGCGCTTGTCTCCTAGGTTTGATGCAAGAAGAAAAGATGATGCCTGCAAAGCGCTTAGTTGGCACGTTGTAAGTGCTCAGTCAGCGCTGGCTCGCATTCTTACCCTCCCTTCCCTCCGTGCATGCATCCCTGATCCTCAGCACATCCCCTTATTGTGGCTTTTACAAAACTTCCTCGTGACAACGTGTTCACACGTCCACGTTCCCCATAAACCATGCTTTCCTATAAGGCAAATTGGGATCTGGTCTTTCTCATCTATTCATGGCCCGGCCCATGGTAGATGCCCAAGGAATGTTTGTTGAATAAATGGGTGATTGATTTTGGCAAGATGCTGAACCTTTCTGTACAATGGTTTCTCCAGTGGGAGTCTTGGCTGATGACGTCTCGTCAGTAACATAGCTGGTGAGAACAGCAGTTGGATAGGTCAGATGTAGATGGAGAGTGTCAGACGACTTGAGAATCCAAGTTTCTAGCTCTGAGGTTGATTCTCTTTTACTCCACATTGCCTCCACCTGGCTGTGTCTTTGGAGGCAAGTCACTCCCCTTCTCTGGACCTCTCAGTCTCTGTGTGTTCTGTGAGGCCCGCAGACCATGTTTTCTGGAAGGGCCTGCCTAGGTGTGGAGTTCAGCATTAGGGGACGCCCCCTAACACATTGCTGTCCCCAAGCCCCTTTCCAGGAATGATTCTCCAGCTCTGGGTAAGCTGGTAGAAGGTATTGATTCCAGGCTTATTCTCACAGTGGGATGTCGGCCGTAGCCAGGTTGGCTGACATTCGAAGGTATTGAATCTCTGCTTTCTCAGCACAAGGAAGAGCCAATATCAAAGAGGACACCCCCAAATTCTCTGCCGCTCCCCATTTAATCAAAGGTTTGGATAAAATAAGGATGGAGGAGAGTTGGAAGGATACAAAGCGCGTGTTTCTATAGACAGTCCCTTCCCCAGTCTACCTGTGAATCAAGCCAAACCCAACCATAGCGATGTTGTGAATCACCTAGTTGAATATTCCACCCTTGCCCCATTTATTAAACTACACCCAGTGGTGGGGGCATTTCTCGCAGTTCTCAGGGCCTGGAAGAGCCAGGCTTCTATTCCTCAACTGGTTTAGTTTTAACTTCTGAGCACCATGATTCACAGAATTGATTGCATTTCCCTTTTTTCCTGGGCCACCAGGAAACTCACAGCTAAGTCTGCCAACCAGATAGGACGTCTCTCCCTGTCTTTTTCTTTCTTTCCCACTCTCTGACTTCATTTTCTCACTTAAAAAAATCAATCACATCCTGGATGTATTTTGTAAGCTGTCTCAAATCCTTTTTATTAGGATGTGGGCTATGAATCCATGAAAGAAGTGGAAGTGTTGAGTCTTCCTGTGGAGTGGATGCTGGAGGAAGAGAGGTGGAAATGGGGAAGGGAGAGCAGGAAGGCTGCTGATGGGCAGAGGTTCATGGAAAAGCCCAGGTCAGGGAGCAACCCCAGGAAGGGAGGGAGTGCAGCCCAGAGGAAAATGATCAAGATAGGGGTCAGGTACTGAGTGAAGGAGGCTCATCAGGGGCCTGGTCTGGGAGCCTTGAATGCCAGGCTACGTTTCTAACTTTTTTTGGCCGCACCGCGTGGCTTATGGGCTTTTAGTTCCCCGACCAGGTATCAAACCCGGGACGCTGGCAGTGAGACCACCGAGTCCTAACCACTGGACTGCCAGGGAATTCCTAAATTTCTATTTTTTGAGGATCCACTCTGTCCCAGGCACTTTACATATGTCCTTAATAATTTCTACATTATTCCAGGCTTTATGAATTAGGAGACTGAGCCTCAGAGAAGGTAAATCATTTGCCCAGGGTCCTGAAATCTAAGAAATGGCAGAGCCCAGACTGGAACCCCAGACAGTAGCCCCCAGCTGTAGGCTTTGCCCACCTTCCTTTATCCTGGGACCATACGGAGCTGTGGAAGGCTTCTCAGGGAATGATGTCATCAGATGTAGGTTTCAAACAGATCACTGCTGCCTGCAGCATGGAATGCAGTCAGTCTGGGGTCTGGGGGACCAGGAGGCAGCTCAGGTCTCTGCTGAGAGATGATGGTGGCTGGGACCACGGTAGCAACGGGGATGAGGGTGGGGACAGAGAGGATGGGGTGGGGTCAAGAGAGATTTGAGAGGGAGAGCAGACGGGTCAGGTGGTATGACTTTCGATGCTGGCGGTGGGGAAGGAGACGATGTGCTGCGGAGGCTGCTGAGTCGGCCACCTGCAGAGATGGGGCTGATCTTACCTGACCACAGCCCCCCAGGCCTAGACCTTGCCCAGTCCAGCCCCCCACGTGGTGTCATTAGCTTTGTTGACCTTGCCACGTGGAGCCATAGATGTCCCAGAGCCGAGGAAGGAGTTGGTGATTCCTGAAGGTCCCTGGTGACCGGAGCTGGGGTTTCGGGGCTCTGAGGGGACAGTGTGGATCCAGTTGGGTGACTCATGGCCCCCACCACTTCCTGCCATTAGAGCCGCTAGCCCCAGGTGCTCTGGCCCCGCAGGAATTAGTGGGTATCCTGCCTTCTCACAATGGCTGAGTCAGAGTAATAGGGAGAGAGTAAAGGGACAAATTAAATAGTCAATCCCACTAGGGGATTGTAAGTAAAGAAAAAAGTATGGGAGACCTCTGTAAGTTAATGATCACTCAAGAAAACAGGTTTGCTTAGCCACAAAAGCAAGCAAGCTTGCTTAACAGTGAAACAATTCAACAGAAGCACGAGACATGCCCCAAAACAATAAAACAATGGTGGCATGAGTCCCACATCCTGCCCAGTGAGCTCAATAAGTTAATGACCCCTAGGACATGCTCTCTGCACACATAAAAATCAATCATTTACAGTCGTGGTTTGACCACATAGGGACAAGAAAACTCCCCGGCCCAACTTGGAGGAGGAGCTGATGATGGAAGCATGACGTCTGCTCAAGAATGAGGCAGAAGGTGGTCTTTCCCCCTCCCCACTTTTCCTTTGATTATAAAACGGTAGCCCACTAAGTTCTTGGGGCGTGGCATGCTCTTGCCCATTCGCTTGTCAGCTTCACAAGCGTCCTATTCTAATAAATCACTTCTTATCTGTCACTTTGCCTTTTGCTGAATTCTTTCTGCTCTGAGACATAAAGAACCGGGGCTTCTCGGAGCACCCCCAAAATGCCACCTAGTGGTTTCAAGAGCCCTCGGGCCCTTCCTCCATCCACCTGGGGGCCCAGGATCCTGCTCTGGGCATCAGGGGCACAGAAGGGTGTTGGGGGTGGCCTGGGAGGTCCCAGAGGGGTGTGTCCATATAAGAAACTGAGAGGACTCAACAGGTGGTGAGAACTCTGATTTCTAGAACAGCACCTATATACAGAAAGTGCCCAATAGATGTTTTTTCAATGAAGAAATGAAGGAAGGAAGGAAAACCTTGGATCCAGTGACTGCTATGTCATCTCAGGGATGTCATTGCTTTTCTCTGAGCCTTGGCTCACCCAACTGGAAAATGGAGGAGCTGGTCTGATGGTCTCCAGGGACCCTTCCAGCTTGAAGCTGAGGATTCTGGAGAGTAGAGGGAACTCTTCCCGTGGTGCTCAGGGGTGTGGGGCATGGAGAAAGGCCACAGGGCAGGGTGTCTAGGAGCTAAGCTCTGCAGGTCCTCCCTCCCTCCCTCCACTGTTGTCCTAGGAAAGCTCAGGCACAGATTCTGTGTGTGTGTGTTGGTGTGTGGGGGGGGGCTCCCCCAGAGTGGAAGAGCCCACAGCTGGTGTCAGCTATCATGGGAACAGCTCAGAGCCCACTCTGACTGGTCACAAGGCCCGAGACAGGCAGGTTCCATGCCCCGATGGTGCCAAGGCTCACCTGGACCCAGGTAGCTTATCCCCGTGGGCATCATATGACTTCCCCAACCGGAGTTATACCCTCCTTACCCAGCAATTCATAAACAGTCAGTGCTGGGGTCTCGAACTAAAGGCCCAAGGGTCAGATCTGACTTACAAATGAGTTAGTTTTGCTTGAACCATAGTGTTCTGCTTTTTAAGGAACATTGAATTTCAATACATTGGGCAAAGCAGGCTCTATTCCCTTTGCCACAGTTGCCACTTGTCCCTATTGTCTTGTACTTGGTAGCTTCACACATGTTATCTGCCTGACCCCTGAAGGCATTTGGAAACTCTGAGCTCGATCAACAGCCCTGCTTTGTGGACAGGGAGACTGGAGCAGGGAGAATGGAATCGTAGATGACCTAGAGGTTGGAAGAGCCCTTGAGATCACAAAGGTCTCATTTTCAGATCTCTGTCCCAGTATCATTTCTTCGGAGACCTTCCCTGATCAAAGCAGCACCCCTATCCTCTCTGTCCCGTACCCTGCTCTGTTTGTCCTCATCACCTCCTGACATCCCCCTCTCTAGCCTCCCAGTTTATTCCCTGTCCCTCTTGCTTCTCTGTGTGCCCCATGAGGGCAGGGACTTGGTTTCACTGTTGTATCCCTAGTGCCAGAATAATGCCTGGCACATGGTAGGTGCTCAAAAAATTGTTGAAGAATGGGGAAAATGAGGCGCTAGGCATGGTAGCACCAGCCCCAGACCCCCTCCCTGCTACAGTTTCCCTGGGTGGTTCCAGGGACGTCCTGGAGTTGTGCTGGAGTCGTCTCATGGTCACCCAGCAACCCCCAGGCCTCTGCCCCTGCACAGCGCTGTGTTTGGAGGCAAACCCAGCTGTGTCCTACCTGCCAGAAGGGAGAGGGGCCATGATGTCATCTGGCTCCCCCACCCCTCCTCCTCCCAGACCTGACCAATCCTGCCTGGAATCCCAAGTTCAAATAGACCACAGCCTGGGTGTGCAGGAGGTACCTTTTGTGGGTTGTGGGCAGGGCAAGGGTCTGGGCAGGTCTTGGTGTCTTAAGTGTTCTCAGAACCAGAAGAAACTAGAGGAAGGGAGCGAATTGCAGAGGGTAGGGGTGGGGAGGCTGGGAGCAGGAGGCTCTTCTTATTTTCCTTCCAAGAGAGACTTTATTTTTTTCAAAGGTAAAAATATTTGCTTATAAAAACTGAGCATGAGGAAAAGGTAAAAAGGACACGCTTTTCTTCTTCCCAGGCAGAAGCCTCCACAGTACAAGCCCCTCTAGGGTCAGATGGCCTGGGCTCAAGTCCTGGCGTGACCACTTTCCAGCTATGGATCTTAAGAGGGTCTTTAACTTGTCGGTGCCTCGGTTTCTTCCTGTAAAATGGGGATATTTGTGTTCCTCTCAGCCTCTCTGCCCACTCTCTGCTATTGCCTCCTTCTTTCCTCCAGCTCTGAGTACATTTCTTTCTAAGACATCATGACCTGCCCAGGCCCCTGCCCTGCCCACAACCCATAAAAGACACATCCTGCACACCCAGGCTGTAGTTTGTTTGAACTTGGGATTCCAGGCTTAATCAGTACCTGTCAACTAGTATTGTCATGAGGATTAGATAAGTAAATCCATGGAAGGGGCTTAGAACAGTGCTTGGCACACAGTGAGGGCTATGGACGCGTTTGCTGGCATCTCATCATCGCCTGTCATCATCATCACCATCATCATCATCACCATTGGCATCATCGTTATCATCATCATCTTTGCAAACAGCTCTTTATGCACCAACCTGCCTTCCTCCCTCTTTCCAATCTGTCCACCGACCCATCCACCCACCCATCCATCCATCCACCCACCCATCCATCCATCCACCTACCCACCCATCCATCCACCCACCCATCCATCCATCCACCTACCCACCCATCCACCCACCCACCCACCCACCCATCCATCCATCCATCCATCCATCCATCCATCCATCCATCCATCCATCCATCCATCCATCCATCCATCCATCCATCCATCCATCCATCCATCCATCCATCCATCCATCCATCCATCCATCCATCCATCCATCCATCCATCCATCCATCCATCCATCCATCCATCCATCCATCCATCCATCCATCCATCCATCCATCCATCCATCCATCCATCCATCCATCCATCCATCCATCCATCCATCCATCCATCCATCCATCCATCCATCCATCCATCCATCCATCCATCCATCCATCCATCCATCCATCCATCCATCCATCCATCCATCCATCCATCCATCCATCCATCCATCCATCCATCCATCCATCCATCCATCCATCCATCCATCCATCCATCCATCCATCCATCCATCCATCCATCCATCCATCCATCCATCCATCCATCCATCCATCCATCCATCCATCCATCCATCCATCCATCCATCCATCCATCCATCCATCCATCCATCCATCCATCCATCCATCCATCCATCCATCCATCCATCCATCCATCCATCCATCCATCCATCCATCCATCCATCCATCCATCCATCCATCCATCCATCCATCCATCCATCCATCCATCCACCCATCCATCCACCCACCCATCCATCCACCCATCCATCCATCCACCCACCCATCCATCCACCCACCCATCCATCCTTCCACCCACCCATCCATCCTTCCACCCACCCATCCATCCATCCACCCATCCACCCACCCATCCATCCATCCTTCTCTAATGGGAATAACCCCACATGCTCTTCAGGAACTTGTTTTATACACTCCACATTACATTACAGATAAACAAAATGGCTCAGGTCCTGGTTAATGGGGAGGGGTGGGAGTGATGGAAACAAAATCATTGAGCATCCTTGAAGTGCTGTTTTGCTGGGTTCCGTATCCATGTGGCAAACCTAGACTTTGCCTCAGTGCTTTTGGGTGTAATGAACTTTGCAGATCAAGAACACTTGCAACCAGGTATGTTGGCAGTAAGAAGGATCGTTCCAGGAAGATCTTCAAAATCAAAAGTAACCAAGTAAAAGTCTATGCCATTTTTGTGTTTCCCATCTCCCTAATCAGGCTGGGCATTTCTGGAGGTGGGGACTGTGTCCCCTCATACAGACTCTTCCTGTAAAATGAGGAGACCAGTAATAGTTGCCAGGCTTTCTTCTAGTGAATACTAGGTGCCAGGCACTGTGCTAACCCTCCTGCACATTAGCTCATGTAATCCCCACATCAACCCGGTGGAACAGGCACTACGGCTCCAACTGCCATCTTCTCCGTGGAGAAACGGAGCCACAGAGAGTTTGAAGAACTTGCCAAGATCATAGGTTCTAAGTGGCAGAGCCGGAACAGTCTGATTGCACCGTGCTTTTATGTGCTAACTGATCCCTTAATGTATGACATAAGATCTGCAAGCCACTTAGCCAGCACAGAGCCCTCAGAAAATGCTGACATCGTTACCGTGTGGATTCTGGCACTGAGAGTCTGAGGATAGAGGTGAAGCTAGAGAAAGGGGGACGGGGGCTGCTGGGGAGCTTGTCTTCTGTTGACAGCTGAGCCCTGCTCCACCAGGGGTCCCCCCTTCCCCATCCCCCAGAGACTCCTTGGGTGCCTCGTCCCTCAGCCTCTTGGATTGACAGGCCCGAGTGAGGAGGGATGGGCATGGAGGTGGGGACCGGGCTCAGGCAGACTAATCAGGTCATAGTGTGAAATAAAAGGGAGGAGGAAAGCACCGAAACTTCAGAACCTACGCTCCTTCCTGGAGACGAGGTGCCTAGGAGAGGAGCTAGGAAGCCAGGGCGCATGGAGGCTTGGAGCCCGGGGGACAGGATGGCCCCACAGAGAGCTGTGCAGCTGTCCCTGAAGAAGCCCACCTACGCTGTGTGTGTGGTGGGAATCGAAACATACGTGGATGTTCACAGGTGAGAGCCGAAAGCACCCACCTGGCTGCAGAGGGCTGGGCTGGGCTGGAGGACCCGCGGCAACGGGGTGGGCGCCTGGTGGACGAATGGGGCATATTGGAGGATGCTGACAAGAGGTTATTTTGACAGCAGAGCAGAGGGACTAGGATATCAGGTCCATCTTGGGGCTCTGGCTCCTGGCACCAGGGTCAAGTCTTTGGCCTCAAGCCCCTGGATGAGGGTTCCAGCTCTGACCCCTGGGGCCAGACTTTAGGGTCTGGGTTCTGCGTTCTGACATCCCAGTGGAACTTGTGTGGAGCATCAGAATGAATTGTTGCTCAAGACGGGGGACAGGACTGGCCTCCCCTGATTTTGCCCTCAATTTCTTGCCAATGACCCACCTCTCTGAGGTGGGGAGGGGCAGTGTGTGTGGTGCAGCTCGATCCTAGAAGGCCAGCCAGGGCGACTGGGATCAAGACGGAGTGGTTAGGGAATGATTCAATGTGTTAATAAAAGAAAAGAACTTGGAACAAGACTGGGGCTTGTGTTTGCCAGGAGGATGATGGTGATTATGGCACTGATGGCACCTCTCAGGGCAGTGGAAGCATCAGCTTCCCCTGTTGGTCCCAATCCTCCCTGGCCTGGCTTTACCCAGATGGAAGTCCAGGGACCTGGCCCAGTGTGAGTTTCCGCACCTGGCCATTGAGGAAGTTGGTCCTGGGGGTCTTTGGGGGTCTTTCCAACTCGACACACTCTCTACGAGCTCCATCTCTACTGGATCGGATGGGACCAGAGCCCCTGCAGATGGGCAGGGGGCAGTCAAGGTGGGAGTCTCCCTCCCAGAGTAGGTGGGGGCTGAGGTCTGTTATAAAGTGGGATCTGAGCTGGGCCCAGCTTCACCTGGCCTCAGGGGAGCCTCTGCCCCAGAAGACCTCCCTGCCTCCCTCTGTGGGGCGGTGGCCTGGGGCTGGGGAGGGAGAGCCAGGAGCCCTGGGAGGCCAGACCTCGGCTCTAAGTCATGCTGGGGGCCCTGGCGTGGGGCTGGTTCTCTTGCATCTGGGTGGCTAACAGAGATCCCATTTTCTGCTGCCCTTTATCATACGGTTGCCAGACTTGGCAAATGAAAATACAGGGCACCCAGTTAAGTTTACATTTCAGATTTTTAAAAATGCTTTTTTTTTAGTATATTGCATGGAATGTACTTTTTTTTTTTTTTAAGTGCTGTTTAGCTGAAATTCAAATTTAGCTAGGCATCCTGTACTTTATCTGGCAACTCTGCTTTAACATCAAAAGTAGGGAAGAGGTCTCTAGTGAGCCCCTATCTTCCTGATTCCAGACCCCTGTTCTCATCCCAGGGGATGGCTATTTCTGGAAGGTAATTTCAGAACCTCAGGCCCTACATGATAGGTTGTGCTGCTGACTGAGGACAGAAGCATTTGACTGGGAGCCAGGAGACTTAGGTTCTGGTTCTGGCTCTGCAACTGACTTGCTGTCTGGCGTGGGCCAAACGACTGGCCCTCTCTGGGCCCTGGCAGGATGAACTAAGCCCCCTATTCAGTTTAGCGTGGCGGTAAAGCACCCACACTCTGGACTTGGACAGACTCAGGTTCTCATCCTAGCTCCACTGGTGGCTGTGGGACCCTGGGCAAGCTGCTGCATTTCTCTGAGCCTGTTACCTCATCTGACAAATGGGGAAGCAATAACACTGACGTTAATGGCTTAGGGGGAGGATGAGTGTGAGCATGCACGTGTAGGGCCCCTTGCTCTGTGAGAGTGGGAAGTGCTTACAGCTCTGACAGCTCTGTGGGTTCCCTTTCCTCCACTATTTGTTCTTCCCATCATGTCTCAGAGGGTGGAAGGAGCAGAGGACAGATCAGCGGGTGTGTGGTGGGAACACGGGGCGATGCCATCTGTAAACTCCTTTGGGATCACCAAGCACTTTAGCACCCTCAGGTGCGGGCCGTGGCCCAGCCGCGGGGAAGCTGCCTGGTTGTCTGTAGCTGCTGTGCTCTGAGTGAGCACCGTGAGGGACCTGTACCCAAGAGCCCTTCAAGAAACTTCACCTCTGGATGGACCTAGAGTCTGTCATGCAGAGTGAAGTAAGTCAGAAAGAGAAAGACAAATACCGTATGCTAACACATATATATGGAATCTAAGAAAAAAAAAAAAAAAGGTCATGAAGAACGTAGGGGTAAGATGGGAATGGAGACGCAGACCTACTACAGAATGGACTTGAGGATGTGGGGAGGGGAAGGGTAAGCTGGGACAAAGTGAGAGAGTGGCATGGACATATATACACCACCAAACGTAAAATAGATAGCTAGTGGGAAGCAGCCACATAGCACAGGGAGAGGAGCTCGGTGCTCTGTGACCACCTAGAGGGGTGGGATAGGGAGGGTGGGACGGAGGGAGACGCAAGAGGGAGGAGATATGGGGACATATGTATATGTATAACCGATTCGCTTTGTTATAAAGCAGAAACTAACACACCATTGTAAAGCAATTATACTCCAATAAAGATGTAAAAAAAAAAAAAAAGAAAAGAAACTTCACCCTGGACGTCGGTAGTGACTAGCGTCATAGCCACAGAGAATCTCTAAACTAGGAAACAGAAGTTTATTCTGCAGCAAGTTGGTTTAAAAGTAGACCTAAAGAAGAACTTCCAGCCACTGAGGTCTCTGATAGGCGGAGAAAGGTGATGTAGAATTGTCAAGACAGGTGGAGGAAGGGGGCCATGTGTTGACAACCTGGGAAGGTTTAAGAGGAGCCTGAAGCCGACTCCAGGGCCTTGGCTGGCTAGGATGAAGGGGCTGTACTTGATGATGAACTTGGGGCTTTCCCACCCCCAGTGCCAGGTGCCTGGCTCCAGCTGAGGCCGAGCAAGGGGCCTCTGTTTGGCCTTGCTGGTAGAAGGCGGAAGCCCCCCAGAAGAGGGTCACCTGTGCTGGTCACCTGAGCTGCCCAGACTCCCAACCTTCCAGAGCCAGTGGAGATGGGCGTGTGGGAGTCATGGGATGTGATTAATTCTCCCATGTGCTCTCTAGGCTGCTTATTTGGGGATAATTGTGTGCCCCAGGGGGTCCCAGCCCAAGGAACCTTAGAAATCCCCTGACTCAGCATGCGCTGCAGATCCTACACCCTCACCCCAGCGGGCTAGCTCTCCACTGCGACCCCCTGGGTTTGGCCAGACGGCCCTGGCTGTCTCTGTCCTTTTCTTGGAGGTGGTCTCCAGAGGACTTATGCCAAAAAAGAGGGGGTGTGGCACGGGGAATCCATTAGTCATCCAGCCTGGCGCTCCCTGGCTGCCCAGAGGCCAGAATCAGAGCCCCAGGCTGCAGATCACACGAACATTTATCCTTAGGGATGGAGGAGAAGGCTGGCTGGGTGGGGCTGGGGACGATCTCCTGGATTTTTTCTA
>NW_006786690.1:9290437-9296014 GCF_000442215.2 Lipotes vexillifer | reverse complement strand
CCTACACGAACCTCAAAGCCAAATAGACTCTTACATTCAAGATGGCTGGAATTCCAGGAGCACAGGGAAGGGGGTCTCTGTAGGGCCTCTCAGATGAGCCAGAGAAAAGACCCAGACCACTTCTCTTTTCTGGGGTTCCCTGTATTTCAAAAACCCAAAATGCCAAAACAGAGTTGTAAAACTTGTGGTCTATATATTCTTTTTTTTTTTTTTAATTTATTTAAAATAAATAAATAAATTTTATTTATTTATTTTTGGCTATGTTGTGTCTTCGTTGCTGTGCGTGGACTTTCTCTAGCCGAGGTGAGCAGGGGCTACTCTTCATTGCAGTGCGCGGGTTTCTCACTGCAGTGGCTTCTCTTGTTGCGGAGCACGGGCTCTAGGCTCGTGGGCTTCAGTAGTTGCGGCACACAGGCTCAACAGTTGTGGCTCGCAGGCTCTAGAGCATAGGCTCAGTGGTTCTGGCTCACTGGCTTAGTTGCTCCGCGGCATGTGGGATCTTCCCGGACCAGGGCTCGAACCTGTGTCCCCTGCATTGGCAGGCGGATTCTCAACCACTGCGCCACCAGGGCAGTCCTGATTTATATATACTTGATGTTTATGTTGAGTAAATTAATGCTTTTAACTTGCAAAGAAGTACAATGAAACATAATTGTGCTCCTCGGGGATAATTACAGGATTGATGCCAACACTAATTCATGATGAGTGACAGGCTCCGAGAGTCGGGCTGGGACCTGGATTTAAAACCAGGTGAGGATCTCCTCTCCTACCTGTTCCGTCCTGTTGCTGTATCGCATTCCTTCATTGGAAGTGATGTTAATGTTTAGATTCGAGGGTTCTTGGAGACTATGAGGCCGGGGTCCCCTGTAAGGTCCATGGAGCCAGGAGAGGCCAGGGAGTTACAGGATCTGGATGTGAAATGGGGCAGTGTGAGTTCTTGAAACGTAAAATACTGGCATCAGAGAGGGTACCAGAGGTCAGATGCCCCCTAAGTCTACAGATGTCCCTGCCTCCCTGGTCCTCGTTGCTAACTCCCATTTTGAGACCTGGGAATCCATTCAGTTACTCTTCCCTCCCCTCTTCTGGCCCTATAGCCCCTTCCCTGTCCCCGCTTCTCCTTCCCATCATTTTGGTCTTGGAACCTCTCCTCATCCTTGACTGTCTCCTCTTCCCCCTACTGCTCCCATCACTTCCAACTCCACTTCTCTCTCCTCCCCCCAGTCCCCGCCTTCCTCTCTTGGTGGCGGCCCCGGGGCCAGGCAGTGGACCCCAAGAGAAGACTCGAGATGCAGGGAATGGAAGGGTGATCGCTCACCCGTGATGTAGATGCCTCCTTGACCTCCAAAATGCTTTCCCTGTGATGTGTTGTCCTCTCCTTTGCTATGTCCAGAGAAGTTTCCATTCCCTTTGCTGTGGCTTCTAAGCAGCTGTTCAGCTCTGCCAAGTGGTCCTGATGCTCAAAGACGTGTGGGAGGTGGGGGTGAGGCTGGAAGGAACTGGCAAATCCACACCCAGCCAAGGACATCAGCCACCTGGGGAGCCCAGGAGGGGGACCTCAGCTGTGGGCCGGGAGCAGTGGGGGCGGTTCCAAATGCTGCCGCCCAGGGGCGGGTGCCGAGGGAGCTGGGACCTGCTGGAACTTTTCAGGAGGCTGGCCTCGCAGCAGGTACAGACCTGAGTTGGGTCTCCAAATGCACCCTGGGCCCCAGAACAGAGAACCCAGTCACCCTGCATTTGAGACCAAGGCCACCTGAAGCCCTGCCCAGCACTTCTCCAGCACACCTTCCCTGCCACGTTTATGACCCTGCCTATACCCCCACCTGGGTCTCCATTGCTGTGCTGGGAGGGTGGGCAAAGGGAAGGCCAGACATTCCTCGGGAGGATCCTGCAGAGGGTGTGGTCTGAGCCAGGCTGCCAGCTGTAGTGAAAGGGTGGGCTGGGGCTTCCAGACCTGGACAAGAAGGAAGGCTGGGCTCTGTGCAGCCTGGGCCCCAGAGGAGGAAGCTCCATTGGGATGGGGCCTCTGAGAGTCAGTTCGACGACTGCAGAGAACAAGATGGCTGGTAACCAGTCATAACCACCAGTTAGGGTCAGGCTGGGCCTTGCAGGCTGTGTGACTTTGGGCCAGTTACTTAGCCTCTCTGAGCCTGTTTCCTCCCATGCTAGATGAGGATACTATCACCCGTTAATTGTACCTGTGAATTTGGCCCCCATTTTACAGATGAGGATTGCATAATCCACGGAGCACAGCCATACAATTTCCCATCTTGCAGATGGGGAAAGTGAGGCTGAGAGGGGCGAAGTGACTCATGATTCTGACTTTCCATTCAGGGCTCTTCTCCTAAGGATGTTCTGGCCCCCAGCTCCTGTTTGCCTCTGCTGGGAAGCCCCGGGGTGGAAAGCTGCCACCCCCCATCTCTAGCCCCCATCCTTGGGCAGGCAGGGGTCCACTGAAAGAAGGCCTGGCCAGCCCGGCCCTCCTTGCAGGCTCTCTGGGTGTGGCCTTAGCTGAGCAATGACAGGGCATAAGGCACCCGTGATTCTTATCTCTGGGAAGGAAGGAAAGAGGGAGAGGACATAGCCACACCCTGTGTGATTCTACACGTAGAGGAAAATCCCTGCCTGTGATGTGGGGTCTGCCTGTGATGTGATGTCAGCCATTGCCCTTCCCAACCTCTGTCGGCCACAGCCAGCACCCAGGGAGGACCAAGGAGGAAGCTACACGGGGGCCTGAACTTTCTGTGACCTTTGCCCCGCTGTGGTCACTTGACAAATGTTACTGGTCACCTGCTCCTTATTCAGCTCTGTGCTAGGCGGAGGCACCTGGAGATGATACGACCCACCCCCGCCCCCGAGGGGCTCCCATCTTAGTCTGGGAGCTAAAAAACCTTCAGAATGTGGACGCTTAACAATTGCATCGCTAACCGGGTTTGGGGGCAGGTCTGAGAGTGAAGGGAGATGGAAGAATCCTATTCCCCAGGGTCTGCCTGCTCCCCATGCCCCTTTGTGATAGTAATGACAATGCTGACAGCACCATCTTCAGCTCACAGTGCTTGCTGTATACTATCTCAATTAAATCTCACAACAAGCCTATGAGGTAGTGACTACTACGATCCCCATTTTGCAGACAAGGAAACTGAGACACAGAGATGTCAAGAGACTTGCCCAAAGTCACACAGCCAACAAATGGCAGAGCTGGGATTTGAACCCAGGTTTGCCTGATCCCAAATTCTATGAGCTCAACCCCAAGAGAGCCCATTATTGGGGAATTTTCTACGTTGTTGGGTTGGTGCGAGGGGTGGGTGGAGGCAGGGCAGAGGATGAGCTTTGGAGTCAGACCCTGAGTGGGGTCACATCTCAGCTCTCTGTTGTCGCCCCGCATGTGATCTCCCTCTGAATTTCACGTCATCTGTAAAATGGGGAGAAGAATAATAACTGCTCTGCTCAGCAAACAGGGGCCGTGGGGATGGAATCAGAACGGAGTAAAAGCACTTTGGGGACCGTGATGTCCCTGCCCTGGGTGGATGCCATGAGGGCAGGGCCAGGGGTGACTGACTCATCTCTTCTTTCCTGGTGCACAGCGTGGCACAGTAGGTGCTCAGGAAATGCATGTTGAGGCAGAGAGGCCGACAGCACTAACAGGACTCCATGTGCTCCCCGGAGCTGACGTTCTTTAGGGCTGGAGCCCGTGGGAGTCTGGCCAGCTCCGTGGGACCGTTGGCCACAGTGGTTCTCGGCTCCTGGCAGAAGCGACCACAGAGCTGGTGGTACCTGAGAGGACTTGCCAGGTCCTGCTGGCTGGTCCCACGGCATTCCTTGTGGCTTCAGTCCAGGGAACATCAAGTCCAGGACACCTGGAGAGTGGCAGCTCTGGGGCTCTGGGCAGACAGGTGGCTGATCAAGTGTGAAGGGGGAGTCACAGGCTTGGCTGGCCTGGTCTGCTCAAGGGCTGCCCGCCAGCTTGCTCCTCAACCTTTCCATCCAGTTCTGCATTATTCTCCCTTCTGCCCTTGCCTCTCCCCCAGCACAATGCCCTGGACAAGCCTCCAGGGCAACCTGGTCCTCTGCCGCCACCCCCATACCCACTCCCCTAGCTGGAGGCGGGGTCAGCGCCATTCTGCCCTCCCTGCCCAGACCCTAGGCTGGGCAGAGGGGTCCCCTGACCCCTGAGATCGTCCCTAGGGGCTGGTGGTATCCAAGCAGTAGGTAGGATGGACGGCAGGGGAGGGACTCCATGACTGCTGTGTTTCTCTTCTCCCTAGAGACCAGGTGGTCAACTTCCGAGTAGTTGAGACAAGGTGTGGCCTGTGGAGACCCAGTGGGAGGAAGCTTCTGGATACAGGTTGCAGCCAAGTAAAAGGAAAAGCTTTCTAATTACCTGAGCTGTCAAAGCACAGAGGGCTGTAAGGTAGTGAGCTGCCTGTCACAGGACCTGTTCAAGCACAGAGTTCTGCGATGGGCAAGGAGCTGGCCAGGATGACCTCTGAGACCCCTCTCTGACCCAAGGCCTATGAAGATACTCCACAGTCTCATTGTCTTAGGGTAGAAAGGGGCCAGAATGTCATGGGTGCCATCTTCCTGGTCTGCACTGACTTCACCCCTGCAAAATTCAGGTGCGTGGAGGGGGAAGAGGGCTCTCCTGCCTCAGTGCCCCACATCCTGCCAGCTCCCAAGGGATCATATTGAGGCGCTTGTGTTGCAAAGTTTCAACATTTTCCTTTTTCCTTCCTACATCTTCCCTGACTACTTCCTTCCTCCGGTCCCCGCCGGGGACAGGCTCAGGGCACACACACTCATTTTCAAGTCAGTGAGACAGCATAATATAGAAGACAAACCTGCTGCTCCTTCCATCCTTTACCAGGAAGGTTACTTAACCTCTATGAGAAGATTTCTTCATCTGCTAAATGAGGACAGCAACATGTTCCTGCGAGGGTTGTTGTGAAGGATAGATGAGGCATCAAAAGCTGAGCATGGGGCTTCCCTGGTGGCGCAGTGGTTGAGAGTCCGTCTGCCGATGCAGGGGACGTGGGTTCATGCCCTGGTCCTGGAAGATCCCACATGCCGCGGAGCGGCTGGGCCCGTGAGCCACGGCCGGCTGGGCCTGCGCGTCCGGAGCCTGTGCTCCGCAACGGGAGAGGCCACAGCAGTGAGAGGCCCGGCGCCCCGCAAAAAAAAAAAAAAAAAAAAAGACAGGGTGAGGGAGAGGGTTTCGAGGTGTGTGATCAGCTCGTGCACATTCTTCTGATTGGTTGGTGGTGAGGTCATCGGGAGTCAGCATCATCTACCTTCTGGTTCTAGCCGGTCTGGGGTCCACGTGCTCATGGGCAGCGTACAGTTAACCTCTTCCATGTGGTGGGGGCTTCAGTGTCTGCAGAAGAGCTCAGCGGGCGTGGCTCACAATATTATCCATAGCCCTTGAGGAGGAACTAGAGATCCTTGACTTTGTTTAATGGCTAAACTATTATTATTTTGTCTTGCTTGGCTGTTTTCCATTGTTTCTGCATTTTCTCATTTTTCTGATTAAATTTATTCTTTGGAACTTGGGGGAAGGCCTAGGAGGCTAAAATTACAAACAAG
>NW_006786690.1:9273329-9290223 GCF_000442215.2 Lipotes vexillifer | reverse complement strand
GGGGGTCTGTCCCGGGAAGGTCCATAGGTTCTTGCTCGGGTACAGTTCCACGTTCTTGGGTTGCCTTGCCCTCATCCATAAAACAGGGGTTTCTTGTACCCCTTGCCCACACCAGGCACCACGCTGGGTGCTGAGATGACAGTAGTTTTAGTGAAAGTAAAATGGGAAAATTCCCCACATTCTAGAGGGAGAAACGGGAGAGACAGACAATAGAAAAACATGTCAAATAAACATGACATGTCAGGTGACAAGTGCCATGGGTTGAAATGAAGCTGGGTCATGGGGTTAGGGAGTGTGGGGTTCATGGTGTCACCCATGTCACACAGCCTTAAATAGGGCAGTCAGGGAAGACCTCTGAGAAGGAAATGAGGCACGGAGGCCCCAGCGGATGCTCGGGAGCTGAACATTGTGAACGAAGAGAACCCAAGTGCAAAGGGTCGAAGGCAGGAGGGAGCCTGGCAACTGGAGGGAGAACAAGAGCTGGGTTTGCAGGAGTGAGGAGGGCGTAGCCAACTCCGTGCAGACTGCAGAGCTCCCGGGGAAAGGCTGTGAACAGAAGGGATGCCGAATGACTTCTGTGTTACGAGGATCCCTCTGCTGCTGTGCTGAGACCAGATCGTGGAGAGCAGGAGAAGCAGCAGGGGGACCAGCCTATTGTGAAAATCCACATGGAAAAAGCTGGTGCCTGGACCAGGGCGTTAGGCGTGGAAGAGACGTGAATGTCAGCAGGTGATGCCGTAGAGGGGAAGCTGACAGGGCTCACTGGTGACTGGATGTGAGCTCGAGGGAAGGAGAGAAGGCCAGGATGAATCCGATGATGGGGCAACTGTGGCCTGACCCGGGCACGTTTGGATGGGACAGAAGTGGGAAGCTGAGAGTTTCGTTTTGGACACGTTAAATGTAAAAAACCTGTTAGACACCCCAAAGAGATATTCAAAAGACAGCTTTGAGTCTGGAGATGGAAAATGGGGGTTCTAAGTCTGGGAGGCTTAGGTTCCTATGGCAACTGACTAAACAATGGCAAAGGGCATGTAAGGTGGGAAGATTCCTGAAAGTGCCTCTTGAGGACGGTGAGGCCAGGAGTGGGGTGAGGACCTGTGGGTCCTGCCAGCAGCCTGCAGGGCTCAGGGGCCCCTCTCCACCCCAGCCTCATCTTTAAAACGAGAATAATAATTGCCTTATGGGGCCATGAATGTGCATCAGAGAGCCAGGTCATGAGTGGGCCTTGGGCCTGTTGTAACTACGACCATCACCACCATTGTCAATGGGGGCAGTTGTCTGTGGGAACTGAGTGACCACGGCAGGGATCTGGGAGGGGTGTCTGGTTTCTCCAGGGGCTTTAATACTCGGGTGTTTTCTCAGGGATACAGGAAATGATGGAGGCAGGAGGATGTATCAAAGGACCCTTCTGGGCCTGGCATCTTTGCAATCGGGTGGACGTTTGCAAGTTGACTTGACCTTGGGTGGTGGCCTTGAGGCTGATGGCTCTGTCCTGGGGGGCGGCAGTGGGTAGTCCTGACATGTAGTTCCCTCGTTTGACTTCCCCTCCAGGGTGTGTGTTCCACATGGCCAAAGGCCTCATGGAACCCTGGGGCCCATCGCAGGGCTGGGGCAGGGAGGCTCACAGCTCAGGTTAATTCAGGGGTTGAGGAAGGACAAGCACCCCCAGAGGCCCTGCTGATTTAGCTCCTGGCGCCCTGTAGCCCGAGTCTGCAGAGCATCCCCTCTGAGTCTATGGTCCAGGAAGGCTGGCCCCTACCTGCTGTGGCTGGAAGCAGCTGGTGGCTTGAGTAGTGGCGCGGAGGCCCAGCAGATGGGTGCCCCCAGCTGGGGCCTGGCAGACTGAGGGCTTCCTGATCCCCCTTTCTGGAGCCCAGAGCTCTGGAGTATTGGGTGGATGTGGTATATCAGGTAGACGGGGAGAAATTTGCAGGGTATGGCCTCAGTCAAGTTCTGTACCACTGGGTGCAGATGGGCCTGAATCCCCCTGCAGACTAGGGGCAACTGAATCCATTCAGTCATTTAACAAGTGTTTATGAGACTGACCACACACCAGACACTGTTATAGGTGCTGGGAGATAGCAATGAGCAAAACAGACAAAACTCCCTGCCCTGGTGGACCTGACCTTCTAGCAGGAGAGATGGACAATACCTAACAGTATGATTAAGAATCAGAGCAGACAGTGCTTTGTGATCACCTAGAGGGGTGGGATAGGGAGGGTGGGAGGGAGACGCAAGAGGGAGGGGTTAGGGGGATATATGTATACAGATAGCTGATTCACTTTGTTATACAGCAGAAACTAACACAACATTGTAAAGCAATTATACTCCAGTAAAGATATTAGGGCTTCCCTTGTGGCACAGTGGTTGAGAGTCCGCCTGCTGATGCAGGGGACACGGGTTTGTGCCCCGGTCCGGGAAGATCCCACATGCCGTGGAGCGGCTGGGCCCGTGAGCCATGGCCGCTGAGCCTGTGCGTCCGGAGCCTGTGCATCTGGAGCCTGTGCTCCGCAACGGGAGAGGCCACAACAGTGAGAGGCCCGCGTACCGCAAAAAAAAAAAAGATGTTAAAAACAAACAAGCAAGCAAACAAAAAAGAATCAGAGCAGAGTGGCAGGGATAAGGAGAGTGTGGGAGAAGGTGGGACAAGGTGTAGCATTAAATAGAGTGATGGGCGGGGGGTGCTCACTGAGAAGGTGACATTTAAGCAGAGCCCTGAAGAAGGTAAAGGAGTGAGCCTTGTGGATATCTGGGGGAAGAGCATTTTATGCAGCGGAAACAGCCAGTGCAAAGGCCCTGAGGCAGCACAGCCTGGCAGCTTCATGGAACATCATGAAGGTCAGTGTGGCTTGAGCAGAGTGAGTGAGGACTGAGCCTAGTGGGGTGGAGGAGGTTCCCGGGGGGTGGCAGAGGGCAAATCGGGAGGGGCTTTGTATGCCATTGTGAGAACTTTGCTGTGTGTGACGGGAACCGTTGCTTTTGAGCATGAGACCAACGTGATCTGCTCTGAGTGGGGAACAGACTGGAGCGGGCACAGGTGGGCTTAAGAAGCTGCTCAGCACTCTAGGTGGGTGCAGGGGTGGCAGTGGAGGATGTGAGAGGTGGTCTCGAATGGATTTCTTGTTGGGTTAGAGAATTTGGAAGCATAAAAGCAGGAAGCTTTGGGGGAGGTGGGGGATTGAGGATGTCCAGAGGTTTTCAGTCTCTGCTCTCTGGAGCCTCAGGGGCCGCGGTGGGAGTGGAAGGGTTAAACACCGCGGCTCGGCACCACCCCCGGCTCCCTTTTGTCCTTCTGCTGTCTGGGGTTCCACGCGAGGTCCACTGAAAGGGCTCTGCCACTAAAACAGAGCTCAACAGCCACCGCTCCAAGCCCTTCATGTTGCAGATGGGGAGACTGAGGCCCGGGGACGACGTGCCCAGGGTGGGTCACGTGGGAATCAGTGGAGAGCTGGGATGGAGCCCTGGGACCCAACCAGGTTGGTCTCCCGGCCAGTGGCCCCCTCAACCCCCGCCGCTCCCCACTCCAGCTGTTAGGGGGCGCTGTTGCAGAGCCGGGTAGCCCCAGCCCACTACCCCACTGGTCTCTCTCCTGAGCCCCCGGATGCCCTCCTCTCTCCTTTCTATCAGTGATGTGCCCAAGGGCGCTGAGACCTTCAGTGTCTCTGGGAGCTCCGGGGTGGAGGTCTTCACGGTCTACAATACAGCACGGGTGACAGAGCCCACAGGTAAGGCCTACTGGCCCCTGGATGCCGGCGTGGACGTGATCATATCTGTGGACGCAGCCAGTAAGGCTTTAAACGATCTCAAGGTAAGAGGTTACTTCCCCACAGAAGGTAAGAGCCCCCCGCAAAGCGCACCCCGTTCACACATCACCCCCACTCAGCCAGACCCCACAAGGCTTTGCCACCCACATCCACGCGACACATCCGGATACAACTCAACAGACACCCAAACGTGCAAACCCACCCCAACGCCCCAACGTCACACGCACACATACACGAGTGCTCCCGGAAAAGCACAGCCTTCCTGCTCGACCCCTCAGATTCACAAACACCCGCTTTAACACAGCTCCGCACAGACCCCAAACAAGCCCCCCACTCCTGTGCAGACAGGAGTTCTCAGCAGCACCCATACACACATGCACGCACGTGGACACGGGTACATACCAGGGTGTGTGTCTCCCACCTAAGGAAGCAGGAAGCCTTCTCTTTCACAGAGGATACCCTGCTTACTCACCCTCAGGCACCCACCACACACACAGTGACCCCTGATTCGTCGATTCAGCCTTTTCTCCAACGACACCAAAAAGGTGGGGACTGTGCAGCTGTTGAGAGTAGGGGCCCTGGAGCTCAAATCCCACCTCTGAGCCCCATCTACTGGGGTCATCCTGGGGGCACACTGAGATGGCCCGGTGGAGCCCTGGCCATGGGTTCTAGGGCATGGGGAAAGCTCTGTGAGCTTGGGCTGCTACTATGGGGTGGGGGTGGGGGGTGGTCATTGTTCCCATTTTACAGATGAAGAAACAGAGGCTGACAGAGGTTGAATAACTTGCCTGTCCCTAGTGACAGCTGTCCCTTCCCTCATTCTTTCTCTCTGACATCCCCATGGGTTCCTGAGGGTCCAGCTGCTCCCTCTGGGATCCTCCCTCACCCCATCTGGCCATCCTTGCCCCTCAGCCCAGCCCTGGGAGTTGAGGAGGCATCCATAGCCTCTCCAGCTGGAGAAGGGGGCTCTGGATCCAAGCCGGGAGCCCGTGGGCCTTGGGCCTTCAGCGGCAGGGAATAGCTGGGACCCCTATGCCTCCCCTACCTCTAAGCAGGGCCACTGGAGTGTCCCCTCACTCCCCCTGTCACAGCCATCTCTGAAGGGGTGGGCGTGCTGGCTTAGGGCTGACCATGTCCCCACAGGTGAAAGTCTCCTACTTCGGGCTGCAGAAGGCTGCCCTGGGCCACAGTGTACTCTTCCTCACCGGCGCCGGTAAGTCCCACCTCCCCGGCTCTCTGTACATCCACCCCTCCATGCTGACTGCTTGAGGGTCTTAGGGGAGCCCCCAAGTGCAAGGCCCATGGACATCTTCCTCCCCCATCGAGGAGCTTGGCTTCTTCAGAGGCGGTTCATCTACTCTAGAGCCTCAGGGCTGGAGTCCCAGCCATACTTAGGGCCGTAAGAATCTGGAAACTGCACTGCCCATGGGTCACCAGCTAGACCCACAATAGGCCTCCTTCATCCAGAGTCTGCCTATCACACTCACTGGAACTTCAAGACATCACTAAACCATGGAGAGCCACATGCTACCTTGGGCCAGACCCCGGCAGCTGGCCCTGAGAACTGCAGAACCAGCACCTAGAACCTCAGGCCTGATCCCGACCTCCAGAGTCAGGGCCCCCAAGAGCTAGCAATTCAGCCCACATAGATGAGTCAGAAATTCAAGAGCCAGAGCCTTGGGTCCCTCCAACACCCAGAACCACACGGGGCTGCCACAAGGGCCTCTCAGGTGTTAGGTGTGGTCCCCAGAACAGGGCTTCCTGGTTCCCAAGGACTTGTGGAGGGGCCGAAGCTTGCCCCGACCTGGACGTTATGGTGCGAGGGCGGGCCTGGGGAGCCCCGTTGTCCCTCTACATCTCTTTGCAGACATCTCCCTCGACGTCGACACAGACCGCACGGGCAAGGTGAAGAGGAGCCACAGCGACAAGGTGGGACTCTCCTGGTTACCCCAAGATGGCAGAGTTGACAGGCAAACCTGGGGGTGGTCCTGGGGTGGAGTGGGCTCTTCCTCCAGAAGGGTGATGGATTCCTAGGGTCTGTGGTATCCAACAGTATAAGGAAGCCATCTGAGGACTCCCAAATCAGCATGAATAGGCCTTAACTTACACTGTGTGATCAACATGCTGTGTGACTCTTGGAAAACAGCTTACCCTCTCTGGGTCTCTCTTGTGCCACCTTAGAACTGGGATTAGTTCTTTTTCTTGAGGCCTTTTCTATTTCCTGGGCAGTATTTGGACCCCCAAGCATGGTAGGTGACTTGTCAAGTGACTGACAGATCCCGAAGAGTGAGGACGAAGATGGGGTGGGCTCAAGGCATTATCCCACCGGATGTATCTGAAAGCCATCCTGGGAGGGTAGAAGATATGATTTGCATGGAAAGACCCCACAGAGGAAGCCTGAATCATATATAAGACTTTGTGGACAAGATGGGGTAGGGCTGCCACGGATGGCTGTGCAGGTTGTTCACTGCACAAGGTTGCTTGGGCAAGGTGGTGGGTGGGACCTATGATACAAATCATGTCTTGGGCCCCGGTACAGAGAAGCATCTACCCAGAGGGGTGAACAAGAGTTCCATATAAGTTAGCAGTGGTCCTGTGAGGTCCCCCAGACCCAAGTTTGAATCCCACCTATGTGACTTGGGGTTCACACCCCAGAGCCTCTTTTCCCTCTTCTGTGAAATGGGGAAAATAAGCCCTGTCTTGCAGAGTCTGGTGGGGGTAACATAGAAGCACGTCAGGAAGGGGACTTCCCTGGTGGTGCAGTGGATAAGACTCTGCACTCCCAATGCAGAGGTCCTGGGGTTCCAACCCTGGTCGGGGAACCAGATCCCAGATGCATGCCGCAACTGAGAGTCCGCATGCCGCAAATAAGAAGTGTGTATGCTGCAACTAAAGATCCCACGTGCCGCAACAAAGACCCTGTGTGCCGCAACTAAGACCCAGTGCAGCCAAAATAAATAAGCAAATAAATGAAAAGAAAAAAAGAGAAGCACATCAGGAAGAGCTTTGATCACAAAGGCAGGGTTGCAGCCATCTTCCCCACCTCTCAGCTCAGACTATCTTGCAGGGCCTGCAGGATCTCAAGTGAAAGTCAGAGAAAACTGTGGGACAGGCCCCAGGAGAGGACTGGCATGGGGAGAGTCTCCCAGGAATTCTCCAGCCCCATCAAGGTCAGGGCAAGGCAGTCTTAGTCTGCTGGCAGGACCAAAGCTCAGCAGACCGGCAAAGGCCATTTCTGGGTTTGGCGCCATCACCCTTCCTCTTCCAGCGCAATGGCTGGGAGGAGCTGTTGTTCAAGTTGTTTACTGCACAAGCGTGGAGTGGCTCTGGGTGTAGGGACCTGGAACTCCATTCCCCAAATCTATGATCCCTCTATAAATCTTTAAGCAAACCCAGAATACAAAAGTCTCCAAGTTAACAAAGCAGACAGCTCTAGCCATGTCCAGAACCCCTTCCCAGAGACCCCTGGGTCCCACTGACCCTAAGGCCTCTTGCTTTGCCACAGAAAACCTGGCGCTGGGGCCCTGAGGGCTATGGGGCTGTCCTGCTGGTGAACTGTGACCGGGATAGTCTCAGGTCCAGGGAGATCGACCTCACCAGCACCCAGCTGACATCACTGGATGGTGAGCAACAGAAGGGGTGTATGGGGTTGTCCAGGGTGATGGTGTGGGATGGAGCAGGATTGTCTCATGGGCACCACTCTCTCCAGACCTGCAGGACATGGCCCCAATGGTGCTGAGCTGCGATGGCCCTGATGAGCTCTTTGACAGCCACAAGCTGGTCTTGAACGTGCCATTTTCTGATTCCAGGAGAATGAGGGTCTTCTGCGCTAGGGGTGAGTGGCCTGGAGGGATCTCTTCCCTCCCTGCTCCATATTCTGCTTCCCAAAACATTCTTCTCTTATCCACCTCTCTCCCTCCTTCCATCATCATTTTGTAGCTCTCACTACCACTTAGAAACAGCCACTCCGTCAGGACACGACATATGGCCCAAGAAAGAGGTTCCCAAACTAGACCCATTTTACAGAGGGGAAAACTGAGGCTCAGACATGTGAATTCACTGCCCTAAGGTCACACAACCAGTTGGGGATGGAGCAAGCATTCAAAGCCAGTCTCTTGGGCACCAAAGCCCCTCTTTCCACTACCCTTGCCCTTTCTCCCGAGCCCATCCTTCCTCTGGTCGGTTAACATGGAATGAGTTCTCGATGTAAAACAGCACTGTCCAGGCTGGGTCGGGTGGAGGCAGGGACTAGCAAAGCTGAGGCCCAGGCTTGCCTTCAGAATCCAGTTGTTCTGACAGTTTATTAATCAAAGTCTGTGGATTTAAAAAACAAAACAAAACAAAAAAAACGGCAGAAACACTAATCCTTAACCCTGAGGTGCCCTTACTTATTTTCATAAATCACAAGAGACCTGTCCTGCCCCTTCCTTCTTCCTCTTCATCCTCCTCTGTTCAAACTGACTCAGAACTTGTCCCAGCTAAATGAGCCTGACAGGGACCAGAACGTTCCAATGGTGGAAGGTTACCCAGGAGTCCGGCTTGGAAACACTTACTGTGATACCAGAACATAAGCAAAGTCTCTGTAAGTGAGCTGACAACATTTCATGCTGTAAGAGCGTGCCAGGGTGGAGCTTCCCAGACAACCCTTAGGGGAGGGGAAAAGGCTACGGGCCAGAACTACTATGTGCCAGGTGATTTTTTTAAAAAAATTGAGATGAAATTCACATAACATAAAATTAACCATTTTATTTTATTTACTTTATTTTTTTATAAATCTATTTATTTTTTGGCTGCATTGGGTCTTCGTTGAGGGGCGCGGGCTTTCTCTAGTTGCGGCGAGTGGGGGCTACTCTTCGTTGTGGTGAGTGGGCTTCTCACTGCAGTGGTTTCTCTTGTTGTAGAGCACGGGCTCTAGGCGCGTGGGCTTCAGTATTTGTGGCATGTGGGCTCAGTAGTTGTGGCACACAGGCTCTAGAGCACAGGCTCAGTAGCTGTGGTGCACAGGCTTAGTTGCTCCACGGCATGTGGGATCTTCCCAGACCAGGGCCCAAACCTGTGTCCCCTGCATTGGCAGGCGGATTCTTAACCTCTGCACCACCAGGGGAGTCCCTAAATTAAACATTTTAAAGTGAACAATTCAGTGACATTGAGTACGTTCTCAATGTTGGGTAACTACCACAAAACTTCTAGCTCTAAGACATTTTCATCACCCCCAAATAAAGGCCTGTACTTATTAGCAGTCACTCCCCATCCCCCAACCCCCAGCCCTAGGCAACAGCTAATCTGCTTTCTGTCCCTATGGATGTACCTATTCTGTGCATCTCGTACAAATGGAATGATACGATATGAAGCCTTTTGTGTCGGGCTTCTTTTACTTAGTATAATGTCAGGGTTCATCTGTGCTGTAGCATGTATCAATACTTCATTCCTTTTTATGGATGAATAACATGCCAGCATATGGACATACTACATTTTGTTTATCCATTCATCCGTTGATGGACATTTAGGTTGTTTTCATCTTTTGCGCCAGCTGCTTTTACTTCCTTATCTAGTTTAAAGCTTACGCTGACCGCATGAGAAACGTAATATTAGCCCATTTTACAGATGAGGAACTGAGGCTCAGAGAGGTTGAGTCATTGAGCTGAGGTCACACAGCTTGCACATGGCAGAGCTGGAGGAGTCCAAGTAGATCTAACACAAAGGTGGTTCTGCCTCTACATTCCTGGCCTTGGGTTTCCTGTCCTCACATCCTCGCAGCCCCACACCCCTGTCCCAGCACTGGGCCCCCAGTGCTGACTCTGGTTCCCCCTAGGTGGGAATTCTCTCTCAGACTACAAGCAGGTGCTGGGGCCCCATCATCTGTACTACGAAGTGGAGCGGCATCCGGGGGAACGGAAGATCAGCTTCTACGTGGAGGGGCTCACCTTTCCCGACGCTGATTTCTTGGGGCTGGTCTCTCTCAGCGTCAGCCTGGTGGACACCAAGGTACGTATGGCGCTGGGGGCCATGATAGGGGATGAGGGGCTTCAGGGACCAGCGTGGAGGCTCCAGGACTGGGAGGCTGGGGGCTGCGGGGCCTTGAAGCCTGATGGGGCTCCCTGCAGGGCCCACTGAGTCCTCATTTTCCCCCCAGACCCTGCCTGCGGTGCCCCACTTCACAGACACCGTGACCTTCCGCATGGCCCCCTGGATCATGACCCCCAACACCCAGTGCCCCCTGGAGCTGTATGTGTGCAGGTGAGGCCTCGCCCCTCCTGCAGCTCTCCCACCGTCTCTGGACTCGTAGAGATAGGAACAGAATGCCGTACCAGGCTTGGCCCTGCGCTCATACTGGACGGATTCATTGCAGGCACCCACGGACACAAGCTGGGAACAGGATAGCAGCAGGCTGGCCTGGGCCCGTCAGCCCCACCTGCTCTGAGCAGCTAAGGCCCTGGCTGAGGTCAATGACTCAAGTTCAGCACACCTGCCCTACCCTGTCCTGCATGTAGCAGCCCCAGCAGCCCCAATAAATCTAGGATTTATTCCAGGCAGTGGGGCCAGGCCCCGTTCAGACTGCTGGCAGCTGCAGGAGACCCAGCCTTGCTCAGATGTGGGTGTTCTCCTGGGCCTGCAGAGAACTCGGGACCCAAACTCCAAGATCCTCTGTGAGCCCTGGCCCAACCCAGGTCCCTGGTCCTTCTGCCATCTCTCAGAGTCCTTGTCAGGCCCCTTGATGGGCAGGTGAGCCTGGATTGGCAAGGCTACTCCGGGCCTCTGCATCAGAGGTCGGACCACTGGAAAGGGCCATAGATGACTTGGAACATAAGTCAAAAGGCCAGGAAGGGTGTGGCCAAACAGGTTTGCTCTGCTGAGCTGGGCCGAGGTGTTCAGAAGGGAACTCTTTCTTTCTGTTTGCTCACTAACACAACCCTGACTCCTTTGTTTAGGCCAGTTGTGAGAAACAGGAGGAGATGGGGCTACCTGCCCCCTCACTACCACCTTAACCAGTGAGATTCAGTCCCCAGTCACCTTCTCCAGGACTTTGGTGCCCTGCCTTTGGGCTCCACAGCCCCAGGCCTGTCCCTCCCCTTGCACCTGCCACCTGATGTGATCTGGGGACATTATTTGTCTCTGTCATTAGCCCATGAATCTCTCTAGTGCAGACACTGGGTTTGAACCCCTGTGCCCAGGGGCCACACGGGGCCTAGCACAGACCACATCAAGGCCACCCCATCTATCCCCTGCCTCCCGGCCCTGAGGCCAAGGCCACAGTCAGCGGTCATTATTTCGCTCCCCTCTCCCTGTGTTTCTCAGTGTCTTTGACTCCCATGGCTCAAATGAGAAGTTTCTGAAAGACATGTCTGACCTGGTGTTGAAAGCCAACTGCAAGCTGATCGTCTGCCCTTGGACTGAGAATCAGAATGACCGCTGGATCCAGGTGCGTGCGGGAGCGATCCCGGGAGAGGAGGGCAGCCCGGGAGGCCTGAACCCCATCCTTTACACTGGCTTTGGGAAAGCTGGCCTGCGCAGGCTCCTACTGGCCTCCGTTTCCCTAGAAAAGCCAGGCTGGCCTGGGTGCCAGGACTTAGGGTGGGGGGCATGCAGTCTAGGGGAAAGCCCCACCCCCGGCCACTGCCTGCGTCGCCCCAGCCTCTCCTGCTTCCCTCCAAGCGCTCTGATCCCAGGCAGAGTCCTCCTCTGGCTGCGGTCCTGAGAGGCCTCACTCCACCTCTGTTCCCTGGCCCCTGCACCCTCCAGGTCTTGGGGAAGATCCACTGTCCTGCCCTGCCCCGCCCCGGGCCTGGGGGGATTAACCCATTCTTATTACTATACTGAGGCAGTCACTGTGGTCTTTTTCTCTCCCCTCCCAGGACGAGATGGAGTTTGGCTACATCGAGGGTCCTCACAAATCCTTCCCAGTGGTCTTTGACTCCCCCCGAGACAGAGGCCTGAAGTATTTCCCTTATAAGAGGATCCTGGTATGCGGCAAAGGGCAGAGTGGGGAAACCGTGGGTGGCTCCTCCTATGGGATTCTCCAGTCACTCTTGCCTGGTCCTAGTCCTTTAGGGGCTACCAAAGGGCACAGGTGGTGGGTTCTGGCAAATGGGGAGAGAGTGGGAGGTTTGCGAGGAATACGTAAATGAAATGCAAATCTCACAGAAATCACCCCTGTTCTGGGAGGGACAGGCCAGCAAAGTCCTCCTTGGGGTCTTTCCTCTCCCCCAAGGGGGAGTGAACAAAGGAGTCAGCTCTGGGGAAACCAAACTGCCTTTTGAGGGCAACACACCCTTAGTGAGCCCTCATGACTCTTGCTTTCGTGAGCCAGGTCCTCTCTTCAGGTAACAAATGTTTTCTGAACGCCTACTGTGTGCCAGGCACAATGCTGCTCCTGCACACAGGAGGGAGACAGGAGCCACTCCACCAGCCGTGTCCTGAGTTCCAGGCCCTCCCTCCTAGCTTTACACAGTTGCTCATTTAATCCACGTGGATTCCTATGGATAAGTATGGATATCCATACTCCTATGGATATTATTATTCCCTCTTTACTGAGGCTCAGAGAGGTTAAGCAACTTACCCAAGGCCACACAGCTAGTTAGCAGTGGCACCAAAACCAGAGGGGCTGCCTCCACGGCCCCTGAACTTTACCGCTAGGCTAACCTGCCTTTTGAGGTGGGTCCGGGTCCCAGAACTCACGTCTCTGCCTGTTTACTGGCCCCTGTCCCCCACCTCCAGGACAATGCCAGGGTCTGGTGGGGGATATGATGGGGAAGGTCCAGGAACTCATGGGCACACAGAGCAGGGACATTTACCCCAGCCTGGAGGGATCAGGGAAGAGTCCCTGGGGAGGTGACAGTGAGCTCTGTGGGGTGAGTCTGCATCAACAAAGGGCCTGACCCCAAGCCCTGGGCTTGACCTGGCCAGCGCCTTTTCCACTGTTCTCTGCTCTGTCTTTATCATTTCCTTCCTTCTACTTTCTTTAGGTTTAATTTGCTGATCTTTTCCTAGCTGGAAACGGAAGCTAAGATTTTTCAACCCTTTCTCTTCTTAATATATGTGTTTAGAGCTGCGGCAGTTCCCTAGAAGTGCAGCTTTACTGGCATCCCCTCAAGTTTTAACGTGCTGTGTGGTTTTTACCTTTCACTTCAAAATACTGTGTAACCTCCCCTTTGATTTCTTCTTTGACCGTGGGTTCTTTAGAAGTATGTTGCCTCATTTCCAAACATTCAGGGATTTTCTAGTTATTGTTCTGTTATTGGCTTCGGCTTTAACAGCACAATGCTCAGGGCACCGGGAGGATGTGTGAACAGTGAATAGCAGTTGTTTTTCAGGGAGTGGGATTCCCCCAGGAGCACCCCTCGCTCCCCTACCCCAAGAGCTGTCTCTTCCTTTTCTAACTGACCCCTCCTTCTGGGGGCGGGGGGCTCTCGATGGTTTTCCCCTAGGGTCCCGACTTTGGATATGTAATCCGGGAAATGCAGTTCGCCGGTGTTTCTGGCCTTGACTCCTTCGGCAACCTGGACATCAGCCCGCCAGTCACAGTGGAGGGCAAGGAGTACCCCCTGGGCCGAATCCTCATTGGCAGCAGCTTCCCCAAGTGAGAAACCAGGGCAGGAGGGTGGTGGAGGTCACGGGAGGGCCCGGGGGACCCAAGGCAGCATCCACTCTCCAACACCCCCTGCCTCCACCGCAAACACAATTCTCCAGTCTGAAAAGTGGTCTTAAGTTCCTGCGTGGAATCCTAGAATAGAGTCCTAGAATCACAGATCACAGAAAAGATCACAGAATCTTAGGGAAAAACAAACTAACGGCCCACAGTCTTTTGCCCTGCCTAGTATTTTATGAGCATAATTCGTCACCAACATTAAATATACATATATCAGGAGGCTTCATATAAAAAGCCAGATTTCTGACTTCTTTTGAAACATCAGAAGAGCGGGGAAGTCATGTGTAATCCAGGGCAGAAGTAGGAGTTGGATCCGTTGACCTCTCCAGTGAGGAAATCAAAATAGCTGTTGTCCTAGCAACAGCTAGAAAGGGTGCAGCCGTCACCACGAGGCTGCAGGTCAGGATACCAGGGTGACAAAGGTAACTTAACAGGTCCTACCCTGGACAGCTGTCATCTAGGAGGAAACAAGGTATTTAGGGTTTAGGGCTCAGACAGATGACAGCATCTGCTAAATCTCCCTAGTGGGTCCCCACCCAGCCTGTGGGCAGTCGAAGAATGGGGTGTGTAGCACAGGGATCCTCTGCTTCCTGCCTAAAGATTAAGCCCACCCCAGGCCCTGGAGGTTGCCTTCCGGTTTGTGTGGGGTTGGCATGGAGCCCAGGCGTGCCCCAGCTTGCATCCCCAAGCCCTGGCTATCTGGTCTTGGGCCCAGAGCAGCCAGGCAGTCCTGGGAAGGTTACCCAGGCTCATGTGGTGACCTTGGTGGCCTCATGGCTCTGGATCAGGTGAGGTGAGGCTTCCTGGCACCAACCCCAGGCATGAAGCCGGGTGCCCAGGCTGGGTACCCGGGGCTGAGGCTGGCCAGGACAAGAGCGGTGCACTCACCTTGCTGCTGACTCATGTGCAGAACTACTCTGGGGCTGGATCCTGCCCACAGCTCTGGGGGCAGAAGGGCCTTGGGACCGCTGGGCAGTCATTCTGTGCTTCCGGGAGGGATCCAGGAGGAACGAGCACAGGCTTTGATATCTAATGGATTTGGGTTCGAGTCCTGCCTCTGCCACTTATTGGCCACATGATTTGGGGTACATCATCTAACTAGTGCCTACCACAGGGCCTGGAACATAGTAGGTGCTTGATTAATTCATTTAGAAATATTTATTGCATGCCTACCATGTGCCAGGCACTGATGAAGGTACTAGGGATACATCAGGTGACAAAGATACATTATTAAATGGGCAAATTATTTTATACATCATCCCTCAGTGTCCTCCTCAGTGAAATGGGCTTATAAAAAAATCCCTGTCCTAGCTATATAATAGCCGTTACTGGGGATAAAGGATTCACATTAACCAACTTCCGAATGCTTGGGTACTGTTTAGCTGGACCCCTGGCAGTGGATGTGCCTTGAAGTAGGTTGGAACTCAACGGATAAAAGTTATTGATCACCTACATGCCATGAACATGGTGCTTTACCCAGGTTACCTCCATTAATTCTTACAACAGCCCTATGAGGTTGAGATGACTATTATCCCCATTTTACAGATGAGGAAGTTGAGGCTTAGATAAATGAAGTGAATGCACTAATTCATGCATTCATTTATCAATTCAATAAATATTTATTGAGACTTCCTATATGCCAGGTTTGGGGCCCCGTGCTGGGGATAAAATAAATGTTCTGGAAAATCCCAGGCTCAGAGCAAGGACCCCGGGATGGGAACATGTGTGGGGTCTCTAGAAGAGCTGGGCCTCACTCCATTGGCTATTGTGTTGAAAACCAGGAACAAAGCTCTTGGTGGACAGATGGAACCCTGAGGCTCAGGGAGGGGCAGCTACTGCCTAGGACCACACAGCAAGTTAGGGGAATAGTCAGAATTCAGACCTCCTCCTTGGACCCCGAATTAAAATTTAACATCCAGGCTGCTGTCCTGTGTTCCTGTCTTGGCTTCTGACCTTAGCAGTGAACAAAACAACCTACATACATCCTATCAGAGAGAAACAGACAATAAGCAAACGTAATAAATAAGTAAATCATCTAGTATGTTAGGTAAAAGGAGCGTTGGTGAGAGGCTGACATTTCCCTGAAGGAAATGAGACAGTTAAAGATGTGGCTATTTGGGAGGAAGATGTGCAAGGGAGTGGAAACAACTAGTGCAAAGGCCCTGAGGCAGGAGTGTGCTGGAGACATTAGAGGAACAGCAAGGAGGCCAGTGGGGCTGGAGCAGAGGGCGTGTGGGGGGACGAGGTCAGAGAGCTTGGTCCGGCAGAGTTCAGATCATGACATGGACCTGTCATTTTTACGTACATAATAGGGTTATCATGGGGATTAAACAAGACACCCAGTGTGAGGAGCCTCAGGCAGGCACACAGCAGGTGCTCAGCAAATGCCCCCTCTGTTCTCTACTATCTTGGGTTCTCCAAGCTCTGCTCCCCACATTTAAACCGATCTTGGAACAATTCTGCCTCCTGGTGGCAACTTTGATGTGACTCAGAGACCAGGTCTGATGCTTCTCAAGGCTGGAGTCATCTGATCCATTCCCCTGCCTCCAGGCAGAGGGCTGCAGAGTCCCAAGGAGGGGCTTAAAATAACAGAAACTAAAATATTAAATATTAAAATATTATATTAAAATAAACAGAAATACAAGAAAAATATTTTCTACATTCCCATCCCATGAATCAAATCAGTGTTGTCTTGTGTCACTGCTTGTTGCGTCTTCTAGTTTTGTTGTTATATAGACTGTGGACTCTTACACAGCTGTTCAAAAGCCTTAATATCATTCACAAATATTTTTGAGCAACTATTCTATAAGAGGTGCTGGGGATACAGCAGTGAACCTAGAGAAAAATCCCAGCCCTCCTGGAGCTTACATTCTAGTGGGCTGCCAGGCAATAAACAAGATATCAAGTATGCCAAATAGTACCAAATGCTGTAAAGAAGAATAAAGCTGGGAAAGGAGTTGAGGGGTTGTTGTTATTTCCAAAGTCCACATAGAGAAAGAGGTGACATTTGAGTTAAACCTAAAGAAAGTGAGGGACGTGGGGGGTGGGCAACGATTCCCACACTTTGGGTAACACTGGACTAAGCAGGGTGTGGGGTGGCTTGCCAGGTCCCAGTCATGTTTTGAACAAAAAGCTTGGTGCCTTGGGTAAAGAGTCAACCTCTCAGAGTCCCAGGAATTGAGATGAGGGTCTTTAGTTCCCTTTGGCAGATGGATGGCTCTCATTTGACTCTTTTTTTGCAAGAAGGGTCCTGCCACGGACCTTTCTGGCCTTGGGGAGGATGCTTTAAGGTGAAGGAGGGACAGACTCTCTTGGGCGATACTCAGGATGGACAGCGAGTTCCTGGGAGCACCTGGGCGCTGGGGCCAGGAAGCAGGGACCAAAGAAGACCCATTCAGAGGGTTGACAGTGGACAGGGAGGGGCTCAGGAAGTGCCTGCAGGGAACCAGCACACAACACGCACGAGGTGACCCTGCTCTTTCCC
>NW_006786690.1:9260813-9273032 GCF_000442215.2 Lipotes vexillifer | reverse complement strand
CTTACCCTCCCTGGCCAGGTCTGGCGGGCGGCGAATGGCCAAGGTGGTGCGCGACTTCCTGAAGGCCCAGCAGGTGCAGGCGCCCGTGGAGCTCTACTCTGACTGGCTCTGGGTGGGCCACGTGGACGAGTTCCTGAGCTTTGTGCCCACCTCCGACCAAAAGGTACATCCCCTCTCCTCCTGCCTGAGCTACCTCTGCCCCTCCCTATCCTGATGGGTCAGGATAGGGCAAAGGCACCTGAAACTAGCTCACCACCTCTGTCCATAGAGAGCTTGGAGTCAGGGTACCCTCTGGGCCAGGTGGTGTTAATCAGGGGGGGCTTCCTGGAGGAGGTCAGAGCCTAGGGGGGAACTCGTTCGCTCACTTCTCATACACTCATTCTCACACTTACTGGGTGTTTGTGCTGATCCAGACCTCTCAGTCAAGACCCAGGACTGACACTGGTAATAATTGGAAACATTTACTGAGCACCTGTGAGATGTATGTGTTTTAATGCATTTAATCCTCTAGCAACCCCATGAGGTGGGTACTGTTATCATTTCCTCCATTTTATAAATAAGGAAAACGAGGCCTAGAAGGGCAATTAACTAGTAGAGGGTAAGATTCAGACCAAGATGGTGGGCTCTGGACCAGCAATGTTAACCACTCACCACCTTGCAGAGGCGATCTGGGAGGGTACAGCCCGCAGGGAGCAGGCAGCCTGGGAGGGGAGGCCTCCCAGTGACCAGTGGTTGAGTTCCCTGGTGTACAAAGTGGGGAAGGGCTTCCAGGAAAAGAGAAGGTTATGGACAAAGGCCTGCAGGTGTGAAGCGGCTTGGAGGATTGGGGGAGGTGCAGACAGTCCTTTGTGGCTGGTGGGAGGGATTGAGGGGGGCTGCCATGTGCAGTCTGGCCTCTGAACTCAGGCCCCTCCTGAGTTTGGGGTTTCCTGCATGGGCGGAGAACCTGTCCACTGAGCTGCTCTCCCATCCTCCGTGCCAGGGCTTCCGGCTGCTCCTGGCCAGCCCCGGTGCTTGCCTCAAACTGTTCCAAGAGAAAAAGGAGGAGGGCTACGGGGAGGCGGCCCAGTTTGACGGTGAGTGCCAGCGAGCCCATCACCCTGCCAGACCGTGCCCTCTCGTTGCCAGCCCTGGGCGCCACTGATGCCTGGCATGGCTGTGCTCTGTTTACAGGCCATTTGTCTGCCAGCTCTCAGCTCAGAGTCCATCACTGATTCTCCCGACACCTTCATATGGGAGCAAAGGATGAGGGCTCTCACTTTCTTGGGCCAGGGATGGAAGCCTGGGTGGCCTCCTCCGTACACTGGGTTGTTCCTGGCCACACCCCTGGGGAAGAAAGGAACAGGAAGCCATGAGCCTTCCCACGTGCCTGTCCGTACAAGCACTTTCATGCTCTTGCCCAATCAGGTCGTTCACCCCCTTCTCCTTATCCCTTTTCATGGAGGAGAAAACTGAGGCTCAGAGAGGGGAAGTGGCTTGCCCAGGGCTAAGCAGCAGGAAGCAGCCGGGCCAGGGGCTCGAGAGAGGGAGGGGTGAGAAGCCAGGAGGGTGGTCGGGGCCCCTCTGTGGACCTTCCTTGGGGAATCGACAGACCCTCCAAGGGCCTGGTTGGCCCCCTTGAGCACCTCCCCCTTCCCCACCAGGGATCTCAGTGTTCTCACCTGAGGAATGGAGCATTGGAAGGGATGTGGCATAGCCTTCAGCAAAGATAGACCTGGATTCAGATCCTGGTCTTGCCACTTGCTGACTATGAGATCAAAGATGTGTTCTGAACCTCTCAGTGCCTCCATTTCCTCTTCTCTGAATGCGGGGTGATAACTAACCTGACCTAGCATTGTTTTAGAGATCAATAATAAATATAATAGGAGGCCCAGAGCATAGTGTGTGTTCAATAACGGTAGCTCTTCTTTAATTATTAGGCTCTGAGCTCAGGTGTCCCTTCCCAAGGAGTTTATAATCCATCACCAGGCTTTACTTGCAGCCAGAGCTCGGTCCCATCAGGGTTTCCAGTCTCTGGCTTTCTCTGTCCTTGCCTGATTCAGACCTTGGTGCTGAGGTGGGAGAAAAATCCTGGCCCGGATTTTGCAGCCCAGGCTTGAGGTGGCCCCAGGCAGTATTCCCTGAGCTGGCTGTGGTCTTCTTTCTCGTGCAGGGTTAAAGCACCAGGTGAAGAGAAGCATTAATGAGATGCTGGAAGACAGAATTCTCAGGAATGACAACCTCTATGCACAGGTGAGGGGGGGTGGAGGGTGAGGCAGCCCCAGGAACTGCTGGGGTGGGGGTGAGGGGTTCAGCCCTGGGCCTCTGACTCTCCTGGGGGCTGCTGAGACCTGTGGATTGGGTAGGGCCTCTGCTCTTGGGAAACCCACAGTCTGATGGAAGAGACACAGCCGTGCCAGTCCGGTGGGGGACATCTTGCCCCCATTCTGGGGAAATGATGGGTTTCAGCGGAAGTAGAATTGAGTTCCCCGAGAAGTCTGGGGAGATGGGAGAGATGTGGTGGGGAAATGGGGCCCTGTAGGGGCGAGGGCTGGGGTGGGTGGGAATCAGGGTGACCTGGTGAGGAGATGGGGTGGAAGGAGGTCCCAGGAAGGGGCGGGGCTAATGCCTGCCACGTGCCTGGTGTAGGCCTGGCATGGAGTCCTACTCAGTAGATGGGAGGAGGCCCCATGCTTCTCCCCAGTGGTGCCCGACGCTTTTCTCCTGAACAGCTGAGCTGGGCAGAAGCATAAGCCCAGCTGTGGTTGGGACAGTGTGGGGTGACGACAAAAGCACTTTTGCAACCAGAAGCTGCCAAACCCCAGGTCCACCACTTCCTAGCTCTGTGCCCTTGGGCAGGTCACTTGAGCCTCAGTTTTCCCATCTGCGGTAGCAATGGCACAAAGCTGTTGTGAGGATCAAACAAGCCAAAGGGTGCACAGGGCCCAACACATAGCAGGTGCTCAGAGACGTTGGATCCTTCCTGGCTCCCTGGGTACCTGTGCCTCTCCTCCCACCCTCAGAGATGCATTGACTGGAACCGGGAGGTGCTGAAGCAGGAGCTGGGCCTGACTGAGCGGGACATCGTGGACATCCCCCAGCTCTTTTTCCTGAGGGACTCCCATGCAGAAGCCTTCTTCCCCAACATGGTGAGAGCGTGGAGGGAGGACAGGTCATTTCCATCCTTGGGGCCTGGCGGGGTCCTGCTGGGTGGTCAGTTGGGGGTCCAGAGGAGAAGCCGTCCCTATCCAGGGGCAGACTGGCAAGGAGGCTGGGATGGACCCTGCGGACCTCGCCAGTGTTTGCTTTTTGGGGGCAGATATAGAAAATCTCCATCGGTAGTTCCCAACCAGGGTGATTTCTCCTCCGCCCCCCACCGCCCCGGGTACTTTGATTGCCACACGAGGAGGGTGCTACTGGCATCTAGTGGGTGGAGGCCACGGTTGCTGCTAAACATCCTACAGTGCACAGGGCAGCCCCACAACTAAGGGCTTCCCCCCCACCGCGCAAATGGAAATTGGAAGCGTGGTTTGGTTCCAATGTTTCAAGCTTTCGCTTCTGGATCTCAGCTGCCTGTTCTGCTCCCCAGGCTGGCACCCCACTGTCTGCTCCCCAGAGGGATCCTGAGTTGGGCAGGGGTGGCAGGTGGCAGCTGCCACCCTGGCTGTCATTAACTCAGGCACCTGACAAGCAGATGAGCAGATGTGATCTCACCAATGTGGCCCCTGGGAGGTGTCTGAGCGATGCTATTGGCACAGCCCTGCCCATAGCGCCCAGTAACCCCTTGGGAAAGGATGTTGGGGCATTGGCAGCAGTGAGGGGTGGTTCCCTAGGATGGGAGACCCTCCCTCTTCAGCCTGGGGCCTTTACTCGAATCCCTGTCATTGGACCAGCCAGTGAATCCTGGGGTCCTGATTGGAGGCCAGTGTATAGGGTCGGGCTTCCCCGCCAGGGTCGCATTCACTCCTGACCCCTCGCTGTGAGGTCCCTGCAGAGACCTCGCAGGCAGGGCTTCACAACCTTGGTTCTACCGATATTTGGGGCTAAAGAATCTTTTGCTCTGGGGGTTGTCCTGTGCATCGTAGGATGGTTGCAAAATGCCCTGGAGGCAAGATCGCCCTGGTTGAGAACCACTGCTCTAGGGTAGTGCTGTCAGAACTTTCTCGGGTGATGGAAATGTTCTACATCTGTGCAATATGACGTGCCTGCCGCCACATGTGGCTACTGAGCGCTTCAAATGTGGCCAGTGTGACTGAGGAACGGAAGTTTTACTTTCATTTGAACGTCAGCAGCCACATGTGGCGGATGGCTACCGTATCAGACAGTGAAGCTCTAAGGGGTGACCTGCCTCTGGTTCTGGCTGAGCGTGGGAGAAGGCCCATGACCGTGGTCAGCCCTGGGCTGTGGCCTTGCCCTCCCCTACTGGGAGCCCCTCCCCAACACACAGCCCTCCGTGGGAATCTCTCAGCTTCAGACCAGGCCCAGCTAGAGGATCCCAGCATGTTCTCACTGGAGAGCCCTTAGGGAACACTCAGTTAACCCTCACCTGTCAGAAGGGGAAAGAGGCCCTCAGAGGAGAGTGGTTGACCTTGCTTGAGGTCTCCAGCGAGCAAATGGACCGACCTCCAGTCTCCTGAGTCCTCATCTAGGAGGAGGCAGAGCCAGGCCGGCAATGGTCCTGAATACCGCTCCCTGTTCCTCCTCTCTGCCCTTTGTCCCTCTCTGCGCCCCACTCCCACCATGTTCTGGCCCATTAGTGGGCAACCAAGCAGGTCAGGGCCAAGGCCATGTGACTGACCCCCAGGGGACCCTCCAGCTCCGTGTTGGTCCCAGCCGTGGACGGCCCTGCGGGGCAGACTTGAGGGTGAGGGGCTGGGGCGTGGAGAGTGTAAGGGCAGCCCAGCCAACACTGAGATGACCCAGTGAGTCAGAGTGTCCCCTCTGAACACCAAGGACAGCTCCTCTGGCCATCCACTGGGCCAGAAGTTACCTCTAAGAAGCCTCCATACCCTGCACTGGGCAGACTTCCCGTCCCTGGTGTTAGGGCCCCCTGCCAGGTCCCCCAGCCAGGGAAGCAGAAGTGTCATTGGAGATAAACCCAGGTGCCCCCAAGGACTCACAGCCCCTTGCCCCAACTCCTTAGCACCCCAGGCAGCCACAGTGCTACACTCTGGCATAGTAGAAAGAGCACGAGTTTTGGCATGAGTCAGACCTGAGTCAAATTTCAGTCTCCCTGTTCTCTGGCTGTGTGGCCTGAATTACATTACTTAACCGGTCCAAGCTATGGCCTCGGAGGGAGGCTGTGCGGTTTACAGATGCTATATCTGGTACGTAGAAGATGCTCAATAAACGGTAACAATTATCAGGGCTTCCAGGAACGGTTGAGCTTGGTGTGTACTGCACAAATAAATGCACCACACCTGTGACATTCACACCGTGGACCTTGTAGTTGGATACATTTGCTGTACAAGTTTTTGGGCAGATAACGGTAAAATTTTGTTCTAACAAAGTCATTATAATCTTCTTTTCTGATAGGTGGAGGAAAGTGTTGGAGGAAGGGGTGACTTTTATTTATATGAAGTTACCATGTATGTTACTGGCAGCCCTGCCTGTTATTAATCCTCTCTTCCAACTACGGATCTATGTCTTTTCTGCTTCCACAGACCTTAGTTCTTGAGCGAGTACCAGCCTTAGTGGCCCGGAGATGCTGGCAAAGATGGGACAGGCCCTGGGGATGGGTCTGCCAGAGCCAGAACCCAGAAGGGGCCCCAGGTGTAGAGCATCCCCAGCTAACCGGGTCTCTTTCTTGCCTTGTCTCTTTTACAGGTGAACATGGTGGTCTTAGGCAAGTACCTGGGCATCCCCAAACCCTACGGGCCCATAATCAACGGCTGCTGCTGCCTGGAGGAGAAGGTACGGTCCCTTTTGGAGCCTCTCGGCCTCTGCTGTACCTTCATCGATGACTACTTGTCCTACCACGAGCTGAGTGGAGAGATCCACTGCGGCACCAACGTGCGCCGGAAGCCCTTTCCCTTCAAGTGGTGGCACGTGGTGCCCTGAGCCTGCTCCCCACACGCCATCCTCTCTCCCCACCTGCCAGGGAATCCCGCCAGGATAAGGAACCTCCACCTGGCCTCCATCCTCTTGGGGGAGCCTTGGATGCTTCCCCCTGTGTGCCCGCTGGTCACCGTGGGTACCAGGATACAGGGATGGACACCGCACATCCTCACCTCTGGCGTGGCCTACAGGGCCTGGGGCCTGGGGTGAGAGCCCTGGGTATAGGCCACCGGTGGCTCTTGTAAGACCAGGAAGGGGGATTTGGGCCCCCTTTTTCCTTTTCTGGCTGTCTTCTCCTTCAGGGGGCCCCCAGGCTGTGATCTCCTAGCACTCCTCAGCCATATTTACGTAGGCGAATAAGGGCAGGAAAACTCAGCATCTGATGGCCTGTTTCTTTTTTTTTTTTAAACATCTTTATTAGAGTATAATTGCTTACTGTTTTAAAAAGAAAACGCAACAACCCCCCCTTTAATACCTGACTCCCTCCTCAGAAGAGTGCCTGTTACCTGTTTGGAAAGCCTTTAATTACGCGAGCTGGCTGCTTCCGGCTCACAAACGCTGAGAGGCCAAAGTGAGGCCCGAGGAGGGCACACGGAGGAAGGCTGGGCAGGAGGCGAGGAGGCCAGGATGGCAGAGGAGGCTGAGGCACGGGGATAAAACCTGGGACCTGGCCTCTGCGCCCTAGGCCTCCCAGGCTTTCAGTTTTGGACTCTGGATGTGATGGGGTCTGGCTGTTCCAGATGCAGCAAGGAGAGGGGGCCTAGATGTTAGAAGAGGGTGGGGGGGGTCATTAGGTTATCTTTGAGCGTGGGGTTTAATTTCCTTTAATAGTCTTTCATTATTCCCCTTCGTTCTGCCGGCAGTGGGAGGGAAGGCTCGCCCAGTCTCTCTCAGCAACTCAGAGACCCTGCATGTAGCTTGGGTTTCACCTGTGAGTAAAGCCCCGTGGCAGGCCTGTGTCCCCTCCCACAGAAGGCAAGGCAGAGCTGCCACGGGAATTTAATAGCCTGGGCCCAGGTGAGGTCACCGGGACATGCACAGGCAAGCTGAATTGGCCGGTGCAGGGCGAGAGGTGGCCCCTGCCGCAGACAAGCGTGGGCAGGAGGGAACCAGCCAGGCTTCCTATCCCACAGCCTGTGGGCCTCTACCTTCTGGGTTTTCTCCCTGGCTCTCGGTGAGATTTAGATTGAGCCATCTGCCCTTAAACTCTTCTAGCTGTGGAACACTTAGCCATCAGAGGCTACCACGGAGACCCAGCATGTGAAACTGATGAAAACGGAACTGCTCTGGTTTAAGGTGGCGGGGGTGGTGTATGAGGATCCTCCCCTTCCGGAAGGTTCTGGGGAACCCCGTTTGCAAGCCCCTGGTCTAGCCCGTGCACTTTCCGCTCATAATCATGATGCCCCTTAGACTGAGCCAAGAGGAGAAGGAATCTCTTCGGCGGCCAAGGGTGTGCAGCTGGGGTTCCCCAGGGAAGGCACTGCGGGTGGGAGGGGAGTGGGCACTGCAGAGAGATGGGGATGGTGGCACTGAATGCAGGGAGTGGCATTGAGTGCGGGGAGCTCTGGAATTGCCGCTGGGCTGTTTGGGGGGGCGGTTTGCTGATGTTCCCTTTGAGAATGTTCCAGGTGACTGGTCATCTCCCTTCTGATTAATAAAAATGTCAACATGCATTTCTTCAAGTGGCTGCCTCCTTAGCTTCTGTTCGTTGGGCCGTGGGGAGGAGGGGGTGAAGGGGGGGAGAGGTGCTCTCAGTTCCACCCACAATGCTACCAGCTCCTTGGCTCAATTTCCACTGGCCATGGGCAGCTCCTACCCAGCTAGGAGAGCCCCCAGGGCCAGTGCCAGGCAGGCAGGCTGACGCAGCAGGATGGCTGGCACACGCCCATTGCCGTGAGGCTGCCTGCCCTGCTGAGATGGCTATCGGGGGAGGGTGGGTCCTATCTCTTCACCCCTCTCCCTTCCCTGGCTATCTCCTCCATCTCTCAGAGGGCAGGCAGGCTGGGCCCTATTGGCAGAGTGGGAGAGTCCCCAGCAGGACTGGTGCCCAGGGCCACAGGCCAATATAATTCCCTTGAATTCCTGCCTCTAAAGCTACTAAACTACCCAGCCTCAGTGGTCTGATTTCAGGGACCCGAAATTATCACCCCTCTCATCCTACACACTTGGTGCTGCCTCAGACGGCTCCCCTGACACTCACTCACTCACTCATTCACTTTATTTTAGATTTGTTGTGGACTAAGAGGCAAAAAGTTGCTGCCCATCAGTCCTGGACACTTTAGTCTGAATGAACCACCAATCTCTTTCTAAAAGCTGGCATGTAGTAACTGGGGAGAAGTGAAAGCATGAGTCTACTTCCAAAGGGAGATCCCAGGCTCTGAGCTAGAGGCTATCCTGTCGCCATCACAGTGGGACAGTGCCCAGAGGAATGCCCCTGCTTCTGTATCTATTCCCCAGCTGTGCCCACAAACAGGCTATGGAGCCTGCCTGAGGCTTCCTCCTGAACTCCGACTCTTACCCAGAGCTGAGTCAGCCCCCGAGCCGTTTTACAGCCAAAAAAGTGAAGCTGTCCCTGGACCCAGCAGCCCAGCAGCTCTCCTTGAGAAGAACATCCTTACCAGAACCTGGGATATAGGGGTGCCAGTCTTAGAGTCTTGCTGAGATCCTTGAATTTGTGTGAATGCACTAGCCGGGGACTCTGGGGGAGCAGATACTGGTCCTCACCCTGACTCAGATTGTCAGCATCACCGGGGAGGAGAGAGGAAACCTCTATTCAGCACCTTCTGAGCCTTGCTGGACAGGGTGTGTCCCACCATTATCTCTGCCAGGGCTGGTGAGTAGCCACATTTTCTACAGATGCGGACACCAAGGCTGCAAGAGAGGGGACATAACCCCCAAGGCCACACAGCCAGTGCCTGGTGGCGCCTGGGTCCAAACCCGAGACTCCTCTCCCCAGAGCCCTCCCTCTTTCCGTTTCAGGTGGCCGAATGCCCCTCTGGGCTCAGTTTCCCCACCTAACGAGTGAGCCTTCCTACTCTGACATTCTAAGCTCCTCCTGGCCAGAGAGGGTTTTCACCCTTATCACTAACTCCTTCCAGAGGCTTTTGGCATCTAACAATAATAACAATAACAACAACATCCATAATAAAATAATACTGAGCTCCACACTAGAGCTCTACCCACGTTTTCCCCTTTAACCCTCAAAACAACCATTTTTCAGATGCCAAAAGTGAGGCACAGAGCAATTAAGTGACTTGCCCCTGGTCACCCAGTCAGGATGTAACTGAGGCAGGGCTGAAATCCAGTCCTGCCTGCAAAATCCATGCTCTTAAGAAAAAAGTTGGTGTTCCTCAAAATGCTATAGGGATGCTTGTAAAAAAAAAAAAAAAAAAAGACTCCAGTCGCCAGGCTGCTTATCAAATTGGAGGGTGGGCCTGGGAATCTGCATTTTAATCAGTTCCTCCATCAGGATAAACTCCCCACTAAAGCAATGATCTCTGAAAATGCAGAAAAAGGGGTGAAGAGGCTGAGTGTGGAAAGCAAGGAGGGTCCCCTGATCCATACCCTGCATCCCTGCACGCCCCCCAGGGTCCTGGTGCCTTGGCGAGGTATTTACTTGCTCCCCTTAAAGTGAGAAATTAACTCTCTCTGCGCCTGGGTGGGAGCAACAGGTTCATATGCAAATATTGGGTTCCTTCCAGCCAATCCTGAGCTCTTGGCTCTGGGAAGGGGCTGGGCTTCCAGGACTGGAGCCAATGAATTAGCATCTTGGGCTGGAAGGGAAAGGCCAAGGGCTTTTATTTATTTATTTTTTAACATCTTTATTGGAGTATAATTGCTTTACAATGGTGTGTTAGTTTCTGCTTTATAACAAAGGCTTTTAAACCACATGCCAGGGGTTTTGTGGCCCAAGCCCAGCCCAAGGCTAGCATGTCTCTGCAGAGGATCCTGCGAGTGTCCCTGGAGCATCCCACCAGTGCCTGTGTATGGCTGGCGTGGAGACCCTCGTGGACATTTATGGGTAAGAGCCAGAAGCCTGGGGGTTTGCAGGCCCCTGGTGCTGACCTCTTGGGCTCTCCCTGCGAGCTGTGTGGGGCTTCCTCAAGGCTCAGGCCTGACTTGGCTGCCCTCTCCTGAGCCTTGGCCTCGGCATAGCTGCCAATCGTGGAAGCTTGAGTCCTCGTCTTTCTCAGCCAGGCTTCTTAAAGAACCCCCGCTAGGGGGTGTTAAGTGTGGGAAACTGAATGGGGGTAGAGAGGCTTCTACTCACCAGATGCCAGTAGCACACCCCGACTTATGACAACCAAAAACATCTCCGGACGTTGCCAAGTGTGCCCTGGAGGGAAAATCACACCCTGCTGAGAACCAGTGTCTCAGACTAAGACTAAAAATTGGAGTGAACTTAGAAGCAGAGATGGAGTTGGTCCCAGGGCATTAGATGACAGAGGATGAGGAGCTGGTCATGGGAGGGAATCAAGTCTGGAACAAGCCCTCCAAGCTAGTAGGAGGAGCTAAAGCCCAGTTGAGGGTGGGTGGGCAGTGAGGAGTGGGAAGGGGATTCAGCTGATCCTGAAGCAGGTGGCAGCCACAGAGGGGTGATGAGGGAGGAGGTGTACCCGTGCCGGCTGGCACCACCACCTCCTCCAGGGCTGTGTGCCCATGGCTGCCTCATGCCCTGGCTTCCTCACGCCCATGGGGCAGATGTGTCTCTAGTTTGACCTGCCCCAGGAAGCCCGGGGGCTGGTTCCTTCCCTGCAGACCATCCTAGAGGATGGAGGAAGGATTAGGGCCATGAGAGGCAAAGGCAGCAGTATCTTGGGGTGTTGTGGATAGATGGGCCACTTTGGGGTTTGCAAAGGAGCTGTGGGCGGGACAGTCACAGGGTGGGGGGTGGAGCCTCTGACACCCTCACACGGGGGACTCTCGGGCCTCCAATGACCAGACCACATTGGGGATGGGGGAGAGCTCCTAGTTTGTTCTTTCACACATTCATCAAGTATTTCAAGTATTTTTCGGGGGGGGTCTAGTGCGTGCCAGGCATGGGGACACAATGGTGAACAAGCAGGCGTGGTCCCTGCCCTCTGAGAACCCTGTCCTGCAGTTCTAGCAGAGGCTGGACTGCCTTGCAGGGGTGCTGTGGAAAGGATTCCTGTCTTGCAAGGGGAACGGGACTGGACTAATTCTAAAGTCCCTTCCGGCTCGGAGATACAGTGATTTAGTAATCCTTGGTGCTCAGACTGAGGGCCAACAAGAGAAAGGGCACTGGGCATGGTGGCTCAGTCCTGGCTCTGTGATCTAGCAGCTGTCTGACCTTGGGAAAGTCACTTATCTCTCAAGTCACTCTTTCTTCGTCTATAGAATGAAGGTCATCATAATATCAACAGTGATACTTAGAGGCTGCTCCATACCAGTCACTGCCCTAAAGGCTTAACATATGTTAACTGATGCTCACAACCATTCTGTGAGATGGGTACTGTCTTCATCCCCATTGCAGAGATGAGGAAACTGAGGCACAGAGAGGCTAAGTCACTTGCCCCATGTCACACAATCAGTGAGGAGAGGCAGAGCCAGAATGAAGCCCAAGCACTTTGGCCTTCACTTCAAAGGGCTATTGGGACAACTGACACTTCAAAGGGCTATTGGGACGATTGAATGAGATTGTGCATGTAGCGCACGTAGGCGATGGCTGGCATGTGAACATTCAATTATGGTAACTGCTACCATTATAACCACCATCATCATCATTTTAAGTATTCTTCCTGGCTCTCTAGACAGCCTCAAGTGTCCCCAAACCTGCCATCCACAAGATGGCTGGGGAACAAACTCTGAGCCATACTGGGAGAAGGAGGAAATGAGAAAAGAGAAATTAACACAGGCTGAGCAGTCAGGGCAGGCTTCCTGGAGAAAGGGCACCAAGCAGAGCCTTGCAGGATGCGCAAGACCACTGGGGCTCTCTGATCACTAGTGGATTAAACCCTGTCTTCCTTCCTTCCACTGAGATGGAGATGGCCCAGACTTGGTGAGGGGGTTTTGCTTTCCTGAATACGGATTCTTTTTTTTTTTTTTTTTTTGCCGTACGTGGGCCTCTCACTGCTGTGGCCTCTCCCGTTGCGGAGCACAGGCTCCGGACGCGCAGGCTCAGCGGCCATGGCTCACAGGCCCAGCCGCTCCGCGGCATGTGGG
>NW_006786690.1:9247965-9260244 GCF_000442215.2 Lipotes vexillifer | reverse complement strand
GGACCGGGCCACGAACCCGTGTCCCCTGTATCGGCAGGCGGACTCTCAGCCACTGCGCCACCAGGGAAGCCCAGCATTCTGTATCTTTTTTTTTTTTTACTAAATCTGGCAGCCCGAGATGGGGAGAGGAGGCAGGACAGTGCAGCTGTTAAGAGCATAGGCTTTGGAGTCAGACGGCCTGGCTCTGTCACTCACATGCTCTGTGACCTTGCATAAATAATTTCCCCTCTCTGAGCCTCAATTTCCTCATCAGTAAAAATATGTTAGCCCTGGCCTCAAAGGTGTTTGTGAGGCTTTTCCATGCCTACATGAAGAAAGCATACAACATAGTTGGCTCGTATGATTATTGGTAATAAAGAGGGTGTCTTCAAATGAACTTATCTATGAAACAGAAACAGATGCACAGACATAGAGAACAGACTTGTGGTTCCCAAAGAGGAGGGGGAGTGGGGGTGGGAAGGACTGGGAGTTTGGACTTAGCCAATGCAAACTGTTACATACAGGATGGATAAACAACAAGGTGCTACTGTCTAGCATAGGAAACTATATTTAATATCCTGTGATAAACCTTAATGGAAAAGAATATGAAAAAGCAGAGATATATGTATAATTGAGTCATTCTGTTGTACAGCAGAAATTAACACAACATTGTAAATCAACTAAACTTCAATAAAATTAAAAAAAAAAAGTGTCTTAATCTACCTCTCCTGAGAAAAGAGGGGAGATTCCCTCGTGCCAAAGAGAACTTCTCCAACACCTTATTGGATCACAAAGATGGGAGGAGCACTCCCCTGGCCCCTCGATATTGTCTAAATTCCTTCTAAGAGATGGCCCTGGGAAGTTCTCCCCTTTTCCAGAGTTGAAAAACTGAGTCTCAGTTGAAAAACTGAGACCAGCCTCTTTGTCCCCAAAGTAGGCCACTCTAGAGCAGCCAGATACCTGCCTTGGATTGGACTTGGCAGGAAGGCCGTGCAGAGGGTAAAGGGGGAGGCCGTGGCCTCAGGCTAATGGGGAGTGTTGGAGCAGCCAGGGCCCTCTCTGCTGTTTTCCCATCGCCATGGGGAATAACGTTCTCTAATATGGCAGCAGGGCCAGTCAGTGGGCTGTGTGTGTCCCAACCTTGGCAGGCGTGAATAAAATACCACTAGGTCAGATCCCCATCTTTGACTCAGTATTTCCATCTGAAGAATGTGTGGTCACTCCCACTCTAAGGAGCTCAAAGCCCAACAGCTAGGTTCAAGCTCTTCCTGGTGAGCCTCCCCACTCCCAGCCTGATTCAACTTCCCCTACCAGGGTCCAGATTTTGGCTACGTGACTCGGGAACCATGAGACAACTCTGTGAAGTGGCCTGGATTCCTTTGGGAACCTGGAGGTCAGCCCCCCAGTGGTGGCCAATGGGAAAGAATACCCCCTGGGGAGGATCCTCTTTGGTGGCAACCTGCCTGGGTGAGAGAGGTGTTCCTGGGGTGGAGACTGAGGGTGGGGTGGTGATGGTGGCTGGGGGAGGGGCCATTCTGCTCCTGGAAGAGAACCAGAAAAAATCAGTGATGAAATTGTAGACCTGGATGTGGTGGGGTGGGAGCAGAAGACGATTCTCCAGACACTGTCCACACTTACCTCGGGGAGTCTGAGAAGACCGGAGCAAGCAGAGACGTCAGAGATCATTCAGTCCAACCCTTTCATTTCATAAGTGGGCCCAGAGAAGGTGAGTGGCCTGGGAAAGGTCACACAGGCTGCAAAGTTATGACTAGACTTAGGTCTTCTGATTCAGAAAATAAATAGATGTTGACATCAAATAATAGTTATAGATGAAAAAGTTTTAAGTCTCAGCAGTCCCAGGAGAAATTGCATTTAAATCAATGCTTGTTCACACTATGATGTAAATGACTAATATCAGACCTTGTCCTGAGAGCAAAAGGGAGGTATAGGACATGAAAATTGAGACAGCAGTGACACAAAGAGAGAGTGTAACTGATTATGTCTTGTTCAATATGTGACACAGGGATATTGATGAAAAAGGAAAGGAATTATATGATAATGGTTATTTGCTATGGAATAGACCAAAACTGAGCCAACCAAATTCAGCAAAGCAGTTAGAACAGACTTGTGATCAAATAACAGGTGAAACAAGAAGCTTTGAAGGGGACTACCTGCCCTCAAACACATGATCTCACAGGAAGAGGAAGTTGGGGCCATGCCATTAGATACTTTTTCAGAAGGCAAGAGAAGAATGGGGTTTAAATTCATGAACATAATATGCCGGGGCTATGAGAAAAGATCACCCTCTCCCCTCACTGATATGCAGGAAGGCAAGGCTGCAGCAAGAGAGATGTAAGTTAAACTCTACAAAGAACTGCCCAGCCGGTGATTGAATATGGGGGTGAAATCAGTCTCTTAGAGAATGTGAGGATGGGGTCTGAGGGTGGTTCTGAGGATTTGCCTGGATGGTGAGACCTGGGTGGGTCACTGACCTGGTGTGATTGACCTCCAAGTGGAAAACATGCCCTGAATAAGATGAATTTTTAGATTTACCTTTATATATATATATATATATATATATATATATATATATATATATATATATACACATATTTATTTATTTATTTATTTATTTATTTTAACATCTTTATTGGAGTATAACTGCTTTACAGTGGTGTGTTAGTTTCTGCTATATAACAAACTAAATCAGCTATACGTAAACATATATCACCATATCCCCTCCCTCTTGCATCTCCCTCCCACCCTCCCTATCCCACACCTCTAGGTGGTCACAAAGCACTGAGCTGATCTCCCTGTGCTATGCGGCTGCTTCCCACTAGCTATCTGTTTTACATTTGGTAGTATATATAAGTCCACGCCTATTTATTTTTTATTTTTGGCTGCGTTGGGTCTTCGTTGCGGCACGCGGGATCTTCGTTGCTGGGCATGGGCTTCTCTCTAGCTGTGGCTCACATGCTCAGGAGTCTCAGCGTGCAGGCTTAGTTGCCCCACGGCATGTGGGATCTTAGTTACCCCACCAGGGATCAGACCCGTGTCCCCTGCATTGGAAGGTGGATTCTAAACCACTGGACCACCAGGGAAGCCCCGAGTGTAATTTAAATATATATCTATTTATTGTCTTTCCTGATTACAAAAGCAATGCATTTTTTGGCAGATATTGCAGAAATCTTGAACTCCTGTCATTCCATTTCTGCATATATGTATATTTTTAGTTAACTTTTCTTTTTTAACCCCTTGGGCCCCAGGTCAAGGGGCCACAGGGTCACCCAGGTGGTTCGGGACTTCCTCCACGCACAGAAGGTGCGGCCACTGTGGAGCTCTTTGTGGACTGGTTGGCCGTGGGCCATGTGGATGAGTTTCTGAGCTTTGTCCCTGCCCCCGGTGGGAAGGTAAGAACTCGGGAGACAGCTCTGGCTTAGGGGATGAGCTCCAAGGAGCCATGCTGAGGCCGGGGAGCTCAATGGAATCTGCTCTCTCCACACAGGGCTTCCGGACGCTCCTGGCCAGCCCTAGCGCCTGCTTCAAGCTCTTCCAGGAAAAGCAGAAACAGGGCCATGGCACGGCCCTCCTGTTCCAAGAGGTTATTGGTGGGTATCAGTGCTGTGTCCCTCATCACAGCTTTCCCACCCCCGTCACCTAAATTAAGACACGTCGTGGCTTGAGGGAGGAAGGGCACATTTTAAAACAGGGCTGTCTTCCCAGGTGTGAGATCCCTTGCTCCACCAGACACCACTGTCCATGGCTGGGGCAGAGCTGGCAGGGGGCTCTGTGATGGATGATGGGCTTGGGGTGGGTGTGGACAGAGTGGAGATGTGGCCAGTTTTGTGGGCACGTGACCAGGGCAGCCATACAGGGCCCTCTGCTCAGAAGGGTCCAGCCCTTGGGATTTGATGCTCTGCCCTTCACTGTCTTGGAAATCTTAATAACTTGTGTTTTGTGAGCAAAATCTGATTGATCAATGGAGCATCTTTTGGGGGCTTGGAGCCTGGGCTCATGAACAGTCCCACCCTGGACCACACCTCTCTCTGAGAGAAAAGCTTCCATAGAACTTAGAAGTAAGTTCCCAAGTATAACTTCTCACGTCCCCTTACCACCCCTCACTACCATCACCCCAAAGCCCCAGCTATAAAGTGGAAGAAATACAATTTCCCCCAAACCCATCACTCCCACAAGGACCATGAATAGACTCCTTTGAGCTCAGATGAAACCTGAAAAAGTCCTCAAATCCAAATTTCAGGTACCAGGCAGGGAGAAAGCTATCTTCATCTTTCTTACAAGTACTGCTTTACAGTGAGCACCGTCCTGAGCAGGACAGTGAGGGAATTCACAGCTGTCAGGCCACACACATAGCCACTGTGTGGCTCTGGAGAGCTGATGCCCAGGGTGGTGGCCGTGGAGGCCCAGCACACCTCAGTGGTCACCTACTGTGTACCAGCCCCCAGGCTGTGTGGTCCATGCAGGTTACCCCATTTGACCTCAGGAGAGCCTGTGAGGATCACTGTCACTCTGCTTCACACGCCAGAATATGAGGCTCAGAGAGGGCAAGTCGCTGGCCCAGAGGCCTCAGCAAGAATGCAGTGGAGCTGGGTCTGGACTCCAGCTGGGGTGGGGGGGATGTCAAGCCTGTGGCAGGGGGGGGGTGGCCAGCAAGCCCTCTCCTTTCCCTTGGTCAAGTCTTCACCCCTTCATGAGCACTGGGCTTGGGTTTGAATCACAAGCACCCCCATTTCCTAGCTGCAAGACCTGAGGCAAGTCTTTTTACTTCTCTGAGCCTCAGTTTCCTCATCTGTAAAGTGGGGATGATGATGCATACCTTGTAGGGTTGCCATGAGGCCTAAATGAAGTGCTGAGTGTAGAGCGCTGGAATCAGGGCCTGCACAGGGTAAGAGCTTAATAAATGGCAGCCATGAGGATTGTGAGCCACTGGCTCTGACCTCCCCTATCACGCCCGTCTCCACGGGCACCTCATCAAGGCTGCAGGAAAGCTGGGCCTGGGGGAGCCCCTTTGCCATGGAGTCACCTCTTGGAGGTCAGGTACAGGGTCCAGTAGTGTCCGTCAGGGCTGGCACTGGTGGCAGGTGGGTGACCCAGCTCCCTGTCCCACCACTAGCCAAAAAAGAGCGATCATCACCCAGTGCCCTGGTGGGAGTGGGGGAGGCTGTACATTTCCAATAAAAGGTGTCACCACTTCCGAAGTGCTCAGATGAGGGTCTAAAGTTCATGGCACTGCAGCCACCTGCCCCTGCCGTCCTCACACGCCCAGACTCACATAGTGGCCAAGGGGAAAGGCCAGGGAGCTGCTGACTCAGCAAGACCGGTACCTGCGAACTTGGCCTCTGCCTGGCTGCTTCCCAGAGCAGGTGGCCCTCCCTGCTGGCATTGTTCTCGCCCTGCCCTTCGTGTCTCTCTCTCCTTCACAGGCAATCAGCAGGTCAACGCAATCTCCATCGACCAGGTCCTCTCCAATGAAAACCTCATCAGCTACAATAAGTTTGTCCAGGTACAGGGCCGTGGGCTGTGAGTGGGAGCTGGGCATGACTGGGGACCGGGATGGGGACGGGGGTCTGAAGCTCGCAGTTCATGAAAGCTCAGGCTGGAGCAGGCCCAGACTTTGACCCGAGAGAAGGGAGGGGTAAGCAGGCGCATGTGAGGAGGACAAACATTCCAGGCAGAGGGGACAGCACAGACGAGGCCCTGAGGTGGAACAGAGGGGCCTGGGGTGTTTAAGGACAAGCCAGGAGGCCCACGTGGAGTGCGGGGCGACAGGTCCCACAAGGCCTTGTAGGGCATCACTAGGGCTTTGGCTGTGACTCTGAGATTGGAGGCCACTGGGGGATTTGAGCAGAGGACTTATGCTTTGAAATGATCTCTCTGCTGCTGTGTCGAGAATATATCTTCTATTATGGCGAGGGGTGGGGACTGGTGACAGTAGGTCCCAGCAGGAAACATACGGCACTTGAAGCAGATAGCTGTAGAAAAGTTTAACAAAGAGAATATTTACAAAGACATAGGGAAGATTTGAGGAAATCAACAAAGGCCTGTTCCATATCCCCAGGGTAGAAAGAGGGGAGCCGTCACCACCCCTGGGCCTGGAGGAATTAGGCAAGGAAGATGTTACTGGAACCTGGAGGGGTCACTACAAAAAGAGGCTATGAGACGGCAGCTGGGACTTCACAGCCAACCCACAGTGACCTGACACGGAGGGAGCTGGGGGAACAAAGATCCCAACTGCACTCTCCTGCCAGGCCCCCCACCTTCTGCCAGTGCCCCCATTGGCTGAACCCAACCAGAAGCCTGGGGGTAGGGGAGCCCCTGATTCCCAAGGGTCAGCCTCCTAGGGCACAGAGCAGATAAGATGGGTGACAATGGGTCCAGTAGAGCAAACAGAATATCCAGCACAGGGCCTTCCAAGAAGCAAATGCCAAGCTGGGGGTTAAACATGCAAGGGTTTTATTAGGGGCAATGCTGCAGGAGGCAAAGAGGAAGGGAGCTGGAGGAGGCTGGGCGAGCTGGTCCTGAGGCAAGGAGAGGGAAGGAAGGGTGGATGCATCCTTTACTGCCACACAGTCAAGTTAGGCTCTGCCAAACTGCGGGATTCTGCAAGCCAATCAGCCATCAGAGGGTCCCAGCTCCCAGAAACTGTCTGCCTTAGTATCCTTGCGGAGCTCAGCCACTGGCTGTTAGCAGCTGGTGGGAGGTGTGGCCTCGGGGGGGGGCGCCAGCACAGGAAGGATTTCAGAGCTGGATCTGGGCAGCTGGGCCCTCGGTCAATTCCACTCCCATGGCTGGAGGTCTTCGAGGAGCATTGTCATGGCCGCCACATGAAGCAAGACCAGAAGAAGCCAGGAGGCCAGTGAGGAGGCCGCTGCCGGCAGCCAGGCGGGCGGGGAGGCCTCTCCCCGGGCTGGAAGAGATAGAGGTAGTGGGAGGGGTCCAATCGGGGGTATATTTTGGAATTAGAGCCCACGGGACTGGCTGATGATGGATGCTGAGTGAGAGGAAAGGAGGCATCGAGGATGACCTCAGGGATTTTGGCCCGAGCAATGGGTCCATTCACAGAGTGGAAGAATGGGGCGGGGGCGTGGGTGGAAATGAAGAGGTTGTCTTTGGACCCGTCACATCTGATGTGCCCGTTAGACATCCAGGTAAAGATGCAAAGTGCTGGTTATGCTTGCACGTCTGAGCTCAGCAAAGAGGCTGGGCTCTATAAAGCGGTTGGGAGATAGAAATTTAGGAGTTGTCAGTGTCTGGTGTTTTAAACCATAAGACTGAAGGAGAGGGACTTCCTTGGCGGTGCAGTGGTTAAGAATCCGCCTTCCACGCAGTGGTTGAGAGTCCGCCTGCCGATGCAGGGGACACGGGTTCGTGCCCCAGTCCGGGAAGATCCCACATGTCGCGGAGCGGCTGGGCCCCCCAGCCATGCCCGCTGAGCCTGCGCGTCCGGAGCCTGTGGTCCGCAACGGGAGAAGCCACAAAAGTGAGAGGCCCGCTTACCGCAAAAAAAAAAAAAAAAAAAAAAAAAAAAGAATCCGCCTTCCAGTGCAGGGGACTCAGGTTCGATCCCTGGTCGGGGAATTAAGATCCCACATGCTGAGGGGCAGCTAAGCCCATGTGCCACACCTAGAGAGAAGCCCGCACACCACAACGAAAGATCCCGCATGCCGAAATTAAGACCCAATGCAGCCAAAAGAAAAAAAAAAAAAAAAAAAAAAAAAAGACTGAAGGAGGTCCCCTAAGAAGTGAAGGATCTAGAGAAAGGAGAGGGTCAAGGATGGAACACTCTGGAACACTCTCACTTGAGCCTGGCTAATGGGATAGGGCTATGAGGGGTGGGACACGGGGCAGGTATATTTTGATGAAGGGGCACAAAGAGAAGGTTTGTGTGGAGAGTTGATCTCTGGGCATCCTGCCCGTCCTTAACCAGACATGACCCCTGGGGTTCCCTCCAATACGGGCAAGGTCTCCTACCTCTTCCTTCCTCCTCTCCTAGAGCTGTGTCGACTGGAACCGGGAGGCGCTGAAGCGGGAGCTGGGCCTGACCAGTGGTGACATCATCGACATCCCCCCACTCTTCAAGATGGAGAGAGAAAGGCGGGGGCCTTCCTCCCTGACTTGGTGAGGCCACCACCCATGACTTAAGGTTTCGTCAAATTAAGCTCTGAGCCTCTGCTCCCCAGCGGGCAAGACGATTGGTCGCTGCCATGTTTGGGACTGTGTTGGCTGGTAGCGGCGGCAGGGGGAATCAGAGGTCCCATGGTGCCCAGCAGAAGGACTTCTTATTGGCCGATTGTCGTGGTCACTATGAAATGCTCATTGGCCAAGCCCTTGCTCAGGGGCCATCAGGGAAGGGCGCTTCTCTCCTCCCAGGGACCCACTTGATATTTGTGGAGTGAATGAAAGATTGCATGAGGCTGTGCATGTAAAGCATGTAGTATCCACTGGAATCTCAGGTGCCCATTCTGCTCCCTTTCTCCCAGTAAACAGCTCTTCACCATCGTCCACATATTTAGGGTACCCTGTGTGAGATACACAGGTGATTAAGGCTGCTCCCTGTTCCCAAGGAGCTGCCGGTCAAATCTGTTCAGGGGAAAACTCTCTTCACCTCTCTGAGGATGTGTCCCAACAATCTACTTTGTATAATAGAGTGATGTGGCAGTTCAGAGATGGGACAAAGCACTTCCGGCCCAAGAGGTAGAACTGGAAATCCAAGAGGGCTTCATGGAAGAAGTGGCCTTTGATTGAGCCTTGAGGGCTTTGCCTCGGAAACTTGAACTTGCATCTGGAACACTGGGCCCTCACCCCAGGGGTTCTGATCCAGCAAGGGCCTGAGACACTGCTGCCTTTCTAACAAGCAAGCATCCAGGTGATGCTTGCTACTCTCTGAGGACCACACTTTGAGATCACTGCTGTCAATCACCCGGCTTCCTCCTCCTTCTTTCCCCTATCCTTTCAAGCCCTCTACACCTCCATCCCCCAGAGGAACTAGACTCGCCCGTCATCAGAGGCTTGCAGGGGGCCTGTCCACACCACCATTGCTTCATCCCTCCTTTTTCCCTTCCCCTTTCTGGCTTTTTGCCCTCTTTGATTTCCCCGCTTATAAAGCCTCTCATCACTCCTTTTCCTTCCTGCATCTCTAAGGAGGCCTTGCAATTATGTCTGTGCCCCCAAGAAGCTTGTGCACTGGTCCAGATTCTTGTGTTTGCAGGAAAGAGGACCACTCAAGCCAGCTTCAGCCAGAGCAGAAGATTTAGTGTAAGGACACCAGGAAAGCCAGGGGCAGCTGTGGGGGACGTCAGGGGCACGTGGAACCATTTCTCATCTCTGCGTCTACATCATTCATCCCTCTCCTTCCCTGCCTCTCCTCCCCCATTTCTTGGCTTCCTTTGCTTCTCTGTCCCTGGGGATGAATATTAATATGGCCACATATAAGTATAGACACAGGCAGAGACTGACTCCACTCTCCCACCCTATCAACTTCAAACACCCGAGGAGAGAATCTGATTGATCCAGCTGGGGTCATATGTCTACCCTGGGCCAACTGGCTACAGCCTAGGAGTTTGGGATTCTGTAGCACAGACATGGCAACCACCATGATCCACCGATAAGGAGGGCAGTCACCGGAGAAATAAGTTGTCATTGTGAACTCCGCAGACGTGCCCGTGGCGATGCACAGCTGGCCAGATTTCTTAGCAGCCCAAGTTCTCCCACTGCCTGAAGAGGCGAGTAGCTATTTGCAGGCCTGCCTCAAAGACAAACCCAGGTCCTGCCGGGTATAGTGAGGGTGCTGGGGTGGGAGCCGATGATGAAGTGCCGCCCCTGACCTGGGCTCCCCCTTTGTTGCAGGTGAACATGCTGGTGCTGGGGAAGCACCTGGGCATCCCCAAGCCCTTCGGGCCCGTCATCAACGGCCGCTGCTGCCTGGGGGAGAAGGTGCGGTCCCTGCTGGAGCCGCTGGGCCTCCGGTGCACCTTCATCGATGACTTCACCCTATACCACAACTGCACGGGGAGGTGCACTGCGGCACCATCGTGCGCCGGCAGCCCTCCTCCTTCAGGTGGGGGAACATGGTGCCCTGAGCCCATCCCCCCACCATCCTTTACCCCTGGGGTGGGATGTCGGCCTGGGTGATGGAGACTGAGACAGGCCCCTGAACAATAAGTGTCAAGAGACTCCAAGTTTCCAGATGGAACACCCTCTTGGAAGCCTTTTCCTTAGAAGTGTTCACGCCTCACCTGCAACCCATTTGGTTTTCAGCCTTGATTCCCCTTGGCCTCCCAATAAGAAGGACCTCATTTCTTGTGGCCTCTCATGCGGATCAACGTGACACACGGGAACTCCTCCAAACATCCCCCTCCCCCCTTCCCCCAAATCCTCTGTATGGGGCCTAATTCACTTTGGGGTCTAGAAACATCCATGCATCTCCTCTGCCCTCTTGGCCTAACAGAGGAGGGACCCACAATCCTGCTTTGGTCTGATTGCCTCTGGAGCTACAGGGGAACTAACGTCCTAAAGTCACAGGACAGAGATCCAGCCCATAGCCTCACCCACAGGAAAGGAGCAGAGGCAGGACCAGCATTCCAACTCCCAGGCTCCTGACCAGATGTTGAACGCCACCCCCGCCCAGGGCCCAGCAGGAGCTTTCACATAGTAGGTGCTTCCAGACGCATGTTGAAGCAATGATAGTCACCCCTTACTTAGCCTTAGAAACATCTCATCATCTGATGTTCAGAAGCCTGACTTGGTTCTAAGACCTCCTGGAATTTCTTGGAGATGAAAATATCTGGGGAATTCCCAGAGATTGGTAAGACTGGGCGCAAGGGTGAAAAATGTCCTTCATAATACATGGGGTGCATCAGTGGCCCTGGGGCCTCTCTGCAGGAGGGGAGAGCCCTGGTAAAATCAGTCCTAGGCTTTCTGTTGACTCCTGGTCAATATTTCCATATCCTGCTCTGCCTCAGGAGAGGGGGCCCTGGTGGGGCCGGACCCACCGAGACGGCTCACAAGGGGGCAACTCTGGGAATGAAACGCTCTGAGTGCAGGGGAGTGGGGGGAGGGGTTGGGTGGTTTTCTCCAGATGTGTGTCAGTTACATGTGCGTTGTGTGGGTCCAGCTGTGTTTCCATCCCTGGCTAATAAAGCTACAGAAACACAAACGGTTTGAGTCTGATTTGGCCCCTTCTTTGGGCTTAGAACACAACAGCAAGAACAGAGCAGTTTTTTTTGCAGCTGAACTATTTGCCTGGCCCCCAGGAAGATGAGGCTGAGGAGCCCACATTTTGGTAAGACTGTGAGGTTGCTCCATCTTGGCCACGGGATGAGTTAGGGCCACCATGGACAGTTGCAATGATACGGATGCATAAATGCAAGCCCAGGGGTCAAATGTCGGGCTGCCAGGACCAAGTGAGCATGGTCGGGTGAGGGTCTGGGCTGTGGCCGGAAGGTTGCATCATGAGTGTGGCAGTGAGGGAAGCCAGCGTATGTGGAGCACGGAGAGGCCAGCCACGTGCCCTCAGCGACATCCTCCTTCCTGCCCATGGGGAGGCCATGAGCACCCCATAAAGGCCCCGGCGGGCTTGCTTTAGAACCCCAGGAAATCGCTCTCTTTGCTTGCCCCTTCCAAGCCCTGTATTCTCTCTGGAGACGCAAAACCCATAAAAACTCAAGCTGGCCCTAGGGCTGGGTTACTTCTGGGTGGTCAGAGAAGGTACCACAGCCTTCCCCAACTCCCCCTCCTGGCCAAGGTTTACTTAGAATCTCTGGAACACACTCCCAATGCCCCTCATGTGACCAGATTTTGACATAATAAGCTCACCTCCAAGGGAGGCTGAGATAAATGAGGTTGCTGAGGAAATCATAGTTTTTGAAAGGGTTTGGGCTGGGGTACATAGAAGGCAAGTGCCTCTAGAAGGCAAGTGCCTAAAATTGGAAGAGCTGGGATGAGTTTCCAAGCAGGCTTTTCTCACCCCCGGATGCTCTCAGACTGGCCAGCGGCCTCTGGGTGGACCCAGCAGAAAGTCCTGGAAACTTCTCACACCTCAAGTTTGCCTCCTGTGGTCCAGGCTGATGTGAGTGAGACAAACGGGCAGCCCAGGAGCCTAACCCCAATGCAGAGGAAGCCAAATGAGTCCTCATCTGGGCCACTGAAGGCAATGTTCACCTGTCCACACCGCAAAGGCTATAGCCAGTGTATTTTTCTCCGTCTACTGCTGTAACAAATGACCACAAACTTACTGGCTTAAAACAATGCAAATTTATTATCTTATAGTTCGGGGGGGGGGGG
>NW_006786690.1:9246212-9247293 GCF_000442215.2 Lipotes vexillifer | reverse complement strand
TGGAATTTATTATCTTGTAGTGTCGGGGGGGGGGGGTCAGAAGTCTGAAAGGCTGTGTTTCTTCTGGCAGCTCTAGAAGAGAATCTGTTCTCTTATATTTTCCAGCTTCCAGAGGCCGCCTGCATTCCTTGGCTTGCAGTCCCTTCTTCCCTCTCCAAAGCCAGCAGTGTAGTATCTTCAAATATTTCTCCGACTCTTCTGGCCCCTCTTCCACTTATTAGGACCTTTGCGATTACACTGGGCCCACCTGGATAAGCCAGGATCCTCCACCGTCTCTGGGTCAGCTGATTCACAACTTTAATTCCATCTACAACCTTGATTCCCCTTTGCCACGTAAGGGAACATATTCACAGGTTGTGGGGGTTAGGATGTGGGCAATTTTGGGGGGCCATTATCCTGTCCAACTAGGCCCAGACTGGGCTTTCTGGCCTCCACGATCTGGACCACACCTGTCACCTCGAAAGCTTGGCCTCTTGACAAGTGTCACGGAGTCAGTAGGAGAAAGAGGCCATCAATGAACCCTCCCTCCAGGGCTGGCACTCAGTCCTGGACCCTTGATGACACTGGGCTGAGACCTGGGATCCCACGGGTGCAGGCTGGGTGGCTCCTAAAAGCACTGGGGGCTGTCTCATCAAGCCTGGGAGCAAGGGTCCCCTCCACTGGCCACTGTCTTCTCAGAAGGCTGCCTGTGTTGCACTATTTGGTCCCTTCCAGGGCCTGGTTCTCAGGCCTGGAAACCCCTAGGGAGACCAGGATGAGGCCTGAGTTTTTTTGGAGCGACTCTTTTCCCACCCCCGCCCCCCACCCCTTACTATGGTTCCCTCAACACAGAGGTTAGCCTTGACCCTGGGAAGGTCAGGATGGAGGTCCTAAGAGAGCCTGAAGCCTGCTAGACTGGGCTGTTGTTATACCCCAGCAAAAGCTTGTTCGATACCCTCTGTTAATTCCTCACTCATTCAAAAAATGTTCAATGAGCATCTACTGTTTGCCAGGCAAAAACCTCTAACCTCAGGAGTTTACATCTAGGGAGGTAGCAAGAAAAGAAATACAAATAACTAAGTGCCATTAAGTGAGGAAGTGA
>NW_006786690.1:9243912-9246200 GCF_000442215.2 Lipotes vexillifer | reverse complement strand
AGGAAGTGAGGGCCGGGGAATAAAGGGGATAGGGGCTTGCTTCAGCAGGATAACTGTCACCTCTCAACGGAGGTGACACTTGCGCTGAGACTGGAGGATGACACCGAGCTGCGGTCAAACAGGGGAGCAAGCTTCTGGGCACTGGGAACTGCTGTGCAAAGGCCTGGAAGTAGGGGAGCACAGGCAGCATAGGCAGGACCAAAAGCCCTGGATGGGGGTGTGTGGAGGGAGTAGACGAGGAGGAGGCCTGTTTTCCTATAGCTCTTCTACGCCCATCTTGAAGCATGTTGTCCCTCGCCACTCCCCCTCTCCAGGGTCTGACTCAGGGGTGGGCAAGAGAGGGTGGAGCATGCCCAGGCACTCTGCCCGCCCAACAGAGTTCCTGGACAAAGGAATGTGGCACAGTGAAAAGGCCACGTACCTCGGAGTCAGATGACCCGACGCTGAACTGACACTTCTCAGCTGTGCACTTAACCTCTCTGAGTCTCAGTTTCCTCCTCTGTAAAATGGGCATGATAATTGTGCCTGCCTCACGGAGCTTGAGTGGGGTTTAAGTGAGGTGCCTAGTAGCACAGTGCCTGGCACGTAGTAAGTGCTTGATGAAAGATAACTGTCGTTATATAACACCCCCTGGACCATCCCCAAATGATGGCTCTGCATATATACTCCTAATTTCCGCATTCAAATAGGGTACAAAGACCCTTTGAGACCCAGAGGTCAGATATGGGAGGAAGGGAAGGGAAGGCTGTCCTGGCAACTCTCAGGTCATATCCTGCTGGGCTCAGTTGCATGAAGTTGACCCAGGAGGAGGCTCCTGCCCAGAGAGGAGTGAGAGCCTGTCTTTCTTGTAGAGATTTACAACTTGGGCGGCACTGGGCCCGCCTGACTCATGCTTTATTCAGAATTAGGAATAAGTAACTGCAGGAGGTTGCCCAACCCTGTGGTCTCCTGCCCCTTCCCCTTCATCCTGGCAAAAAGTGTCCGGTGGGATTGCTGGGGCTCCAGGGTAGGGTGGCCGGAAAGGAATTCTGAACGACTGGACCGAGTCAATGGAACTGTCATTTCCTGTAGGGTCAATGTCATCCACATCTCCTACAGCGGAGTGATGGTGAGTGTGACCTGTGTGCTGGGCATGTACCAGAGACACCTTACACGTATCATCTCATTTGCTCTTCATGACAGGCTAATAGGTAGTTGCAATTATTAGCCTTACTATATAGACAGTGAAACTGAGGCACAGAGAAATGAAGGAAACTGCCCGGGTCACAGAGCTATGAAGTGGGGGAGACAGGTCTGAGCCTGGACAGGTGACCTCCATAGCCTGGGTTCTCAACCAGCCACTCCAGTGGTTCTCAAATTAGAATCACCTGGAAGGCTCTTAAAAACTAGCAGGAAAAGAAGAAAGAAAAGGGAATTCCCTGGCAATCCAGTGGTTAGGGCTCCACGCTTTCACTGCCGAGGGCCCGGAGTTCAATCCCTACCTGGGGAACTAAGATCCCACAAGCATGGCCAAAAAACAAAACAAAACAAAACAAACACCCCACCTCAAAAAAAATGAAAACCTAGCAGAGTCCTCCTCCTCCTTGGAGATCCTGTCTGGATGTTGGGATGTTGTAAATAGCTGCCCAGTGATTGTGCCTTGTGGCCAGCGTGGAGTATCAACGACCCCTGCCATATTGTCCTCCTAAGCATCTCTGCCCCACCCCTGCCCCAGTACCCCTCCCCCAGTCTGGAATCAGCAGTTTCAGGGGGTCGTGGTTCCCTGTTTTTGGCAGCCACTCAGGCTGTGGTGGCACCTTCAACGGCCAGACAGTTCCTGCTACAGTCAAATTTTCTTGCTGGGCCAGAGGTTCTTAAACAGAGTGCACACAAGATTTCCTGGAAGAGTCTTTAAAAATACAGATTCCTGGGCCCACAACCCCTCCAGCCAGGCCTCCTGAGGCCAAATCCCTGGGCCTGGGCAACTGTATATCGTAAAGCTTCGCAGATGGTTCTGATGCACACCTGGGTTGAAACCCCAACCCTTTCCTATTCATCCTGGCAAAAACTCCTGGATACAAAGTGAACGTTTATCAAGAGGGTGTCTTTGAACACATTCTGGTATATTTCACACCTTGGACTGTTACACTGTCATTTAACAAGAACCAGTAGGAAGCATCCCAACTGACTTGGAGAAATTTCCACAAAGTATCGAGTAAGAAAGACAAGACACAAAAGAGTTTGTGCATTATGATGTCAGTGTGGTCACTGTGACCTCAGAGCCATGCCCGGCCCCGCCCCCCCCTCCC
>NW_006786690.1:9232659-9243763 GCF_000442215.2 Lipotes vexillifer | reverse complement strand
CGCCATGTGTGTATGTGTGTGTATATCAATTGATGATTACACGATCATGGAAAAAAACATGGACTGGTCCACCCCAGATGTTAGCATGGGTGTGGCACGGAGCAGGAAGAAGCCAAGCAGACAGGCAATGGCTTAAAAAAAAAAAAAGCTTAAAAGTAGGGTGCGTTTTGGTCACACATGTGATTTACTTATTTTAATTACATTGGTGTGTATATGTATAAAAGCTTTTTATAAAAAAATTAAAATGAGCTGTGTTTTGGGCCAAAGACCATGGCAACCCTTGGAAATCAAAGTCCAGGTCGAAATCCTGGAGAGAGTATAAAGGACAAGATAGCCCTTGTCACAGTACAGACCACAGGGAGCCCTTTCCTCCATGGAGCCTGCAGTGACCCAGCACCAAGTGATACTCGGATCAGGAAGGAAATAAATGGGACATGGGGCTGGGAGCCACAGGGGATCTACCTTCAACAAGAGGTCAGGGAGGCCTTCTGAGGAGGTGGCATCTCAGACTGGGTTGGAAGGCTGGGAAGGCGCCAGGTGGAGAGAGGAGACCGTGCCAAAGCCCTGAGTGGGGACTGGCCTGACATGTTCTAAAACCTGGCCAAAGGCCTCTAGGGGGGAGCGTAGGGAATGAGGAGAGTGACGTGGGTGATGGCAGAAGAGAAGGCAGGTCCCCGTCTCTGGGGTCTGGTAGGGCCACAGTGATGAGCTTGGCTGTCACTCCGATGCGGTGGGGACCCCTCTAAGCAAGGTGTGATGTGATTTGGTCTACATTTTTTTAAAGATTGCTCTAGATGTGGAACAGCTTAGGGTGAGATTTGGGGGTAAGGAATGGGATGGGAGCAAAGACACAGGTCAGAGGGCTGCACGTTAGTTCAGCCAGAGAAGTGACCCCGTTCAGCTCTCCATTTGTGTGAAAACAGGAAGCAGCAGGCTTGCTGCTGGACAGGAGGTAGGAATGGGGAGAGGCGGGGTCAGCTGCCAGGTTTCCAGACTTATTACTTATTGATTTTTTATGGAGTAGATCAAGGGTACAAAAAAGTTTTTATGATGTGTCTGAATGATTTAAAGGATAATTAGGAAGTGCAAAGCCTGTGTACTCAGCACTGACTTCCTTAAGAAAGAGAACATTCCAAGCCCCTCCACAGTCCTGTGGGTGAGCCTTCGCACGCCTCTCCCACACCCAGGGGTCTCACTAATCTGAATTTTGTGTTTATCATGACTTTGCTTCTCTCTATAATTTTACCACCTATCTCAGTATCTCTGAACGACCTACTCTTGCATTTTGCCTGTTTTTAGAATTTATATGCATAGAACAATATTTGTTGTGTTATTCTGTGACTTGCTTTTTTCACTCACCACTGTGTTGGTGAGATTCATTCATGTTGCTGGTCACCGTAATCCATTCCTTTTCACTGCTGTGTAGTATTCCACTTTGTGAATGAGATTTATTTATACCTCTTTCTGTCACAGTGTCTCGGGTTCTTCCTACACTTGCTATAACAATGTGGCTCTCACCATTCTTGGAGACATTTCCTGGTGTACACATTCATGAGTCTCTCTAGAATACACTCCTAGAAGATGTTTAGCTTTATTAAATGGGAGAATGGTGATGCGGTGGAGGAAAAAGGGATAGGAGCAGTTTGGGAGGAAGTAAGCATTCAGGGAGGCCAGCTGCTCCAACAAATAGACTATAAAATGTGCAATGGCTCAGACACTGCATGTGTTTATTTCCTGCTCAGGCCAACAGTCTAAGGTGGCTCAGGTCTGAATGGTAAGTATGCGTGTTGGGGTGGAGTGGGGGAGCTCTGCTCCACACCGTCCCTCAGGGACCCAGGCTGATGAAGGTTCTGTTGGCTTCACTCTGGGCATTGACCTTGAGCCCCCAGAAAAGAGAAGAGAGAGGGTGGAGAAAGCACACCAGTATCTGAACCACCTCAGGCCAGAAGGGCCCCACATCACTTCCGTTCACAGTCCAACAGGGAGAACTCAGTGGCCACGTGTGGATGCAGGGGACTCTGGGAAATGTGGTCATTGGCTGGGCAGCCACCTCCAGAGTCGGGTCCACGTTATAGACGAGGGGGAAGGAATTCCTTGTTGACCCCTAGCCACCCAGAACCCAGAGGAGAAGGAGACTGGGCCAGGAGAAAAACCTTGTTTATGGCGAGAAGCTTGCCAGGGCTCATCCTTCAGTTTTCGGCTCAAGTCTCATTTCTATTCACTTCGTGTCCTACCCTTAGGGATGCAGAGCCAGCCTTCTTCTCACAGTGGTGGCCAGACAGCACAGACCCACCCCTGTAGGTTCCTCTCTGATCCCTCACCCCATCCCAGGCCCATTCATGTTGTGGTTCTGGGTCTCACTCGCTGACCAAGAGCCACTGTAAGCAGGGTTTCCTGGAGAGAGATTAATGAGTCAAGGGTTTCTGCAAAGGAAGCTGACAAAGGGCCTCAGGAAGGGCCTGGGGACTGATGAAAGTGTGTTGGGAAGTGTCTCCTCCTGCCTTTTCTGCTTCCCTATTTGTGGCCATGGAGCCATTGGTGTGCCAGCACAGAAGTAGGTTGAGATTTATCTGCAAAACTGCCCCTGCCATTGCTCATGAGGAAGAGCTCTGCAGATGGGAAGGAAACAGGAGTGGACTCTCAAACATATTTTCATTTAATCCAGTGGATATTTGTTGAGCACATACTATGTACCCAGGCAATAAGTGACAGTGACTATAGCATAGTTCAGAGCCTGAGCTCTGGGGCCAGGCTGACAGGGTGTGCTTCCTAGCTTTGCCACTGCCAGCTGTGTGACCTCGGGCTGATTACTTAACCTCTCTGAACTTTACTTTGCTCATTGGTAGAATGGGGATAGTGACAGTACCCATCTCAGGGCGGTGTTGTGAGCAGTGTGACAGATCCGGATAGGTGATTGGCATAAGGCTGGCACTCAGCGAACTGCAGCTAAGTGACAGGGAGAAAGTAACTTGAAGTAACTTACCCGAGTAAGCTAAAAAGACAGGTATGTTTGGCTCCAAAGCCTCGTTTTTTCTGCACTGCCACCTAAGGAGTCTCTTGCCTGCTTTTTTCTTTTTTTTTAATTTTCTTTTTTTATTGGAGTATAGTTGTTTTACAATGTTCTGTTAGTTTCTGCTGTACAATGAAGTGAATCAGCTATGTGTGTACATATATATCCTCCCTCTTGGACGTCCCTCCCACTCCCCCGCCCATGCCACCCATCCAGGTCATCACAGAGCACTGAGCTGAGTTCCTTGTGCTATACAACAGATTCCCACTAGCTATCTATTTTACACATGGTAGTGCATATATGTCAATCCTAATCTCCCAATTCGTCCTACCCTCTCCTTCCCCCTGCCATGTCCACATGTCCATTCCCTATGCCTGCGTCTCTATTCCTGCCCTGAAAATAGGTTCATTTCTACCATTTTTCTAGATTCCACATATATGCATTAAGATATGATATTTGTTTTTCTCTTTCTGACTTACTTCACTCTGTATGACAGTCTCTAGGTCCATCCACGTCTCTACAAATGATCCAATTTCGTTCCTTTTTATGGCTGAGCAATATTCCATTGTATGTACCACATCTTCTTTATCCATTCATATGTCGATTGATGACATTTGGATTGTTTCCTCATCTTGGCTATTGTAAATAGAGCTGCAATGAAGATTGGGGTACATGTGTCTTTTTGAATTATGATTTTCTCAGGGTATATGCCCTGTAGTGGGATTGCTGGGTCATATGGTAGTTCTATTTTCAATTTTTTAATAAACGTCCATACTGTTCTCCATAGTGGCTGTATAAATTTACATTCCCACCAACAATCTTGCCTGCTTTTTTCTGATGATAAATATTTTTTTAAGATAAGCCGGACAAGGACTTCCCCGGTGGTCCAGTGGTAAAGAATCCGCCTTGCAATGCAGGGGACACGGGTTCTATCCCTGGTCAGGGAACTAAGATCCCACATGCCGCAGGGCAACAAAGTCCACACGCTGCAGCTACTGAGATCGCGCTCCTCAGCGAGAGAGCACGCGTGCCGCATACTACAGAGCCCACGCGCTCTGGAGCCTGTGCACCACAACCAGAGAGAGAAAACCCACATGCCACAACTAGAGAGAAGCCCGCGCGCTGCAGTGAAAGATCCTGCGTGCCCCAGTGAAGATCCCGAGGGCGGCGACTAAGACCCCACGCAGACAAAAAAAAAAAGAGAGAGAAGCTGGACACATATGAAGTCAGGTGACAGCAAAGCCTTCATTAAGACCACAAGTGTAAGCACTTACTGCCCACTGGGGGTGGGCAGTGGTGTCTCCCGTTTGCCCACTGCGATGTGCCTGTGGCCACTCCCTTACGATCTGAAGCTGAAACAAACATTGGGCAGGTTTTCATGAGGCTCAGGGTGGGAGAAGGGCTGGATTCTATTTCCCCAAGTCCGTCCCATCAGTTCTGGGCACCTGTCCTGGGTCTCCTGGTTGGGTAGCATGGTTGCTGACAGGATGTCAGGGCGCAGGAGTCACCCTTGGAGTTCCTAGAAAGGAACACATGCTTGGAAAGCCGAGGGTGAGCGTTGTTGGTGTGGGTGCTCATCTGACGTGTGTGTCATGAACCAGTGGATGCAAACGAAGCGCAATTGATAACTCCCTGAAGCAGAGCTGTCTTTGAAGGGTTTAAGTCCAGCAGTAAAGTTAGTTCCATAGTTTCTTTTTTGAACCTGTCTTGGGTCTTTAAATGAGTCTCAGCATCTTGAGAAACAGCATCTCAGTGTTAATTATAACAATTGGAACATCTTAATTACCTTAATCGCAGAAATTATAGCTGTCCTGGGCAGTTTCCAGGGCTTGGATGAGCAGGAACCTGAGCAGGGCTGGGCAGGGAATCATTCAGAAAGGGGTTTTCATGTGAGTAACATGACCGAAGAGGCTCCTGGACAGCTCAGTCATTATACTTATTTATTCTCTATTTTTTTTTTTTTTTTTTTTTTGATGGTATGCAGGCCTCTCACTGTTGTGGCCTCTCCTGTTGCGGAGCACAGGCTCTGGACGCGCAGGCTCAGCGGCCATGGCTCACAGGCTTAGCTGCTCCGCGGCACGTGGGATATTCCCGGACCGGGGCACGAGCCCGCGTCCCCTGCATCGGCAGGCAGACTCTCAACCACTGTGCCACCAAGAAAGCCCCTTATTCTCTATTTTTAATTTTTTATTTCCTTGACACATTTCTCAAGGGATTCCAGGCCACTTATAATAAGGAAATATTCAACAAGCAGGTGACTAAAAAGTAGAGAAATATAAAGACATCAAAGCAGGAAAAATCTCGGACACAAAGGCCATGGGAAAGGACAAACATATCTATGACCATGGGGATCGAACTAGCACCTGCGGTTAAGCTCAGAGTTAGGATCTGAGCTTCCCAGCAGCCCATGCAAGAAGGGAACCAGAGTTAGGCATCTGATTCTCATTACTAGAAGGAAGGCAACATGCCAAATGATTCCTGCCACACACAGACCTTTGTAAAAGGGTGTGGAGGAGTCAGGGTCCTCGACGACCTTGTAGCAGCAAAATCCTGATGAGAGATGACTGCCTGGGGCAGGGCCTCTGCTTACTCATTTGTAATATGTGAGCACTGCTTGCTTTTTGGGTTCTTTGAGGACTAGGCCAGCCCCTGGTAGGCAGTAAGCACCCAACCAAAATTCATTTCTTTACTTTCTATTCCCACTCACTCCCCACAGGATTAGTGCCTTACTATAGTTATTGGTTCCTTATTATCTAGCTATTTAATCCTCATGCCTACTTTATATGGGCACAATTATCCCTATTATGTGTCCAGCTCAGTGGTAGATTCTGAGGATATAGCAGTGAATGACTTATTATTATAAGTATTATTTTTATTTATTAATTAATACTTATTATTATAAGGGCATAATAATACTTACCCTGGCAGGATAAGTACGATTATAAGGGCATAATAATAATAATCGGCATATAATAATAATAACTATAATGGCTTCCATTTTTTAGCACTTAATCTGAGCTAAGTACTATACATGACAAGAACAGCATGAGAAAGGAAACCTATAGACACAGCAATGAACCCAGAAACAAAAATATTCTAAGTAAAACTCTTAGCAAACTGCATTCGAAAAGGATACAATATCAGATTGTACAATACCAGGCCAAATTAAATGGATCCCAGGAATGCAAGCTTCATCTTAGAAAATCAGTTCAATAGATTAACAGGTCAAAGAAAAAAAATTACACAATTTTCTCCATAAATCAGAAAATAACAGTTGATAAAACTTCCATTTATGATTTTAAAATAAAAAACTAAGAATAGGGCTTCCCTGGTGGCGCAGTGGTTGAGAGTCTGCCTGCCGATGCAGGGGACGCGGGTTCGTGCCCTGGTCCGGGAAGATCCCACGTGCCGCGGAGCGGCTGGGCCCGTGAGCCATGGCCGCTGAGCCTGCGCATCCGGAGCCTGTGCTCCGCAACGGGAGAGGCCACAGCAGTGAGAGGCCCGCGTACCGCAAAAAAACAAAAAACGAAAAAACTAAGAATAGAAAGGAACTTCTTTAACCCGATAAAGAATATCTATCATGGTGGATCTCAAAGGGCATCAGCATTGCCAAGGAACTTTTCCAAAATGAAAACCCTCAGGGTTCACCAAGACCTACTGAATCCGAAACTCTGGGGTTTGGGGTGGGGGAATAGTCTGTTTCAATAGGCTCTCCAGGTAACCCTAATGCTGGTAGAGTTTGACAACCAAGAAACCCACATCAAAAACTATACTTAATGATGGAATATTGAAACCATTCCTTCTAGGATCAGAATAAGACAAGAGTGTCTGCTCTCATCACTTTTATTTAGCACTGAACAAAGAAAGTTCATGTAGTAGGTAAGGCAAGAGAAAGAAATAAAAGTTTTAAGGATCAGAAAAGAATGATTATATATGTAGAAATCCAAAAGAATCTACAAGCTACAAGAATGAATAAGAGGGTTTTGCAAGGCTATCATTGCAAAACCAATACAAAAATCAATTGTATTTCTATATACCAAGAGCAAATAGAAAACAATTTTAAATTTAAATATATCACTTATAATAGCAATAAAAAAGCAAAACAAAATAAAACACCAAAGAGCAAATCTAACAAAAGATGTGTAAAACCTTTATGGAGTATATACTATACAACTGTACTGAAAAACAGAGAAGATCTGAATTCATGGAGAGAGTTACCATGTTTATAAATTCAAAGCTTAATATTGAAAAAAATGCCAATTCTCCCCAAGATCTGTAAATTAATGCAAACCCAGTTAGAATAGCTACAGTGTATGTGTGTGTAGAACTTATAAGCTGATTATAAAATGTATATAAGAAGTATTAAGAACCAAGAATAGCTAAGTCACTCCTGAAGATGACAAGGTGTGAAAATTTGCTCTACCAGGTGTTGACTTATTATAAAGCCACAGTAAATCAAACAACGTAGAATTTATGCAGAGATTTACAGACCATTTACACAGAACAGAGGGTCAGACATTTTATTATTGCAGGTAGAAATTGTTTATAAACCTTATATACTGATCTGTCACCACTTACATGTATTACAGGTATATTTTCTCCCAGGTTGTGGCTTTTTTTTTACTCTCTTAGTCTGTCTTTTAGTCAATAGCAGTTCTTCACTTTAGTGTAACTAAGTTTATCCTTCCTTTCCCTTATCATTTTGTTCTTTGTGGACCAGTATCTAGGATGTATAAACCACTCCTACCATTCAATAGAAAACAGAAAAAGAAAAAGGGAAACAAACTGCTAGAAAAATAGGATAAAACTATGAAGAGGTCCTTCACAAAACAAAAAACACAGATTTCCAATAAACAGATGAAAAAGATATTCAACCTCATTAGTAATCAGGAAAATATGAAGGAAAACCATAGTGGTATAATATTACATGCTCACCAGATGGGCAAAAATAAATAAATACATAAAGTAAAACTGTTAGTGAGGATACGGAACAACAGAACCCTCGTATATAAATTGCTGATGGGGATGAAACTGGTACAACCACTTTGAAAAATAGCTACTACCCAGCATGTTAAAAATGCCCACACCCTACGCCAGAAACTTGACTCCCTAGGTATACATACACCTAGAGAAACTCTTGCACTGGTACCTGAAGAGACATGAATATTCATAGCAGCATTTGTCAAATTGTCCCCAAACTGGAAACAATGCCCATCTCCAGTAGGATGGATAACTCAATTGTTATATATTCATATGGCGGAATATTAGAGAGCAATGAAGATGAACCATTTATGGCTCACGCATCAACATGGATGCATCTCACAAACACCACGTTAAGGGAAGGAAGCAAGTCACAAAGGAATAAAGTGTACTTCCATTTACGTAAAGGCCAAAAGCAGGGAAAACTAAACAATAAAGTAAAAACCATAAAGAAAAGCAACAGACTGATGATGGCAAAAGTTCGCATCATTGTTTGCTCTGCACCCGGGGGAAGGAGTGAGGGAGGTGTCATCAGTTTCAAAGGTGCTGAAGACTTTCTATTCCTCAACCTGGGTGGTGTTTCCACGGTGTTCTCTTTGTTGTTATTCCTTAAAACGATTGCATGTTACAGGCTCCTCCAAATGCACGATACATTGTGCAGTTTGAGGAAGTGCACACGGATATAAACGCAACCACGGAAAGCGCGCATGAGCGGCTCAAGTTCATCAACACGGCTCACGCTGGCCGGAACAAGAGCAGACCCAGCCTCCAGTGGCAGATGACGGAGGATTTGCCAACCCTCGGGAAGGGCTTCTGGGGGTGGGCTGCAAGCAGGCCAGCTGCTCCAAAGCTCAGGGAATAGGAGGGCGTCCACAGACGGGTAACCAGACTACCATGTCATCACTGAGCCCCCTTTCCCCGGAAGAGTCCCTGAGCGCATGTGTGTGTGTGTGTGTGTGCAGAGGGCAGCTGTGTCAGTAAAGCCCTACCATCTCCGGGTAGGGGCAGGTGCGGGGAGTGGGGGTGGGGGGAGAGGAAGAAAGGGTCCCTGCAGATGGAGATCGTCAAGCAGAATCCCCAGGGGTCTGTGAACCCATGAAACTGTGGGTTTTTTCAGGGGAAATGTGTCCCCAGCTGTGCCCTGCTCCTTGAAGGGCTGAGGACACGGCTCCTGTAACAGATGCTGTCGGTGCCCCCCACCCCCTCCCTCTTCGGTTCATGGAGGTCCAGCCCGCGAGTGCCAGCACCTGCACTCTGCTTGAGGTTTTCTCTGGCCACCAGAGCCCGCCCATCAAAGTGCAGGGAACTAACGCCCCCCAGGAGCAGCCCTTAACCAACGACTGATGGGATTGGGTGTATTAATACCCTGGCTCCTCTGCTCCTGGGAGGGCTCACTCTGGAGCCTGAGCTCCGCACCACTTCCCAGGGCTCCCCGGTGGGTTAAGCTCCAGTCGCCCGCGGGTGGTGACCAGCTCACTAATATGCTATCACTGATTCTTCCCTCCCTGTCTCACCTTCCCACTCCCTCCCAGTGTATCCGGCGCCTCCCAAATAAACGACTTACACTCAGATCCTTGTCTTAGAGTGTCCCCTGGGGTAACCCGAACTAAGAAGCCCCAAGAAGATGAAGAACGCTCACAGGGAGTCAGGAAGGGAGACTCCCATCTTGCCTCTGCACCCACTTGACCATGACCCTAAGCCAGTTACAGCTCTCCCTCAAGCCTCACTTTCCCCATCTGCAAGGGAAGGAAAGCTAAGGGCATCTCTGTTGCTTCCTTTAAATGCTCAAAAGGGTAAGTGACCCATATGCGTTAAGATCACCCGTCCTATTTTCAAAATGACATAATTATGATGGTGGAGAACAGATAGTTGTTGCCATGGGTTTGGAAAGTTTGAGGGGTAGGTGGGTGGGTGTGACTATAAAGAGATAGCACCAAGGGATATCTTTGCAGTGAAGGAATAGTCTGTATCTTGATTGTGGTGATAGCTAGAGTAATCTACACGTGTCATAAAATGACGTTAAATGCACACACATTGTGCTCATGTCAATTTCCTGGTTTTGATATTGTGACTCTCAAGATGTGACTATTGGGGCAAACTTGTTTAAGGGTAAATGAATGGGGCTTCTCTGTACTATCTTTGCAACTTCCTGTGAATCTTCTATTTCAAAATAAAAAGTTTAAAAAAGTAAAAAAAAAAAAAAGGAGAACACCTGTCCTAAATACTGGATGGTATCACATACATGTGGAATCTAAAAAAACAGAAAAAGTCCATTGCATAGAAATGGAAAATAGAATGGTGGTTGCCAGAGATTGGGGGAGTGGAAAATAGGATGATTTAGGTCAAAAGGTACAAATTTTCAGTTATAAGAAGAGTAAGTTCTGAGGATCTAATATACAGCATGGTGACTATAGTCAATAATACAGTACTGCATGCTTAAAAGTTTCTGAGAGTCGATTGTAAGCGTTCTTACCACATACACACACACAACAGTTAACAAACGTTAACTCTGTGTCGGGTGATGGATGTGTTAATTATCTTGATCTTGGTAATCATTCTACAATGTATATGCATATCAAATCATCATGTTGTGCACTTTAAATGTATACAATTATATTTGTCAATTACTGCTCAACAAAGCTGTTTTAAAAGATAAGGAGAGGGGAGGGGGAAGGGTGAGGTGTGTTAGGGCGAGAGAGAGACATGGACATATATATGCTAACAAACGTAAGGTAGATAGCCAGTGGGAAGCAGCCGCATGGCACAGGGAAACCGGCTCGGTTTTTTGTGGCTGTCTGGAGGGGTGGGATAGGGAGGGTGGGAGGGAGGGAGACAAAGAGGGAAGAGATATGGGAACATATATATATGTATAACTGACTCACTCTGTTATAAAGCAGAAACTAACACACCATTGTAAAGCAATTATACCCCAATAAAGATGTTAAAAAAAAAAAAACTGAATCAAGAAGAAATAGATAACTTGAACATACTGATCACTAAAAGCAAAACAGAATCTGTAATTTTAAAACAACTCCCTACCAACAAAAGTCCAGGATCAGATGGTTTCACAGGCAAATTCTACCAAATATACAAAGCAAAACTTACACTGATTCT
>NW_006786690.1:9208629-9232443 GCF_000442215.2 Lipotes vexillifer | reverse complement strand
AAAAAAAAAATTAAAAAAAAAAAAAAAAGATAAGGAGAAAAAAGGAACAGCTGTCCTAAACTAAGTGTTCTGCGATGGTTAATTTTACGTGTCAACTTGGCTAGGCCATGACACCCAGATATCTGGTCAAACTTCAGTCCAGATGTTGCTGTGCAGGTATTTTTAGATGAGATTAACATTAAAATCAGTGGACTTTCAAGTAAAGCAGATCACCCTCCATAATGTGGGTGGGCCCCATCTAATCAGTTGAAGGCCTTAAGAGAAAAAAGACTGACATCCTCCAAGGAAGGGAGAATTCATCTAGCGGACTGCCTTCAAACTCAACCCACAACATCAGCTCTTCCTTGGGGTTCTCTCCTGCCTGCCCTTCAGATTTGGGGCTCACCAGCCTCCACAATCATGCGAGCTGATTCCTTAAAATCTCTCTCTCTCTCTCATGTGCACACAGTGTACATATATATATATATATATATATATATATATATATATGTATTGAGACAGAGAATCTCCTGTTGGTTCTGTTTCTGTGACTTTTGTTTCATGTCCCTTGAAGGCAAGGACCCTTCTATCTTCTGTGTCCCTAATAACTGGCACAACACCAGGCACAGAGGTGTGCTCAGCAGATGTCTGTGAATGAATCTAAGTCAGCAGACCAGTGTATCTGGGGTCTTTTATTTTCCCTCCTAATTGGCCAGTAAAGCCTTGTGGTTAAGGCTTTGCCATTGCTCGATCTGGGTTTAGGTCCTGATTTCTTTTACCACTAGCGTGTGATCTTGTTCAAGTCCTTCAACCTCTCTGAGCCTCAGTTTATTTGCCTACACAACGAGGGTGATAACCCCTTCCTCCTGGGGTTGATATGAGGATCACGTGAGTTGGTGTGTGTCAAGGACTTCACCTGGCGCCTGCCTGGAGCCCGGGACCTGCTAGTTGATGCTATTGGTTGGAAGCACAGGACCGGAACATTCTCTGCACAAAGGCAGTTAAGAAGACGTATATTGGGATACCATACTTGAAAGCAGGATATCCCAGAAAAATTGAGGCTTTTTCCCTGGATTCCTTAAGACTTGGGAAGGGGACTTGGCACATAGTGAATGCCTAGTAATTGCATGAAAGGATGGTGCACAGGTAGTATAATGCAGCCACTGGAGGCCTTGCTCAGTGAAAAACAGAATGAGAGCCATAAATGTGAGGACAGTGGCAGCCCCAGGTCTCATCATCCTCCATTATGGCTTCTGAGCCCTGGACTTTATAGGACAAAGAGGCATGTTAATGTTATACTCACAGGGCCCTTGAGTGGCAGCTGAAGATGTCTGGGCAGCCCTCCTTAGTGAGAGGGATGCACAGTGAGGTCTGGAGCACCCGGGATCCCGGCTGGGTGTAAATCCACTGACCAAACAAATCCCGGAAAAGATCATCACCCAAGCCTGGCTGAGAAGAATGTGAGGTGTCAGTGTTATTTTAAACCAGCACTTGGTTCAAGTTTGTATGGCAGGGCTTCCCTGGTGGCGCAGTGGTTAGGAGTCTGCCTGCCAATGCGGCGGGACACGGGTTCAGATCCCTGGTCAGGGAAGATCTCACATGCCGCGGAGCAACTAAACCTGTGCTCCACAATTACTGAGCCTGCACTCTAGGGCCCTCGTGCCACAACTACTGAGCCCCCGTGCTGCAACTGCTGAAACCCGCGTGCGTAGAGCCCGTGCTCCACAACGAGAGAAGCCACCGCAATGAGAAGCCCGCGCACCGCAAAGAAGAGTAGCCCCCGCTCGCCGCAACTAGAGAAAACCCACGTGCAGCAACGAAGACCCTTGACCCAGTCAATAATACATAAATAAAAATATATAAATTTATATTTAAAAAAGTTTGCATGGCAGTGTTATTTTAACGTAGCTCCAGGTTCAAACTTCCAGTTGCTGCTGGAGAGATGCAATCATAGTCTAATCAGAAAAAACAAAGTGATGAATTTGTGAGGTGATGAATTGCCTGCAGGGCTCCGGCTCCTGGCTCTGGTCCTTTCCCTTCCTAATATCCTTCCTGATCAAAATTGCTCTAAAACAATGAGAACATGGGTGGCAGATTGGATGGCAAATATATGGAACATTTTTCAGTCTCATTAAGAACTAAACACAAAATACCACAATCAAAATAGCAGAAATGAAAACAAGAACAAAAGTTGCTGGGAAGGCCAGGATGAAGTGAGCAGTTGCGTGAATTGCTTATGTAGATGTGATTTTATACAATCCTTTGGAGAGCAGTTTCACATATTAGGAATTCTACCTCCAGGAAAATAAACAAGGAAGTAACGCTATTCAGAAACAAATGTTTAGGGCTTCCCTGGTGGCGCAGTGCTTGAGAGTCCGCCTGCCGATGCAGGAGACGCGGGTTCGTGCCCCGTTTCGGGAGGATCCCACATGCCGCGGAGCGGCTGGGCCCGTGAGCCATGGCCGCTGGGCCTGCGCGTCCGGAGCCTGTGCTCCGCAAATGGGAGAGGCCACGACAGTGAGAGGCCCGCATAACGCAAGAAAAAAAAAAAAAAAAAAAAAAAAAGACAGAAACAAATGTTTATGTGGAATTCATAATAACAGAAAATGAGAATAACGCTTGGTCAAAATGTAAAAGCATTTGGGAATGGGTAGGAAAATTGTGGTACCTCCATTTGATGGATTATATGAAACTTGCAAGGTCTTTACGGTAATATGATAAATACCTTTTTGTTAGGTGAAAAAATCTGGCTACGAAAGGAAGTGACCTGTGAAATGGCAAAATGCCGAATGGATAAGTGGGAGTGGTTGTAGCAATCATTACCTATGGAAATGGTTTAAATTGGGCACGATTTGCTTTGAATACATCTTTTAAATTTTAAATGTATGAAAAAAGAGGGAAAAGTCAGATTTATATGTACAAGATAGAAAGTTGTCTGAGACCTATAAAGTGAAAAAGGTTGTGCAACAGTAGGTTTGGCATAATCTCATCATCTATAATGCTCTAGAAGAAATTCTAGAAGGATCCACACTTAATTGATAACAGAAGTTACCAGTGGGGAGTGAAATGAGGGGGTGTGGGTGAGGAGATAGAATATTTAAATAGAATTTAAATATCTTTAAATTCTTTAAATATCTTTAAATATTTTAGAATATCTTTCTATTTAAAAAATATTACCTTTGGTATAAGAACTGGACATTTAAAAAAATAAAGTTATATAAGAACAGAAAAGGATCCATAAGATATGAAATTAAAAATTCTATATATGAAAAAAATGGAAGGAAATAAAATTATTTGCTAGAAGTGACTGATGGAATCAGGGAATATTTTTATATGTTTCCTCCAACTAGCCTTTTCCCCACCAAACTTGTTATTATCAGCCACTTGTAGTAAGAAAGGGGAAATGTCCCATGAACTTTTTTTTTTTGCAGTACGCGGGCCTCTCACTGCTGTGGCCTCTCCCGTTGTGGAGCACAGGCTCCGGACGCGCAGGCTCAGCGGCCATGGCTCACGGGCCCAGCCGCTCCGCGCCATGTGGGGTCTTCCCGGGCCGGGCCACGAACCCGTGTCCCCTGCATCGGCAGGCGGACTCTCAACCACTGCGCCACCAGGGAAGCCCCCCATGAACATTTTAAAAGGAGACTATGGAACTCGGTAATGCTGCCATGTGAAATACGGTAGGGCATCTTGGGGGTATCCATCAGCAGGATACAAAGCTCCAACCATGGAGGCATTCTGAATTTCTTCCAGCAGCTACAGAAAGAACCTTGACTATGGGGGTTGGGGAAGTGTCCATTTTAAACTCTCAAATAATGACCTGGTTGCTTTCCCCAAAGATGAGAAGAATTGATCCTTTGAATGAATCCCTGCCAAGGTGGGGAAGCCTCCTCCCCACAAAGAGGGAAGAGATCCGGACCCTTCTTCTCCACCATCTAGACCAGACACTTGATTGCCGCCAGCACCAAGCAAGCCCCTCTTACATGTCTGCTGCATATGCCCCTTACATCAAACCGTCCAGTGCTGAAGGAAAAATGGCTCGAGCACTGAGCCTGCCTGGGTCCAAATCCCTGTTCAAATCCCTGGCAGTACCAGACAAGTGCTTCAGCTCTGCATTGTCCAACTGGATGTAATGTAAATAACTATGAACCAGAAAGGAAGAGAATGAAAGAACCTGGAATTCAACGAGGCAGCAAAGCAATTAGTTGAAAAAATTTAGCCTCAGTCCCATAGAGGGTTCCAGACTCAAAGCAAATGAAAGAATTACCTTGAAGGTATAACTTGAATCTGGATAAACTGTCACCCCTCTAAATAACATGGACCTGGAGTCCCCTGTTGTCATAGTGACTAAAAACCATGGGCTCTGTGGTTCTTCTATGGCAAGGAGAGAATCATTTTATGCCTCATGGCCCTGCCCCCAAAACACATCTGGTTGATATTTTCTTGAGATAGTAAAACTGTTCCTATATTTTACAGGAGGCCAGCAGGGGAGTCAGGACTTTCATGACTACCCAGTGGCAATGAGGTTACCCATTCACACACACAGTGCTAGTGGAGACCGTATGGAGAGTAATAACAAGGTATCCTTATGCCTTCCAGCCAGGATGGTATCAGCTGAGGTCAGAATTCCCACCATCATCCTCCACTACAAGAGATATACTTAAATGTACTGTAGATAAATCAAAATGAAATCCACAAAAATATTCAGGTAACCCTCAAGAAGGCAGGAAAAAGAAAACAGAAACAAATAATAAAAGGACAAATTTAAGCTCTAATATATCAATAATTACATTAAATATAAATTGTCTAAATTTACCAATAAAAAGACAGAGATTAGCAGAATGAATTTTAAAACCATATGCTGTCTACAAAAAACTTACTTCAAACGTAAAGAAATAAGTAGGTTGAAAGTGAAAGAATGAAAAAAGATATGCCATGCAAATACTAACCAAAAGAAAGCAGGAATAGCTTTATTAATATCAGATAATGTAGACTTCAGAGCAAAATATTTACAGGGGACTGAGAGGGACATAAGATAAGGCTGAAAGTTTCAGTCCACCACAAGGCACAGCAATCCTAAACATGTATGCACCAAACAAAAGAGCTGCGAAAGGTGTGAAGAGCTGATAGAACTGAAAGGAAAAACAGACAAATTCACGATAATAATTGGAGACTTCAACACTCCTCTCTCAACAATGGAGAGAACAACTAGATGACAAGGATGTAGAAGGCCTAAAAAAACTCCATAACTAACAGAATTGAGGTGACATTCATAGAACACTCTACCCAAGAACTTCAGAATAAACATTCTTTCCAAGTACCTACAGAACTTACACCAAGTAGATCATATCCTGGGTCATAAAGCAACCTCAACACATTTAAAAGAATTGAAATCATACAGAGTGTGTTCTCTGACACAGTGGAATCAAACTAGAAAACAATGACAGAGAAATAACAGGAAACTCCACTTGGAAACTAAACAATGAACTTCCAAACAATCAATGGGTCAAGGAGAAAATCTCAAGGGAAATTTAAAAATACACTGAGCTGGGTGAAAATGAAAAGACAACATATCAAAATAGATGATACTCAGCAGAGTTGAGAGGAAAATTTATAGGACTAAACGCTTACACTAGAAAAGACAGGAGATCACAAGTCAACACTCTAAGCTCCCTTCTCGAGTAACTAGATGCAGAATAGCAAAAGACACTCAAACAAGCAGAAGGAAGGAAATAAGATAAAAACAGAAATTAATGAAATTGAAAATGAAAGTAATAGAGAAAATCAATGAAAAAATCTGGTTATTTGAAAAGATCAATAAAATTGTCGAACATCTAGCAAGAATTGACAAATTAAAAAAGAGAAAAGACACAAATTACCAATATCAGGAATGTAATAGAGATATCGATACAGGCCCCGAAGACAACCAAAGTATGATAAGAGGATACTACAAACCATTCTACACACATACATTTGACAACTTAGACGAAATGGACAAATTTCTTGAAAAGCACAAATGAATACAGCTTACCCAATATGAAACAGAAAATTTGAATATCCCTACACCCATTAAGGAAATTGAATTCATAATTTTAAAACTCCCCAAAAAGAAACATCTTGGCCCAAATGGTTCGCTGGAGAATTCTACTAAACATTTAAAGATGAAATAACACCAGTTTTACACAGTCTCTCCCAGAAAAATAGAAGAGGTGGGAATATTTCCCAACTCATTTAAAGAGGCAAGTATTACCCTGATACCAAAACCAGACAAAAAACAATACAAAAGAATCCCAAACTACAGACCAATATCACTTGTAAATATAGACATAAAGTCTTAACAAAATATTAGCAAATAGAATTCAGCAATATATAAAAAGAATTACATATTATGACCAAGTGAGGTTTATTTCAAGGATGCAAGGCTGTTATAACATTCGAGACTGTTGGTACAGGCAGTCTCATGTGCACAGTCTTTAGTCTCCCCCTAGACCACGTAAGAATAGGCCCTGGGCCTGGAATACGTCCTTACTAAGAGATAATGAGTCCACACAGCCTGTGCCAGGCTTGTCACCTTGCTCAGGAATATTTCCCCTATTTTAGGCTCAATGACCATTCTGTTAAAACATGAACCCAACGGCCCTGAGGCGCATCCTCAGCTTTCAGTATTTCAGACTCCTTGAGGGAGGGGGAGGTGTTCTTCTCCTGAGGCACAAGAGGGGTGCACTCAGGCCAGTTGCCCTGCCATGGCTGCCGGGGGCGCCTGCTAACCTTGAAGGACTGATGAACACTATTGCAGCTGATCCCGCTCTCTCTTCTCTATGTGAGTAAAAGCATTTCCATCCAGTGCTTGACTGGGTTGTGTTTCCATGGCAACTTTGATACCAAGGTGCAGTGGGCAGAAGTGTTTGGACTTCTCTACCTGGTGCCTGGCATTGTGATGATCTTGCTATCCTCCAAGCAGTTGGAGTCTTCCTCCAGCATTGGTTGCTGGTGTCTGGTGTTCTGTTCGACAAAAAATAGTGTAACCCACCATTTTAATAGGCTAAAGAAGAAAAATCATATCGATGGATGAAGAAAGGGCATTTGAAAAATCCAATAGTCATTCATGATTAAAACTCTTTGCAGATTAGGAATAGAGAGGAACTTCCTCTCCTGATAAAGGGCACATACAAAAAATCTACAGTTAACAACATACCTAATGGTGAAAGACTGCACACTTTCCTCACAAGACTGAGAATGAAACAAGATGACCACTCTTGCCACTGTTATTCAACTTAGTACTGAAAGTTCTAGCAAGTGTGATAAACCAAGAAAAGAAATAAAAGACATACAAATGAGGAAGGAAGAAATAAGACTGCCTCTATTTGCAGAAGACATGATTGTTTACATAGAAAATCCCAAGGAATCTACTGAAAAACTCTTAGAACTAATAAATGAGTTTAGCAAAGTCATGGGATACAAGATTAATAGCTAAAAATCAATTGAATTTTGATATACTAGCAATGAACAGGTGGACGAAATTAAGACTACAATACCATTTACAATTGTTCCCCGAAAATGAAATACTTAGGTGTAAATGTACACAACTTGTATGCTAAAAGCTACAAAAGGCTGTTGAAAGAAGATCTAAATAAATGGAGAACCATACCATGTTCAAGGATTGGAAAACTCAACATAGTAAAATGTCAATCCTCCCCAAACTGATATAGAAATTTAATGCAATTACTATCAGAATCCCAGAAAGATTTTTTTGGTAGATATAGGTAAGATTACTCTAAAACTATATGAAATTATGAAGGAACTATAATAGCTAAAATATTTTTGAAAAAGAATAAAGTGAGAGCAATTAGTCTACCCAATTTCAAGATACAGCTTTAGTAGTCAAAACTGTGGTTGGTGGATAGACACATAGATCAAGTAAATGAAATAGAGGACACAGAAACAACCCACACAAGTATGGCCAACTGAATCTCTGACAAAATTGCAAAAGCAATTCAATGGAGGAAGGATAGTCTTTTCAACAAATTGTGATGGAGCAAGGATGTATCTTAAAATAAATGGTGTTTTCTATTTAATAAAATACAATATTTCTTGTACACGTACTCTGAGCCAGACACTATTCTAAGCACTAAGGGTATAGCAATGAACAAAGGAAAGTTCCTGCTTTTGTGGTGCTGACATTCTCATGGTCATTTTCCCCAGGAGAAATCCTGGATGCTAGAAAAGGAAAGTGGGCACCTGGGGTCAAAGATAGGGTAGGAGCCAGTTCCAGAAAAGGAATGCAGGGGCATTGACCTTCCTCTTGCTAGGTCCCCTTCCCCTTCTCAAAGATGGCATAGTGGAAGCTCACAGTCTTTCAATGCAGACAGAACTGTAGTCCACCTCCCGTCTCTGCCCCTGAAGTAATGCTCATCTGTCAATGACTAACAGGTCTTCCCTTTATCACGTTGTTGTGGGGTTCACATGAGTGGGTGCAATAAAAACAGTGCAGGGCAGGGCCTGGCACATCTTAGAGTCAGATGTTGCTCTTGTATGCCCAAATCCTTCCAGAGCCTGGATGGGTTATATGAAGGAAAGCAGAGAGAGGTGCTGGGGGCGGGACAGGGCTGTGGGAACAGAAAGAGGAAGAAAGTGCAGACACAGGGCTCTTAGATGAACACCTTAGTAAGAAGGGGAGACTTGCCAATTTTGGCCAGTCTGGATGATCTAGATACACTCCCAGTTTTCTACTTGAAGTTATGGAGAGGCTGGGGTTCTTTGTGCTCAAAGGGACTTCAGAGCTCATTGGCCAAAGAGACCTGACCAGGAGGCAGCTGCACATTGCATGGAGTGGGACAAGGGGTAAAGTTCAATCCAAATGTCACGACTTCCTGTCTGTGCAACCGTGGGCAAGTTACCTAACCCCTGCAAGACTCAGTTTCCTCATCTGGAAAATGGGGAGAGTATAATTCAGACAAATTTTGCTGTGAGGATTAGAGATGATGCATGTCAGCAGCCTGGCACAGGTAAGGACCACACCAGAAAGCAGAGCAAGTTAGACAAAGCTGGGTTTGAAACCCACTTAGAAGCCATGTGGCCTTGAGCACGGTGCTTCATGCCTCTGCAGAAATGAGACTAAAAGTCCTGCCCACTGGTTTATGGTGAGAATTAGAAGTAATACAGCCCAGGGACTTCCTGGTGGTGCAGTGGTTAAGACTCCATGCTCCCAGTGCAGGGGGCCTGGGTTTGATCCCTGATCAGGGAACTAGATCCCACATGCATGCCACAACTAAAAGTTCACATGCCACAACTAATAAGCCCACATGCCACAACTAAGACCTGGTGCAGGCACTTCCCTGGTGGCGCAGTGGTTAAGAATCTTCCTGCCAATGCAGGGGACACAGGTTCAATCCTTGGTCCAGGAAGATCCCACATGCCGTGAAGCAACTAAGTCCGTGCGCCACAACTACTGAGCCCACGTGCCACAACTACTGAAGCCTGCATGCCTAGAGCCCGTGCTCCACAACAAGAGAAGCCTGCGCACTGCAATGAAGAGTAGCCCCCCTCACTGCAACTAGAGAACGAAGCAGCAACGAAGACCCAACGCAGCCATAAATAAATAAATTTATTTTTAAAAAATAGTATACAAATGTATGCAATAAAAACTGTTTAAAAAAAAAGACCTGGTGCAACCACATAAATACGTAAATAAATATTAAAAAAGAAAGAAAGAAAGAAAGAATACAGCCTAAGGACCTGGTGGCAAGTGTGGCACGTGGTGGATGTCTAATAGATGGGAGTCTCTGTTATCACCTTTGTCCTTGTAAATCTGTTTTAGACAAAGCCTAATTAGCCTCTAAGAGAGCGCCAGGGACTTGAGAGGCATTGGATGAATATTTGTTGGGTGAAGAGCTAAATAAATGAATCTGAGCTGTATCTATGAATGAAGAACACTCAAGGAACGGCCCAGCCATCTCCTCCAAGCACAACTTTGCAGCATACTCAGTCCTGCAGCCTCTGGGAACGATCCCTCATGCCAGTTCCTTTGCCCAGAATGACATCATCACAATCACCTAGAGGAGGATAGCCAGGCTGGTCACTGGGGCATCAGTTCAGGTGCCCAGTGACCTGGCCCCAAACGCCCAGAGAGCATCAGGCAACCCTCAGCACAACCTGGCTTCCTCCTGGCGAGCAGCTGGGCTGGTGTTTCTGCCTTTCAGCAGAAAGAGAGGGCCCCTTCCTCTGGGGTTTCTGGCCTGGATTCTGAGCCAGATGCCCTCATGTGCAAAAGGATTTGCTTCCCAAACCCCAAAGCCCCCTTCAGGCTCTGAAAGGGTAATGTCTTCTGTGAGGGTAACGGCCAGGCCAGGGCCAGGCCAGGTTTTCAGGGATCCTCACAGGAAACTGCCCTCAGGGGTCCCACCATGGGCTGGGTGCTGGGTGCTGGAGAACACCATGGTCTTCAGCCACAAGGGTTTAGTGAGCACCTACTACAAGTCAGGAGCTGTTCTAGGCACTGAGGGTGCAGCTGAAACTGACAAAGGCCCTGCTCTCACGCCTAGTTGGGGCACAGACATTTAAACACACACACACACACACACACACACACACACAATGACAAGCTGTGGCAAATTTCACGAAAAGAACCAAATGCTCTGCAAGAGAATAAAGAGAGACAAAGATAAATACACAAAGTCCCTGCCAATAACCACAGACACGGGCACAATGAATGCATCACAGAGTGGTTTATGATACAGAAAATCTGTAAACAGCCTTCACGTCCAGCAGTGCTCCCCATCCCCAATTCATGTTTTGAAGCCTCGGTGGCCTCACTATAATGTGGGCATTGTGATAGGACCCACTTCATGGGGACGTTGGTATGAAGCAGGATTGGAACTCAGGCCTGTCTAATTCCACAGCCCGGCTCTTAATTAACGAGGCAAAGGCCTTGTTTCAAAGCCGGAGAAAACAAAAAACACACACACAATCTCCAACCCCCAAGACACACACTGTTCACTCCAGATCCCTGTGCACGCCTCCTCTGGGTGTTCCCTCTGGGATTTGTCCCTCCAACCCCTCACCCATCACCCGACTAGCAGGCAGAGCCTAGCACCAGTGGCCCACACCCATGGCTCTGTGGCTGAGTGAGTGTTCCCACGTGTGCAGGGAACTCTGGCTTCAAGCTCTGCCACATACTAGCTATGGTGCCTTGGGCCCATCACCTTTCTTCTCTGCGCCTCTGTTTTCCCGTCTGTAAAATGGGTAGTAATAACAAGCCCATGCAGACCTTGTACTGCCGTAAGAAGTAGATATGTTAAAGTCTGAAAAGCTCGTGTCACGTGGACAGGCAGCTGATAAATCTCATACCCCCAAGAGCAGGATGCCTTTGGTTCAAATCCTGGCTCTACTGCTTTCTAGCTGTGTAACCTCTCTGTGCCTCAGTTTCTTCTTCTGGAAATTGGGGATAATAGTTGTACTGACCTCAGAGAGATGCTGAGAGAATGAACTGAGGGAATTATAATAGTATCTACCTCACAGGCTTGCCTTAGTGAGTTATTCCACAAGACGGCCAGAGAAAGGTGCCCGGCACACAGAAAATACAGAAGGGTGGGATGTCACGTGGGTGACCCAGCCTGGGGAGACCTGGCCCAAGCCAGATCAGTCTTTGAATGTGTAGCCCGGTCTGTGACCTTGTGCCTAAAATCTCCCAGCCTCCCCACTTTTCTTGCCTTCTCCTCTCTGATACCCTGTTTGGCACAGTGAAGCAAGGTTGGATGAATCCAGGAGTTCACGGTCCCAGGGGATGGGGCAGGGATGGGGCAGTGGGCATGAGGCCTCAGAATTGCACCCCTACCCCCAGGCTTCCTGATCTCTCGGCTCTTCCCAGGAAACTAACGATACAGGCTGCCACTGATTCTGGCATCAACACCAAACAGGGTCCTGGTCTGAGGGGGAAGCTCCAGGGCAGAGGAGGGGCTGAGAAGACATGCTGGGGACCTGAGTGGGGAGGGGCTGGGCCACAAACCACAGGTGCTGACTCATGGCCTCCGCTGGGCACTGGGCGCTGTGAATGAACCAGCCCTGGGGCTTTCTACAGCCGGAGGGACGAGCTGGCCAGATGATGGCCCAGGGTACAGTGATCCATGTGGCCCCAGAGCAGCCCACCTATGACGTGTGTGTGCTGGGCACCGAGACTCAGCTGGATGTCTACGGGTGAGCAGGGGACATTCTGGGGTTGGGGGGCAGGTCTGGTGATGCTGGATGAGCAGGTTCTGCTGACACAAGACGTGTGTTTTCCTCAAGCTTCAGGCTCCAGCCTCTGCAGCCACCGGCAAGGGAGAAGCTAGAGAGCTAAGACCTGAGTGGCCCTGGGATGTGCGTGGACTCAAGGCAGTGAGTTCATTGCCATGAACAAGTGGGTCTTCCCCAGAGCCTCACCACAAATGCATTATTATAGGGCAAACAGGACCATATCCTTTCACCATTGAGGCAATGGGAGCTCAGAGAGGGTCTGTGACTTACCTAAGGTCACACAGCAAGTGTGCCCTGGAAGCAAGGCTGGACCCTGGACTTCATAGCCCAGACCTGGATCCCCCTGCAGTTTGTTGCCCTACACCTCTCAGCCAAGCCTCCCTCCATGGGTGGGTAATAGCGTGGGTGTGATGAGACAGGCTGTGGCATAGAGAGGCCGAGGAGACCAGGCCCTGCTATTGGCTAGCTGGGCTGCCTTGGGCAACTGAGCCTCAGTTTCCTCATCTGTGAAATGGGGATTATACCCACTTCGTAGAGTGCTTGTAGGGATTAAATGTGAAAACCATAAAAATGTTTGTTAAGTACTTAGCACAGTGCTGGGCCTACCCCTGGTAGTTGTTCATTCGTTCACCCATTAATTAATTCATTCAACAAATACCAATTGAATACCTATTATGTCCAAGCCCTGTGCCAGGCTCTGGCTAAACAAGATGGTCTAGGAACGCTCTTGGTGGGCATGGTTGGGGTCATTGCTGTTGTCAGTAATAGTAGTGGCAGCCCCTGGCTTCCTCCATCTGATGCTCCACAGATGCTCCAGGCTGAGCATCTGTGGTCCTAGAATGGTGCCCACAGGAGTGTCTGGCACATTTCCTTGGAAGTGTCGCTCGCTTCCAGCCCCCAGCCAGCAGTAGGAGAACAGCAGAGACTGAGAGGGTGAGGAGTACAGGAAGAAGAGGCTGACGGTCATCTGAGGCCACCTGACTCCCAGGAGACAGCCCTCCCATTAGTGAGGCAACGAGCCCTGTATTCATGCGCCCTTGTGATGTGTGGTGTCTCACACAATAATGGCTGATATTCACATCACACTTGGTACACACAACTCATTCAGCCCCCTTATGAGGTAGGCAGTGCTGTAATTCCCATTTTGCAGAAGGGAAAGCTGAGGCTCTGAGAAGTTGAGTAACCCACTGAAGCCACACAGCTAGTTAGTAAGGGAGCCAGGATTGAAACCCAGGCAGTCTGGCTCTGGGACCCTCCTCTCTCCCGCTCCATCCCTGGACCAGCCCTTCCTGTCACTTCTTGCCTGCCCTTCACAGCAGCTCCCTGCCAGCAGCCATGTCCTGTGCAGCCACCACCCTCACTCAGCCTGAATTCCCTTCCAAAAACACAGATGGGCTTGGCAAACCCCCCTCCCCAGCACTGCTTCCTTGACCCCCTCCCAGCACAAGCTTCCGTACCTTTGCTCAAGCTGTGTCCCTGCAGCTGGGCTCAGAGGTCCCAGGGGTTAGAAAGACAAGGTTGCGGAGGTACAGACCACAGGCTATGGGTGCGTTTCCAGAGCTGCTCTGACAAGCTCTGCTTATGATTTTCATTCTGAGTTTGGAAAGTACTTTGCCTGCAATGGGAAATACACTGATTATATTCAAACAAAATTCCGCTGACCTGAGATGAATATTGAAACCTGTCGAGGGCTTTCTGTGATGCTTGCAGCTGGAGTCAGGGAGGGATCTTGACTCCGGCTACCACGTGCCAGGCCCTTCTGTTCCTGGTTTCTAATCCTCACAGAAATTCTGCAAGGTAAACACTATTGGCGTGCCCATTTTAGAGAGGAGTAAACTGAGGCCTCAAGAGGTGAAAACCCCTACCCAAGGTCACCCAAATTAAAGGTGTCAAAGCCAGGAGATTTGAACCCAGCACTGTCTGACCCCCAAACTCCCCCTGCTTCCCCAGCACACGCTGCCTCCCAGTGCTGTGGGTCTGGCCTTGCTAGGCACTGCTGTCTGGCTGGTAGAGCTTCCAGAGCTTCCAGAGGACTTGAGAGATCCAGAAGGGGTGGGGGGTGGGTTCCAGGAGGTGGCAACCACGGAGGACCCTGGGCATTCTGGAGCTGCAATCACTGGGGTACTCCTTTTCCTCTGGCGCCTCCTTCTCAACAGGAAACCACTCAGTGTGACAGTGGGGAGCAGGGCAAGATTGTTAGTGTCTCTGAGCCTCAGCTTACTCATCTGTAAAATGGGGAAATTAACACCCACCCTGCTGAGTTGCAGTGAGGATTAAATTATACAATGCATGCCAAGAGTCTGGCAGAGTGGTCCCCCTTTTCCGTAAGGATTGCATGTGTTGTTGAACGTGAGAGTGTTGCAGACGCTGCTGCCCATCTGGTGGTCGTTGTAAGGAAATGTTAGATGCAGGAGCTGAAGGAATGATGTCATTTGTCTGGGGCTCAAGTTCTTGGTGCTGCCTCTATGGAGGCTATTGGAAGTTACTAGAAGATTCAGCTCTGGGTTATCTTACAATAGCACACACGGGTCCCCCAGCCCCCAACACAGTAAAAACCCTTGTGTGTTTATGAAAGTCCCTTGTTTAGGACCTGAGAGGGTCTGGAAAACAGCCAAAGGAAAGAACACGCATCCTAAATCAAATCCCAGTGGTGCCACTTCCCAGCAGGGCCTCACCTCTCTGAGCCTTGGTTTCCCATCTGGCAGAGAGGATGGCTGTAGAGCCCCAGCAGGTGGCAGACCCATCTGTCCACACCCGTCTCTTGGTTCTGGAGAGGAAGCCATGCCAGGCCGAGCGAGCCTAGGGGAACCGCCCCGCGGGCAGGTCCTGCGTCCTGCTTTGTCCCCCACTGTCTCTGTCTCCAAGTCTCTGTCTCCCCCTTGTTCTTTGAGCCGCTTGTTCGTTCTCCTGTTGTAACAGACACATGGTGTGTCCCTCTCCCATCCCCATCCTCCTGCCACAGCACCTGGGCAGCTGGGGACGCCTGGCTTCCCACCTCGGCTTTGTAAGCATAAAGGCAAACAGCTGCGCATGGAGCAGAGAAGGAGCCTCCGGGCTTTGGCAGAGAAACCAGGGCCTTTCTTAAGTTTTGGTTTGGCCAGGGAGGTGTAGGGTCAACTGAGGCACTTGAGCAGAGGGGCACTGGTTCTGCTGTACCATCCCTCCATCTCCTCCAGCAAGGGCCACGCATTCCTTATTATTACTGTTACCATGATGTCCCTTCATTTCTGATATTATTACCTAGCTACTGAAGAGGGCCGAGCACCACACATGGGCCCTTCAATCTGCACAACATCGTAGAAAGCATCATCGTAGTAAATGTTATTCCCATTTTACAGAGAAAGAAAGTGAGACCAGAGAGGGTCAGTGCCTAGGCCAAGGTCACACAGCCTGTCAGAAGTGGCCCAAGCCCATCGCCACTCTCCATCCCTTTGAGGCTGCCTGCTGTTCCCAGGATGGACTGGGAGAGGTTTCCCATGGGCAGCTGAGGCCCTGCGTCCCTGCTAGTCTGCAGGCAAGTGTCTGACCACAAAGAGCCCCAACCAGCTGCAGACACCACATCCACAGGCACGTGCTGTAGCCAGCTGGTGTAGACAGACTGGCCCCTGGGCTATTCGATGTGGTGGCAGGCATAGTTTGTATACTTTATCCACATTGACCCTGGCTGTCTCCCCGACCCAGACAGTCAGTGCCTCCCAGGGACGACAACCCAGCCATCCTGCTACCCGGCCACTATTGTGCTGGGAGCAGTTGGGGTCAGGTAGGAAAGCCAGTGCCTGCACCAGGGGACACACAGGGACACCTGCTGTTAGAGTTTAGCAGAAGTGGAATGGTGTCTTTGTCAAGGACTGATCCTGTATTAGTTATCTATCACCATGTAACAAATTGCCCCAAAATGTGCTGGCTCAAAACAATAGCGTTTATGATCTCAGTTTCTGTGGGTCAGGATCCATTGTGGCTTAGTTGGGCCCTCTGCCCTGGGGGCTCAAAGGCTGCAATCAAGGTGTCAGTGGGGCTAAAGTCATGTTGAGGCTTGACCAGGGCAGCCCTGCGTCCAAGCTCAGTCATGTGGCTCTTGCAGAATTGTGCTCCTCGTGGGCTTGTGGACTGAGGGCCTCAGTTCCCTTCATGTGGCTGGCAGGAAGCCTCCCCCAGTTCCCTGCCATGTGGGCCTCTCCATAGCTCCCAGCATGGCAGCTGGCTTCATCAAGGTGAGCGAAGGTGAGAGAGAGAGAGAGAGAGAGAGAGAGAGAGAGAGAGAGAGAGAGAGAGGAGAGAGAAAGAAAAAGAGGTGGGGGAAGAGGTCTTTTGTAACAGCCCATTACTTTTGCCATTTTCCATTGGTTGAAAGGAAGTCTCTGGGGACTTCCTACACTCAAGGGGAGGGAGTTACATAAGGGCATGAACACCAGAGGTGGGGATTATTGGAGACATCTCAGAAGCCTACGTACTTTTCCCGTATTTTCCTAATTCTCTATAAGGGATACCTACAGCTTTTGATATGGAGACAAAGAACTTTATTACAAAAATAAAAAGTGTAATCATAAAATCCATGTCTTGTGACATTATGGAGTGAGGGCTGCCTCTCTAAGTTGTTTCCACTACGGTTTGAATCTGCTCCAATTTATTAGCCCTTCTGTCTGTGAGGATTTCACTGTCTGTGGGTCATTTACTGTCACAGAAAGGGCTGCTCTGAACATCCTTGAACGTGTCTCCTGGTGTACATGTACAAAAGATTCTCCAAGAGTGGAATTGCTGGGTTTGGGGTGGGCTAATGTTTGACTTTACAAGATAACAGCAAGTTCTTTTACAAAATGCTTAACTTGACACTCCCATGAGCGGTGTGTTAAAGTTGTCGTTGAACCATATAGTCTATGATGTGTTTTTTACCAATCAAATAGGTGTAAAACCCTGTCTCAAGGCTTTAATATTTCATTTCTTTATTTATTAGTGAGGTGGAGCTCCTCTTCAGATGTTTATCATCCACTTGTGTTTCAATTTCTGTGAAGGCCTGTTTGTATCTTTTGCCCTGGGCTTTTTTTTTTTCTATTGAGTTGTTTGTCTTTTTCACGTTGAATAGCCCAAGTTCTTTAAATATTACGGATGCTAAGCCTTTGTAGGGTTTATGCTGTGAATATCTTCTCAGATATCTTCTTCTCTTGCTTTTTCACTGTATAGAGTCTTTTGATGAACAGAAGTTATTTATTTTCATCTGGTTGAATTTATCAATCTTTTCTTGTTTATGGATTTTGTGTCTTATTTAATTATGGGCATCAAGATGTCTCCAACATCTTTTGAAAGATACAAATGTTCATTCATGATAAAAAGTCATGTAAGCTTAGTCAACTAAGCATAGAGGAGATCTTCAACTCGATAAAGAATATCTACAAAAGACTTACAGCTCACATCACACTTAATGATGAGAAGCTTGAAGTTTTCCACTAGAGTCAAGAACAAGGCAAATGTGTTCCCTCTCCCCACTATTTTTCAACACAATATGGAAAGTCCTAGCTAATGGTTAAGACTAGAAAAGGAAATAAAAGGGATACCTACTGAGAAGAAATAAACTTTTTTGTTCACCTATGACATGATCATCTATGTAGAAAAACCCAAAGAACGGACCAAAAAAACTTCTGGAACTGATAAGCAACTATAGCAATGTTGCAGGACACAAGTCAATTGCTTTGCTGTATACCAACAATGAAGAAATGGAATTTGAAATTAAAAACACAATGCCATTTACATTTGACCCCTCCCAAATTAAATACTTAGGTATAAGTCTAACAAAATATGTATAAAGTCTGTACAAGAAAAACTTCAAAACTCTGATGAAAGATATTAAAGAAGTAAAAAAATGGAGAGCTATTTCATGTTCACGGGTAGGAAAACTCAATATTGTCAGTTCTTCCCAACTCGATCTGTAGATTCGGTGCAATCCCAATCAAAATCCCATCACGTTATTTTGTGGATATCAACAAACTGATTCTTAAGTTTATATGGAGACACAAAACAAAGAAAACAAAGCAAAACAAACAGAAAACCCCAGAATAGCCAACAGAATATTGAAGAGCAAGTTGGAGGACTGACACTACCTGACTTCAAGACTTACTGTAAAGTAAGTCACCTATACCTGAATAAAAATTATTTTTAGAAAAAGACTTAACTGTAAAGCTACAGTAATCAAGACAATGTGGTATTAGCAAAGGAATAGACAAATGAAACAATGGAATAGAATAGAGACCAGAAACGGCTGCACATAGATATAGCCAACTCGTCTTTAGATGCAGCACAGAGGATTTTTATGGCAGTGAAACTACTTGATATGGTACTATAATGGTGGATATATGTCATTACACATTTGTCCAAAACCACAGAATGCAAAACACCAAGAGGGAACCCTTAATGTAGACTGCGGACTTTGGGTGATAATTATGTGTCAATGTAGGGTCATCAATTCTGATGAATGTACCACTCTGCGGGAAGAAGTTGATAACAGGGGAGGCTATACATGAGTTGGGGCAGGAAATATGTGGGAAATCTCTGTACCTTCCTCTCAATTTTGCTGTAAACCTAAAACTTCTCTAGAAAATGACCTATTTTTAAAAAAAAAGATGCAAAATTCTGTCTTTCTTAAGTCGTTAGTATATGGTGTGAGGATGGGATCAATTTAATTATTTATTCAATGTATTCATTTTCCATATGGATAAGCAATTGTCCCAGCACCATTTATTACACAATATTCACTTTCCCCAGTTATTTGCAAGACCACCTCTGTCATAGATCAAGTAGAATCTCTCTTAAGTTGCATCTGTCATTTTCTTTACCTAAGCCATTACAATGCAATCCATGACTTTACAGTAAGTCATACGTGGTAGAGCAAGTCCCTCACCTTTTGCTTCTTTTTCTTAAAAGGTACTTTGACTATCTTAGCCCCTTGGTTTTCCAAGTAAACCTTGGAATCAACCTGTCAAGTTCAAGTAAAACCCTGGAATTTCTCTGACCATATGAATCTATTTGGAGAGAATTCATACCATGATGATATTAAGCCTTCCTAACCATGTTCATGGTATTTCTGTCTTCTAATTTGCGTCTTCTCTAATTGATTTCAATATGGTTTGATCATTTTTCTCCATAAAAGCCTTACACATCTTTTGTTAGATTTATCCTAGGTACTTTACAGTATTTCTTCCTAATGTAAATTATATGCTAATAGTGTGGGTTTTGTCTAAAAATTAATTTTGTCTGATATTAATATAGCCATCCCACCTCTCTTCTGGCTAATATTGGCTTAATGTATCTTTTTTCCTTTTTTTTTTAAACTTTATCTTTCCTGGATCCTTGTATTTTAGGTTCATCTCTTATAAATAGCATGGAGCTGGATTTTATTTCTTTATCTAGTCCAAAACTCTCTTTTAACTAGTAACATTATTTATATTTATTTTGATCATTTATATATTTGAGTTTGCTTTTACCATTTGCTTTTTAGTTTTTAGTTGTCTCTTTTTTTCTATGTTGCCCTTTTCTCTGTAATTGCCTTTTTTTTTTTTTTTTTTGCGGTACGCGGGCCTCTCACTGTTGTGGCGTCTCCCGTGGCGGAGCACAGGCTCCGGACGCGCAGGCCCAGCGGCCATGGCTCACGGGCCCAGCCGCTCCGCGGCATGTGGGATCCTCCCGGACCGGGTCACGAACCCGCGTCCCCTGCATCGGCAAGCGGACTCTCAACCACTGCGCCACCAGGGAAGCCCTGTAATTGCCTTTTTGAATGGAATTATCCATTCTTTTAAAAAAATTATTGCATTTTCTCCATGTATAGAAATTTATGAACTCCATTTCTGTTCTTTTGGTGAATACTTTTACATTTCTAGAATTAAACACTATCTTAATTCTGTCTTCAATTGAAGATCTCATACCACTTTAACTCTCATTACCTCTCCCAGTTTACATTCTGCTCTTTTTTTTAATCTCACAATTTTGATATTTTTATAAACTATTTTTTATACAGACAATATTTTTTAGATTTACCAAAATATTTACCATGTTATTTGTTCACCATTTTTTCTTGCATCCAGATGATCCTGACATTAGGTATCTTCTTCTTAAAGTATGTCTTTAGAAGTTGCTTTAGTGAAAGTATGTTGGTTTTAAAATATCAGTTTTTCTTCATCTGAAAATGTTTTTATTAAAATATAATTTTTTATGCACACAATTCTAAGTTAATAGTTATTTTTTCAAGATACTTTGACGATATTATACAGCTCTCCTCTGGATTTCATTACTGCTGTTGTGAAGTCTACTTTCAATCTATTGATAATTATTATTCTTTTATAGGTGACCTGACTTTTCTTCTTTCTGGATACCTTTTAGATCTGTTTGTCTTTGGGTTTTTTTTGCGGTACGTGGACCTCTCACTGTTGTGGCCTCTCCCGTTGCGGGGCACAGGCTCCAAACGTGCAGGCTCAGCGGCCATGGCTCATGGGCCCAGCCGCTCCGCGGCATGTGGGATCTTCCCAGACCGGGGCACGAACCCGCGTCCCCTGCATCGGCAGGCGGACTCTCAACCACTGTGCCACCAGGGAAGCCCCATGTCTTTGGTATTCTTAACCACAGTGAGATGTGTGTGTGTGTGTGTGTGTGTGTGTGTGTGTGTGTGTGTGTGTGTGTGTATGCAAAGAAGGGAATTCTTGGCAATTTCCCTTCCTTTTCCCATCTCAGCAATGCTTTGAAAAGTATATTCTAGGGCTTCCCTGGTGGCGCAGTGGTTGAGAATCTGCCTGCCAATGCAGGGGACACGGGTTCGAGCCCTGGTCTGGGAGGATCCCACATGCTGAGGAGCAACTAGGCCCGTGAGCCACACCTACTGAGCCTGCGCGTCTGGAGCCTGTGCTCCGTAACGAGAGGCCACGATAGTGAGAGGCCCGCGCACCGCGATGAAGAGTGGCCCCCGCTTGCCGCAACTGGAGAAAGCTCTCGCACAGAAACGAAGACCCAACACAGCCAAAACTAAATAAATAAATAAATAAGTAGGTATATTCTAACCATGATCCAGTTGTTTGGTAAGGGGAAGGTCCTTCAGAGTACTGTTTGTACTGTTCGTATGATTCTTCATATATGCACAACACTGTGTGTGCATGTTTGTGTAATATAAACATCTGGGTGCACACATCACTCTATGCATACATCTGTGTGTGTGTGTGTTTTCTTAGTTCAAGCGTAGCCTCTCCAGGTCAGGGAATTTTCTTTCTGTTTCTCACTCCTCCTGACAACCTACCAGTACTTACTCCCATGGTCAGGGTCAGTCTGGCTGCCTTCTGGTGTCCACACTGGTGGGGAAAGGAAGAACAGTGGGGAGAGCAGTAGTGGGCCAGACACTGCCTCACCGTGTCCCCCTGTCCTCCCCATCTGTCTCTTCCACAGCTCTGCCCCTAAGGACTGCACATCCTTTAGCATCAGTGCTTCCCCAGGAGTGGTCGTAGATGTTGCCCACCGCCCTCCGGCCAAGAAGAATCTCACAGGTTTCTCCAAGTGGCTCCTGGCCCCTGGGCTGGAAGTGAGCCTGAAGATGAGAGCTGCCAGCAATAGCAAAGGGGACCGGAAGGTGAGTGTGGCAGCCGTGGGCTGGGATGTGTCGGAGGAGGTCAGCAGGTCATAACAGGTCAGGCACTCAATCGACCCAGCGCCCCAGCCCTCTGCAGGCTCTGGGGAGAGTCAGTTCCTGGTCTCTCCCAGCTTCTGGTGGCAGCTGGTGTTCCTGGACTTGTGGCCATATCGCTCCAGTCTCTGCCTCCGTGGTCCATTACCTCCTCCTCAACCTGTCAAACCTCCCTCTGCCTCACTCTTATAAGGACACTTGTCATTGGGTTTAAGACCTGTCTGGATAATACAGGATGATCTCATTTCAAGATCCTTGATTACATCTGCAAAGATCTTTTTTTCCAAATAGGGTCACATTCACAGGATCCCGGGATTAGGTCGTGGACGTATCTTTTGGGGAATCACCATTCAACCCACTGTAGCCGCATTGGCTATAGATGGACTTAACAGGACCCTCCAGGATTCCCACAGAGATCTGGGACAGCAACCACTGGTTCCCAGCAGGACAGGCCAAGCAGGATACCTCCTGGGGCAGAGTTGTTGCCTGCTCTAAGAATACAGACCTTGGGCATCAAAGCCGGTCAGCAAGGGTGCAATCAGAGAACGCTTCCTGGGAGAAGTGGCAAGCTGATGGATGGTATCAATGACCTGCTTAAGAGAGGAAAAGAGAAGCGAGAGCTCCACACAGGGGATGTGGCCTGTGTGCACACTCTGGATAAGAGAGGGTGAGATGTGTGTTGGGGAAGCTGAGGAAGAGCTGTATGGAAAGAAAGGAAGGTAGAAGGGAAGGTGAGAGAGAGAGGGAGCCAGTGTTAGAGGGTTTGGCATCAGAGACCTCATTCTCTTAGAACAACAGGAAGCCAATGACAACCTTTCATCCAGGAGTAACAAGACCACTTATGTATGTTAGAAAGACCCACTGGCTACAGTGTAGTGAGTCAGTTAGATCTAGGCAGCAGACTGGGGGCAGGGCAACCAGTCAGGAGGCTGATGCCGTGGTCCAGATGCAAGGTGACAGTGGCTGTGACACTTCCCTGGATTCCCACTATCTGCAGGACAGGTCGAGACACCTCAGTGCGACCCTCAGGAGCTCCCCTTCTTCTGGTGGCAGCTCTTTGGTTTTGCTTTGGGGAACTCCCCTCCGTCATCTTGCTTAGAAGTGTGGTTCCTGACACTCTGCCCTCCTCTGGTCAGGCTGGGCCAGCCAGAGGGGTTCTTCCTGGATTTTTAACCTTGGGTGCTGGGAGTTGGTGTTGCCACTCTCCCTCCAATGCCTCTTCCACCACATCCCCATCTGCTGAACTCCTGACACCATGCAGGCAGAGGAAGCCGCTGCCTCCCTGGTCTCCCAAAGGACCCTCTTCTATACATCATAGTCACTTGAGTGTTTTGCTCCCCTTCCGCTCCCAGCAGCTGGGGTGTTCCTAACAGGCTGGGAGCCTGATCCTTGTCTCCTCAGCACCCTGCTCTGAGCTGGTACATAGCAGGCCAATTAGTGTTTGTTGAATGACTAAGGGAAATCATTAGTGGTTGACTCCTGTCCTATAGGTTCAGATTTAATACTATGGACCCGAAACCACTCCAGCTGAAGCCCTGCTCTACATCACCGGGGTCGGTAAGTGACGCCAGGGATCTTGGAGCACCACCCCCCTCCCTCCACACACACACCCATGCAAGGCATCTCTCCAGGAGAAACTACACCCTGAATCTTACTTTAGACTGAGCAGAGAAAAGGATAATTTCTAGCCAGTCATGCATCTGGTAGTTCGTAAGTATTCCTTCCCCAGTCAGTGAACCCCAAATAGAGCTGGGGAGGGAGGGCATTTGCAGGAAGCTTCAATTACATCTCGATATTTTATTTCTCAGCTTAGGAAGTGGTATGTGGATTTTCAACATACGAGTCTCTATACCTTTTTTTTTTTTTTTTTCTTGCGTTATGCGGGCCTCTCACTGTTGTGGCCTCTCCCATTTGCGGAGCACAGGCTCCGGACGCGCAGGCTCAGTGGCCATGGCTCA
>NW_006786690.1:9200305-9208517 GCF_000442215.2 Lipotes vexillifer | reverse complement strand
TTTTTTTTTTTTTTTTTTTTTTTTTTTTTTTGCGGTACGCGGGCCTCTCACTGTTGTGGCCTCTCCCGTTGCGGAGCACAGGCTCTGGGTACGCAGGCTCAGCGGCCATGGCTCACGGGCCCAGCCGCTCCGCGGCATGTGGGATCTTCCCGGCCCGGGGCATGAACCCGTGTCCCCCGCATCGGCAGGCGGACTCTCAACCACTGTGCCACCAGGGAAGCCCGTTGAGACTGTTTTACGCGATAATATAGACCAGTGTTCCCCAAGCTCCATTATTTACATCCCATCTTCACCATTTTTGCCACATCAGTGATCTGCTTATACTCATATTTATTTAGTATTCTTCTTTAAATAAAGTACATTTTTAACTTGACTTCATCTGGGACAATAATATCATAATATTATTATTACTATTTAAACATACATTAAATATATGAACAGCAGGTGAAAGCTTCAGCTTTCTTTTCATTAATGAATTTCATTCATTTATTTCATTAATACACATTTTCATAATAATAATTATTGTTGTTGTTATTATTATATAGCACTTACTCTATGCCAGACTTTACATTTAAACCTTACAACAATCCAATGAAATTGGCACTATTATTACCACATTTTACAGATGAAGAAACTGAGGTACAAGAGGTAAAGGGACTTGCCCAAGATTACACAGCTGGTTAGCAAAGGAGCCAGGAAGTTCTGGCCACCAAGCGCTATGCTCTATGGCCCAACATCTATACATGGCTATGGATATGTTTAAAATGTCATCTAGGTCAATCTCATTCTGTGAGCTCACGGGGTCGCTACACAATGTCATTGGAATGACCGTATAGTCATGCGTTCTGATGAGAGGGGAAGGATTCAGAAGCGAACACATGCTCTCTCAGCCATGCCATTTGGACAGAGCAGGGTATGTTTGGGGCTGTGGTTTGTCCCCAGTGCAGTCACGGTACACAGAACGAAGAGCCAGGTGGGGTTGGAATAACCACTGTGTCCCCTACCCCAAAGTCACTGGGGGCTGGAGTTGGGGCCAGAGGCCTTTGAGAGCCTGGCAAGGTGTCCTTGCAGGGGCTTCGTACCATACATCCATTGGGGTGGCTGGGAACTCTTTCTGAGACCCCTGGGGGTGGCCAGACATGCAGGGTCTGGTTGGCATCACAGCTGTGGCAGGTTCTCCATGAGAGGAGAATGCGTGTGGTTAGAAGCCCCGGCTCTGCTGTCAGAATTGCAGCCAGACTTCTTCTTGGGAGACGTGGGGGTGTCTTAGAACCTGTGTCTCCTCTGAACTGGTGAGAAAGAAGCCTTTGTGCAGATAGGTCTCCTGGGGAAAGGATTGTCCATCTGGGACCAGACTGAGTGCTCCCACCTTGCACCCTCACTAACCCTCTCCTCTTACTCCCCGGGATTTCAGAAATCTCCTTGAGCGCGGACTTCACTCGCACTGGCAAAATGAAGTCCACCGGAGGCAGGAAGGACCAGGTACGGCTCGACCTTGTCCGGCGCCCCAAATGCTCCCGTAACTCCACTGGCTTCTCCTAGTGCGCCCCCTGGTGGTGATGAGGTGAACAGCGGTCTGTCTCATGTATCCATGTTAATAGTAAAAGAAACAAATTTAAGAAGAACAGGAAAAAAAAAGAAAATTAAAATCACGAATACCATTACCGTTTCGGTTTACATAGGTCCCATCTATTCTACAAAACTAGATTTTCACGATTGTGGGTTCAGAGAATGTGTTGTCCCACAAACTGGAAACTAGACTCACCCAGTTCATGCACAGCAGAGAGAAAATTTGCAGGCAGGTCTCAACTCTGGCTCAAAAAATCCCCTATACTATGGGGAATTCCCTGGCGGTCCAATGGTTAGGACTCCACACTTTCACTGCAGGGGGCACAGGTTCCATCCTTGGTCGGGGAAATATGATCCCGCAAGCGCAAAGCACGGCCAAAAAAAAAAAAAAAATCCCCCATACTACACTTTAGCTACTGGTGGGAGAGGTTCACATGAGGTGAATAATAAAGAAAAGAGGCAGGGGGTCGAGGAGGGAAGGAGCCAGGTGGGGGAAGGGAATGTATGTTGCAGAAATATAGGGTGATGTGGGACGCAGGTGATGAATCATCTTAACTGGGGTCCGTGGATAAACCTCAGGGTGTCCCTGAAACCCCAAAGCTGCCTGCACATTTTTGTGCTGGTGTGCACTTTATTTTATTTTATTTATTTATGTATTTATTATTATTTTGGCCACACTGAGTGGTTTGCTGGATCGTATTTCCCCGACCAGGGATCGAACCCGTGCCCCCTGCAGTGAAAGCATCGAGTCCTAACTGGACCGCCAGGGAATTCCCCATAATATGCTGGTGTGCACTTTAGGATGATATGACCTGTCAAAAATTAAGATCCCTTTGTGGGGTCAGTCAAAAGTGGGGGGAAGAATTACAGCTCTGGGAGTGGAATTCATCCTTGGGTCCCTCCCAAAATGCAGTCATTCCCCGGGGGAGAATGCTCTCCTACAAACAGAAGATGTCATCACTATTAGATTTCTGCTGGGAGGGGCTGCCCAATTTGCTTTCATCTTTGGGCAGACAGTAACCGGCTGCTAAGAATAGTGCCCACACTTTGGTGAACGAGTAATTAAGACTTCTCAGAAGAGGAGCTGTTTAGATTTGAGTCTAGACACAAATATTTAGCGCAGTTTGGTTTGCTAATCCAACAGTTTTTAAAAGCTGTTGAAGTCAGTTTTACTATCTTGGGCTCCTTTTTTTAAGTGGATGAATGGAATTTGTTTATGACTTTTGGGGCAGGCAAAAATCCACTCTTGGGACCAAAAAACTACCTGATGTGGGAACAAAATGTGTAAATCACACAAGGCTATCGAGGTGCTAGGGCAAGGTGGCTGGGCTTTCCCAGGAGTTGGAGGGACATACACAGGTTCCTAAGTGTGCCCCATCTCTGCTGGGTGTCCACAGAGGACCTGGACCTGGGGCCCTCATGGGCAGGGCGCCATCCTGCTAGTGAACTGTGACAGAGACAATCCCAAATCTTCCACTGTGGACTGCAAGGATGACCAGCTTGACAGCAAAGGTAAAGATCCCCCAAGAACGAATGGGAATAGAGCTTTGCCTTTTTGTGAAGCCTTTTGTCCTGAGCCTTGTAACAACCCTCAGAAACCAGGGTTATTGGAAACGAGTTCTTTTTAGCATGCCTGTTATGTAGGTGAAGGAATGGACAGGGGTCCTGAGAGGGCAAGTAACCTGCCCAAAGTCACACAGCAGCCAGGGAAGAGCTGGAAGCAACGCTGAGTCTCCCAATGCTCCTCCAGGGCCCAATTTCCATCCCCAGCCCGTTAACCAACCCAAACTTCTGCTCTTGGGTCAAACCTGGGCCCCCAAATAATTCAAAATGAAAGCCTGACTAGAGCCCCAAATTCACGCCAGAGCAGTCCTGAGCCCCTGCCATAGGCTGGGCACTGCTCGGACCAGTTCCGAATTCTTAACTCATTTGATCCTTCAGCTCAAGTTTCAGAAGTATGTATGGTCCTCACCCCCACTTTACAGATGGAAAAACTGAGGTATGGGAAAGTTAAGCAATTTGCTCTGGGTCACACAGCTAGTAAGTCACAGGCTCAGGATTTGAACCCAGGCATCCCAACACCAGGGCAGGTTTAGGGGCACAAGTTGGGCACAGGGTCCCTGCTGGCACACCTCTGAGGCATGGCCAGGGTGGAAGACCTGCACTGGAGGAGGGCGCTGAGGGGGGCGGGATCATTTGGTCAGGGCAGCAGCTGCTGCCTTCCTGGGGAGTTGCTAGAATGGCCTAGAAATGGATGCATTTTAAAGTTGCATGGAGTTGGCCTGGCCTGATGCCAGGGAGCAGCCTCTACACGGTGCCTGGCACACAGTAATAATCAAACTGCCCGTATGTACCCTCCCAGGATGCCAGATGCTATAATATGCACTTTACACATATGACTGCACCCTTCCCTCTGTGTGGGCTCTGTGCTTAGCCCTGTGTATTTACGAGGAAGCAGAGGAGGGACGGAGAGCTGAAATACCTCCCCAAGCCCACACAGATCCAGGGTTCAAACCCCGCCCACTCCAGTGCCCTTGACCACGTGACGCTTGTCCAGCCTCTGACTCTCCTTCAGCTTCAGTCTCCCCAAGCCTTTGCCAGCCACCATTCAGGTTGGCTCACCTCCCACGCAGGCCTCGGGGAGAAAACTTTCCACTCACTCACCCCACAAATAACTATTGAGCACCTGCCTTGTGCTAGGCATTGTTCTAGATGCTTCTCGGAGCTGAGAACAGAGCAACAAACAAGATAAATGTGATTTCTGCTTTGGCAAGCTTACATCCTAAGTTCATCCTAGTGGGAGAGGACCAAAACCTTGAATTCCTTTAATTCTAAAATGAAAAATATTGTTTAAATACTGGAAAGAGCGTAAGGAAAATAAAGCAGGTGACGTGATGAAGGGTGGTCTTGCGGGGGGGCGGGGAGGCGTAGTCTCAGGGGCCTGTGTCTCAGGCCATGCCCTTCTCATTCCAGACCTGAAGGACGGGTCCTTGGTGACCCTGAGCACGAAGACCCCCAGGGACTTCAGCAAGCACCAGCTGGTGCTCCATGTGGCCAAGTCTGAGATGGATAAAGTCAGGTGTTTCGAGCCAATGGTGAGTCGCCCTTGGCCATCACCTTGGTGTTCCCTTCCCACCCCAGCCAAAGGGACTCAGCCCCTTCACACACACTTCAGTGAATAATTCCCGAGCACCTACCCTGTGCCAGGTTCTAAGAACTGAGGATGCAGCAGTGAGCACGATGGACATCTCTGCCTACTACCAGAAAAAATGCAGAAAACAAGATGATGTCTGGTGCTGGATGAGCACTGAGAAGGAAATGACCTCCCTCCTAAGGACTGTTGTAGTTGTTCTTTGTGTGTCTGTCTCTGTCACACACACACACACACACACACACACACAGGACTGTTGTTTACAGAGGTTTTTGAATCCAAGCTGACTGCACATAATAACTGTAATATGTAATAATTTGTTCTCCAACAACCTGGTGATCAGAGACATCAGTAACTTCTCAGCGGCTTGCGAGCACCTGCCACTGAGTGCCGGGCTCAGTTCTAGGCACAGGGCACAGAGCAAAGAACAAAACAAAGTCTCTGCCCTCATGTCACTTTCATCTCAGCGGGTTGAGAGCAATGATATGTAAAATCATTAAGTAAAGTGTCTAGTGCCTCAGATGGCATTAAATGCTACACAGAAGGATGCAACAGCTAAGACGAAGAGAACGAGGGGTGTGGGAAAGGGGGGCCGGGGAAGGCTTCCCCCGGAACGTATCACTGAGCAGACAGAGGTGTGGGAACACCCAGGGGAAGGGCACTCCTGGCAAAAGGAACCACAGGTGCAAAGGCCCTGAGGTGGGATGTGCCCATGGGCTTGAGAAATGTAGGGAGGCTGGCTCGGCTAGAGTGCATAATGCAAGGGTTAAGCGGGGGTTGGGGGTGGGGGGGGATATGAGGGTGGAGAAGAAAGGCCAGAGGGGAAGGGGCTGGGTCAGGGAGGCAGGAAATGACTGTGGCTTCTAGTCTGTGGGAGGTGGGGGGCCATCTGAGGGCTGTGCAGAGGCGCAACTTGATCTGACTTCCATTCAAACCTCAGCGATTAGACTGACATTGGTTTGGCCACAAACCAACTCCTTGCCTCTATGGAGGTATCACCTCCTCCAGGAAGGCTTCCCTGACCTTCCAGAACTTACTACTATCTGTAATTTTGACTGTCTTTGCTCCTCCCTACTTACCCAGGAGATTGTGCACTCCCTGGGGACCAGGACAGTGACTGTCACCCTGGTCTTTCCAGGTGTCAGCTGAGAGCAGGTGATAGGGAGTGAATGGATGGATGAATGAATGAATGAACTATAATGTATATTGGACTTTCTGCAAAGTTGTGAATGACTCAGGCACCCTCATCACTCCATTCCTGGACCTCCATCGGGAGGGCGAGGGCGGGGCCTTTAGCCCCTTCCTCCTAAGGGGAGGCTCCTGCCAGTTCTAGCTGTGAGGGATCCTTAGGATTGAGATGCCACGGCCTTGGGAAGGCATCACACACCAAGAAGACAAGGTCTCAGAAGTAGGGACGCAGACCTGAGCCTCCCCTGCTCTCTCCCAGCAGACAAACAGCCCTCCAGGTACGGCATGATCCTGGGGTCACAGCATCCCTCTCACCCCCTGGAGCTCCAGGGTGGCCATCACAGCACAGACTTCTATGTGGAGAGCCTGGCTTTCCCAGACGCCAGCTTCCCAGGGCTCATTTCCCTCAATGTCTCCCTGCTGCACATAATAACTGTAATATGTAATAATTTGTCCCCTCAGAGGGCAGCCTGTGAGCCTTCTGCACCGGAAACCCCTGGGCACTCATATAAAATGCATGTTCCGGGCCAACCTCTGAACTGCTGGGTCTCGACTCTGGGGACGGGATGGGGCCCAGCTGTGCTTTCACAAGTTGCCGGGGGAGGCTTGGCATCCCTCCCGCAGTCTGAGAGCCCCTGTTAACCATGCGGGGTCACAGGGGGACCTTCCCCTCTCCTCTTCCCACTGCTTTGGGGCAGAAGGGGTGAGAATGTAACCCTGTGGTCAGGACGCAGGCTGGAAGCCAGCAAGGCCTGGGTTCGAATCCAGATGGCGTGACCTTGAGCTCTGACCTCCTCATTCTGTCTCCTCCTCGGTGGAAGGCTGCCCGCTAGCTCCCCTCCTGGGTTGTTACCAGAGTTCAGTGAGCTAAGCTTGCTAAAAGCAGAGAGGCAGGGTGAGCTGCGGTCTCTGTCCAGGCTCCAGGTGCCTTGGAGCACCCACCGTGCCCCTCCCCTACTCCAGCCAGCCCTGAGGTCCTGCTCCATCCCTAGAGACACCCCAGGGGGTCCAGCTTGCCCTCTCGAGGCCAGCCAAGGCCACTGGCTGCTGAATCAAGGGCACTAAGGAGGTTGTTTTTTCTGTTCTGTCCAGGTTATTGGAAAATGAGGATTTCCCGAAGTCAGTGGCTGCTCTGGCCAAGAAAGCCAGGTGCAGGCTGATGGCCTGTGCCAAGGAGGATAGCATGAATGACCGGTGGGTGCAGGCGCGTGGCCCGGGCACACAGGAGGCGCATCCCTGAGGGTCAAGGGACACGGGGACCTGGGCTCCTGGGGCTCGGCCGAGCACCTGGCTGGTCACCCTTCCTCAGACAGGCAGGGAGTTAGGAGCCTCTGAGGGTCCTCACAGATGGAGGGTTCGGGCAAGTGACTCCACTGACATCTACTGTGGCCACGTCATGCCCACCGTGGTTACCAAGATGACCACCTTCCTGCTTGAAAACTCTCAGACAACTTCAGGAAATTGAGGAAATGCTGCAAAGCTCAGGGGGCTGGAGCTCAACCATTCCCCCTAGCGGCCTCCCTCCAAGCCAGCCTTCCCGGGCTCGGCCACCAGGCCAGGCCACACCCCTGCTCCAGCACTTTCCATGGCTCCCATCTCCTCCTTCTCAGCTTGCCTCTCAATCTGGCTGCCCCACACCGGCCACACTGGATCACCATTCCGTCTCTGTGCCAGGCTCCCCCTCCACCCTGTCGTGCCATGAGCCCCCTGAGAGCAGAGAAGGAGTCTCATTCAGCTCAGCACCCAGAACCTGACATTGGGTGGTGCCAGTGGGCAGTTGGCGGGCTGACCGAGCCTCCGTGCCTCTCCTTCCATGCTGCCCACCCTGCTGCCACCCCATCCCATAGCCCTGCTGCTTCCCTCCAGCCGCCCTCCCCATTCCCACCTCCACGTCCAAATCAGTCCCGTCCAATCCCAGCTCGAATCCCCTCCGTAAATGTCCTCAATCCTTCCAGTGGGAATTCATTGCTCTTTCTTCTAAACCTCCAAATAATACCCTCTCTTCCTTTCTCATCCTTCCATCTGTGTTAAATCAGGTTGAACCAGAAGAAATGGCTAATATGCCACCATTTTTTACCTCCAAGAATGGCAATTTCGGATGGTTCAGCTAATAGTGATGTGTCCAATATCATGCCTGCCTGCTAAAAAACAGGCAGGATGTGTACCCGATTCATTTCTGCACCCTCCCCGTCTCTGCCCCATGGGCTCGGCTGGGGCCTCACCTGCCCTCCTTTGGGGCGGAGCTACCGCTGCCCTCCAGCCTCAGCTCAGCAATGCCCTTTCTCTTTTTTTTTTTTTTTTTTT
>NW_006786690.1:9199914-9200172 GCF_000442215.2 Lipotes vexillifer | reverse complement strand
GGACACAAACCCGTGTCCCCTGCATCGGCAGGCGGACTCTCAACCACTGCGCCACCAGGGAAGCCCTAGACCCATTTTATAGATGAAGAAACTGAGGCTCAGAGAGGTGAAGCAGCTTTCCCTAGGTCACACAAATAGAGAGTGAAGCTAGAATTCAAATTGGGCCATGAGCACCCTGCTCCCTGCTTTCCCAGTAAGACCCCAGGCCTGCGATCTGAGCCTGGACAGCCCCCTAACCTCAGGCACCAGGGAAAACAA
>NW_006786690.1:9175199-9199904 GCF_000442215.2 Lipotes vexillifer | reverse complement strand
GAAAGAGTGCGGGGTGCAAGGTTTGCAGTGGTGAATGGCTGTCCAAGGAGCACCCTGTGCCCCAACGGGTAAGGAAGCAGCCCTGCCCATGCAGGAAGCTTTGAAAAGAAACTTGAGTTTAACTCGCTTGTTCTCCTGTGCTGAGTGGTGCCAATGAGGGGATTTAGTTAGGGTCACTGGTGTCTCTCTGCCACAGAATCAGGTTAATCCTGTTTCAGGAGCAACAGGGTGAATTTGCCAGCTGCGCTGAGACTTTGGCCCTTCTCGCTGATTTCAGTCCTATTGTGTTCGTGGCCATGTCTCCAAGAGTGAGGAAGGCTAGGCTCTCTGACGTCACAAGCCAGCTGCCAGGCAGACAGATAGACACTGCAGCACAGGTGTCCTCACCCAACCCACAGACAGCCTCGGAAGAGGCGGGCTGTGACGGTCTCTTAGCCACGCTCATCTGGGGTATTCAAATCACTCAGGAAAAGAATTGGGATCAAAGTCAAACTCCTCGAAAAGGGAACCCTCTTGCACTGTTGGTGGGAATGTAAATTGATGCAGCCACTATGGAAAACAGTATGGAGGTTCCTTAAAAAACTAAAAATAGAACTACCATATGACCCAGCAATCCCACTACTGGGCATATACCCTGAGAAAACCATAAATCAAAAAGAGTCATGTACCACAATGTTCATTGCAGCTCTATTTACAATAGCCAGGACACAGAAGCAACTTAAGTGTCCATCGACAGATGAATGGATAAAGCAGATGTGGCACATATATACAATGGAATATTACTCAGCCATAAAGAGAAACGAAATTGAGTTATCTGTAGTGAGATGGATGGATCTAGAGTCTGTCATACAGAGTGAAGTAAGTCAGCAAGAGAAAAACAAATATCGTATGTTAACACATATATATGGAATCTAAAAAACAAAAAAAAAAGGTTCTGAAGAGCCTAGGGGCAGGACAGGAATAAAGACGCAGACGTAGAGAAAGGACTTGAGGACAAAGGGAGGGGGAAGGGTACGCTGGGACGAAGTGAGAGCGTAGCACTGACATATATACAGTACCAAACGTAAAATAGATAGCTAGTGGGAAGCAGCCGCATAGCACAGGGAGAGCAGCTCAGTGCTTTGTGACCGCCTAGAAGGTTGGGATAGGGAGGGTGGGAGGGAGACACAAGAGGGAGGGGATATGGGGATATATGTATATGTATAGCTGATTCACTTTGTTATAAAGCAGAAACTAACACACGATTGTAAAGCAATTATACTCCAATAAAGATGTTAAAAAAAAAAGTCAAACTCCTCACCAGGCAACGGCCCCATCTGCTTCTCCAACCCCATCATGGGTCACTTTCCCTGTCCCTCACCTGGCTCCAGCCCCACTGGCCTCCTTCCTGTTCTTCAAATGTACCCAACTTGTGCTTGCCCCAGGGCCTTTTCATATGCTGTTCCCGCTTCCCAGTTAGCTTCCCGGTTCACATGTCTGGCTGCTTCTCCACCTTCAGGTCTCAGCTTCAATGCCCTCCTTAGTGAGGCCATCCTGGTACGGAAGGACACATCCACGCCCCTGGCATTCTCCACTGTAGCACTGCTGGTTCCTTCTGGAGTCTCTGTTATAAATCACCGGACTGTTTACTTTCCATCCTCTGTCTCCCTGCTAGACTGGAAGCACCACAAGGGCAGGGCCTGGGCTGTAGTGCCCATCACTGTACACCAGGCACTTAGCACACAGCTTATACGTGGTGGGTGTTCTCCCACAAGACAACATCAGTACATTTTAAACCGGTCAGTGGAACACCAGTAGCACTCGCCATAAGTAGAAGCATTGAACCTTGAAGTTAAACAGAATGAAAACAAAAGAGTGCTATTAAATCCAGCTCCATACAAATGACTGCAAAAACTGAACCAGGTTTCGCCCTCCGCTTGTTAAGACGGGAGGTTAGCGGCTGTTAAGGACGGATTTGCATCACCCACTGTGGGACTTTCATCTTTGATGAACCAGAAAGACTGGAGCAGAACTTGGACACATTCTAAGCCTGTGCTGGAATCTGTAGCAAGTAGCGCATGTGAGCATCTCCTGCATATCTTGCTCTGGGTGGGGGCCCCTTCTCCAGACCATGGATACCCCTTCATTCGCCTGCAGAAATCCAAGCCTGCAGCCTAGGTAGCTTTCTTCTCATGGTGACAGCCAGGGCAGTGACTTGGATGAATTTGCTATTCATTCATCAAACGTTCTTTGAGCACATACTCTGTGCCCAGCCCTGCTTTAGGCACTTGGAATCTATTGGTGAGCAATGCCAAGGCCCCTGCCCTCATGGAGTTGACATTCTAGCCCAGAGAGATAGACAAGGAACAATATGTTTAATGAATAAATACATTACATTATATGTTGGGAGGTGAAATCAAGTACTACAGAAAAAGAAAGAGCAGAATCAAGGGGCTCACAGATGCCAGAGTGGTGGGGGGACTGGATTGCAATTTTAAATAAAATGGTCAGGGGAGGCCTCTTTGAGAAGCTGACACTGGAGCAAAAACTGGAAAGAGGTGAAGAAGTGGACTCTGTAGACATCTCGGTGAAGAGTGTTCTGGGTGGTGGAACAGCCAGTGCAAAGGCCCTGAGGCAGGGCATGCCTGGCATGTTCACAGAATAGCGAGGAGGCCTGAAGGGGTGGAGCTGCGTGAGCAAGAGGCAAAGTGGTAGGAGAGGCAGAGAGGTGATGGGGATGAGGTGTAGTGGGGAGCTTCTTGGCCGTCGTAAGGCCATTTGTTTAGAATCTGAGAATCTCTGCAACTGGAATCGTTGCAGAGTCTTAAACAGAGGATGATTATGATCTGATTGATGTTATTAAAGAGAACCTCTGGCTGCCCACTGAGAATGGACGGCAGTGGGGCAAGGGTGGGAGCAGGGAGAGTGGGGATGAGGCTGGTGTTGTAACTGGAAAGATGATGGGGTTGCAGACCAGGGGAGTAGGGGAGGGGGTGAGAAACGGCCAGATTTGGGACCTGTTTTGAGGACAGAGCCAATAGGATTTCCTGATGCTGCGAGGGAGTGATAAGCCTAGGTGACTTCACGTTTTGACCCTTGTGAGTGGCAGGTGTCATCCCTCGAGATGGGAGGACTGAGGGAGGAACAGGGAACAAGGGGCTGGGAAGCGGGGATCAGCAGCTCTGTTTGGGGCAAATGTGAGATATTTAGTCAACATCCAAGTCAGACGTTGTACCACATGTACGGCATTTGGGAGGGAAATGCAGACTGAGATATAAACGTGGGCATGATCAGCACGTGGATGGTATTTCATGAGACTGGGTGAGATCATCAAAGGAGGCAGTGAATCGAGGACCAGGTCTGGGGCCCCCAGTGCACAGGAGGCTGAGAGGGAGCAATGGCCGAAGCCAAGTGCAGAAAGTGTGGGAGGGACATGGGGGTGACCAGCTGACTCGGATGCTGCTACTGGACAAGGAAGCCTGGGCACTGCCCGTTGGGTTTAGCTGTGTGACCACGAAGACCTCGAGGTCCCCAGCCGGGGAGGAAGTTGGGTTGGCATGGGTTTTAGAGAGAAAGGGAGGATTTGGAAATGATGGTTTTTAGACATATGCTATCCCAGACCTCCTTGAGACTAGTCGTCTTCCCAGAAAAATGCACCCAAGCTATTTGGAATCTGTTTTCAGGGAGTCTGTGGCCCCCATGAAGCCCCAGAGTACAGACCATCAACTTGTAGGAAGCCGAGTTACAGGTGCAGTAAGTAGACCAAATGATGGCTCCTCAAATGTGGCCTAATCCCCAGAAGCAGATGCTGTCTTACGTGGCAACAGGGGCTTTGCAGATGTGATTAAGTTAGGGATTTTGAGATGGGGATTCTCAGGATCTGGGTGGGCTCTATGTAATCACAACGCTCCTTGTGAGAGGGAGGAAGGTGAGATGCGGTGGGAAAAGGCATGTGATGACAGCAACAGAGGTTGGAGTGATGGGCATTGAAGAGATACAAGAAGAGGCGACCAGCCAACGTGGCCACTAGAAGCTGAAAAAGGAAAGAAAATGGATTCTCTGCCAGAGCCTCCAAAAGGAACCAACATGCCACCCCTTGATTTTAGCCCAGTGAAACTGATTTCAGACTTCTGACCTCAGAACCGTAAGAGATAAATGTGTGTTGTCTGAAGCCACGAATTGGGTTAGAGCAGCAGCTGGAAACTAATACGGGGATGAGAGGTGTGTCACCTGCCCAGTCTTCTCATGAAGATGGAGAAGTCACAGCCATGTGGGGAGGTTCATTCCAGCCCGAGGTCAGGATGCAGCCGCATGTGCGCCAAGAGGGCCTGTTGTGGAGACAGTTCACATCCCAGTCCTTCTACAAACTGACACCTGAAGACCCACACACCACTCTGACCTTAGTTTCTGCTCTGAAAATGAGGATAAAAACAAGATCTTGGGCTTCCCTGGTGGCGCCGTGGTTGAGGGTCCACCTGCCGATGCAGGGGACGCGGGTTCGTGCCCCGGGCCGGGAAGATCCCACATGCCTCGGAGCGGCTGGGCCCGTGAGCCATGGCCGCTGAGCCTGCGCGTCTGGAGCCTGTTGCTCCGCAACGCGAAAGGCCACAGCAGTGAGAGGCCCGCGTACCGCAAAACAAAACAAAAGAAAACTAAAAAAAACGAGATCTTGCAGATTCATTATTACACCCGAGTTAAGGTTAATGAAGCATCGGGTGCCCATTAGGGCCCCTTTTCTTGCCCCCCTGACTCAGCTTTCCTTCAATGTTCCACACATAATAATGAGACGTGCTCTGAACCAGCTGCTGAAAGGTTACTGCCTGTGACCAGGATAATCTTCAAACCTGGGCCCCACCCTCTCTCCACGCAGGGACTCAGTTCTCTAACTCTTGGCACTGCTTCTCCCATCTCAGATTTTGGCTACGTGACTCAAGTGCCCCAAACAGGGAGAGTTACTGACCTCGACTCCTTTGGGAACCTGGAAGTGAGCCCCCCGGGTGACAGCCGGGGAGAAGGAATACCTGCTGGGCAGGATTCTCACTGGGGACAGCGGTTACCCCAGGTAAGGAGGAGAGGCGGGGAGAGGGGTGGCCAGGACCCAGGGATGCTGGGGAAAAGCAGAGGCCAGAGCAGAAGCCTTCCCTACTTGCTCCCAGACCAAGAAGGCTCAACAAACTTGAGGGGGTATGAGAGCAATCAAAATACACAGCAAGGAACACCTGCTGAGGAGCCCAACAGTTCCAAGCTCAAATTCCAGCTCTACCACTTACACACGTTTGGTAGGTAAATATTTACTGAGCACCTACTATGTGCCCGGCACTGTGCTAGGAGCTAGGAAGGAATGTAGCCATGAACATGACAGATAAGTCCCTGTCACTATTCTAGTGGGGGAGACATATAATAGAAAAGCAAACAAATAAGATAATTTCAAACAATAAAGAGAGCACAAAAGGGAGAGGCAGAGGAAGAGTGGGAACTATGTTAAGGGGACTGGGGAGGGCCTCTCTGGGGAGGGGGCTTTTGAACAGAGGTCTGATGACAAGGAGGACATGGCTGCATGGAGATCTGGGGTGGAGGGTTCCTGGCAAATGAAAGAGCAAAGACCCTGTGGCAGGAATAGCTTAGTGCAGGGGTCCCCAACACTCGGGCCACGGACTGGTACCAGTGCGAGGCCTGTTAGGAACCGGGCCGCACAGCAGAGGTGAGTGGCGGGCAAGCGAGCGAAGCTTCATCTGTATTTACAGCCGCTCCCCATCGCTTGCATTTCCACCTGAGCTCCACCTCCTGTCAGCATTATGGTGAGTGGTATAATTATTTCCTTATATATTAGGATGTACCAATAATAGAAATGAAGTGCGCAATAAATATAATGCACTTGAATCATCCTGAAACCATCTCCCGCCACCCCCCATCCCTGTCCGTGGAAAAATTTGTCTTCCATGAAACCGGTCCCTGGTGTCAAAAAGGCTGGAGACCTCTGGCTTAGTGGGTTCAAGCAGGCCAGAGTGGCTAAAACAGACTGAGTAAGAGAAAGAGCAAAGGGCTAGATCACAAAGGACCTTGGAGGTCAGAGCAAGAGGAAAACTGATGTCCCCAAGGGCACACAGCTAATAAGAGTTCACCGAATCAATGGGACCAGCTCCAAACCCCACGTTTACTCACAACACCAGCATCTAGGCTGAGTCAACAGGCAGTGTTTTCTGAAGGTAAGCTCTGGTCCTACTTACCTTACTGACTCCATGCCTCAGTTTTCCCCAATAAAACTGGGGTGACAATTTCTAAATTTCTCAGATGTTAGGAGATGTAATAAAAAAAAAAAAAAGGTATTCCAGGGTCCTGAATCCCTTCCCTGAAGGAGAACCTTGGCCCCCAAGTCCCAGTCCCGCAGAAACTTCCTTGTTAATCCCCACCCTTGTTGGCTCCCCCACCCCCATCTCCCCATAACACTCCTTTAACCCTGCGTTGGCAGCAAGGAGAGCCAGGAGATGCACCAGGACCTGCAGGATTTCCTCAGTGCCCAGCAGGTGCAGGCCCCTGTGAAACTCTACTCCGACTGGCTGTCTGTGGGCCACGTGGATCAGTTCCTGAGCTTGGTTCCAGTGCACAAGAAGGTGCAGTCCGGGGGGCTCCCTGGAGGAAGCCACATGCCTTCTTCTTGGGTTTCCAAACACAGCTCTGCCTCTGCCTGGGGGTGACTGACCTTACCATCCTGACTCTGTTTCTCCCTCACACCCAGGAGGGGGCATGTAAGAGGCGGCCTGCCCAGGTCCAAGCCCACACTCCCCATACCCTCAGCAGAGCCTTCCTCCTTAGGAGACCCAGGGGCAAAGCTGACCTCTGACCCCAGGGTTTCTGCCTCCAGGGCTTCCGGCTGCTCCTGGCCAGCCCCAGGTCCTGCTACAAACTGTTCCAGGAGCGAATGAAGGAAGGCCATGGGGAGGCTCTGCTGTTCCAAGGGGTCAAGAGTAAGTTGGCCGTGCCTGTTCTTTTACCTGGGAAACTTCCTCTGTCTTCACATGGTCTCCTATTGCCAGACGGAACCATTCAGGCAACAGACATCTTCTGACCAGCCACTGAGCACCAGGCTTCGTGCTAAGTGCTAGGGATGCTGTATGAACAGGGCAGAATAGCTCCCTGCCCTCAGGACCCAGAGTCCAAGGCAAAGTGAGTCAAGGAAACAACTAAACACAGGGGCATTGAGGGGTGTCTGGGAGGAGCTCAAGGAAGGCTTCCTGGAGGAGGCGAAGATCAAACATGAGCGTGAGAGATGGCCAGGCAAATGGGGCAGTGGGTTGGGAGGAAGAGAGATATTCCAGACAGAAGGAACAGTAAAGGCGCAGAGGCAGTAGAACACAAGATGTGTTTGAGGACCTGAAAAAAGTTCAGTCTGGGTGGAGCACAGAATGAAATATTTTTTTCAGTGAAATCCACAGACACTGGCCAGAGTCAGAGGTTGACGTCACCATGGCTGAGAGTTTTCACCTAATATCTGTATATGTCCTGTAGCATCAGGCAATGGTCAGACCTCTGTTTGCCCCTCCAGAAACGGGATCCCTTTGGAGATAAGAGAATTTAAGGGAGCGAAGGTAACACTCTTAATGAGAACTTACCCTGATGGATTATTTTATTAAAGTCATCTGCCTCTCGGATGTTCATAATAAACCTATATGTTAGGAATCATTGCTGCCCCCCTTTTATAGATGGGAAAACTGAGCCCCGACTGGACCTGCTGGGAAGAGCAAAATGGACCTCTGAATTCATCTGCTTTTTTTCTTTTCTTTTTCTCCATGACAGACAAAACCCAGCAGAAAATAAAGGACATTCTGTCAAGCGAGAAACTGAGAGAACATAATTCATATGTGGAGGTACTAGCCTGGCTGCCCAGGAGATGCCATATCCCGGGCAGACCTGACACTCCCACCCCCACCTCCAGCCCCCTTCCCTAAGGTTAGAGGCCCAAGGCAGAGCCTTCCACGGGCTCCACGATGAACAGCCCTGGGATTTGGGTCAATGTGTGTGTGAGAGAAAGAAAGAGAGAGAGGAGACCTCGGTCACCACTACAGGAACACACACAAGGTGATGCACAGAAGAGAGAGAATTGGCAAAGCTGGAGCTGGAGAAAGATGCGGGAAACTCTCAGAAACAGAGGGACAGAGGCAGGAGAGAGGCCAAGCCTTGGAGTGACCAGAAAGGCAGGGACACAGAAGCAGAAAAGAGAGGCAGAGGGACTGAGCAGAGGGAGGGAAGGAGGGAGAAAAAGGAGGTGCCCATCACCGCGTTCCTGACCCTGTCCCTGGTCCTTCCCCTGGCCGGGCCTCGGCCCCACCTGCCCCTCCCCCACGGCAGCCCGCGCCCCGCCCCGTGCTAGCCCCGCCTCCCCAGAAATGCATCGACTGGAACCCGGAGGTGGTGAAGCCGGGGGAGCTGGGCCTGACGGAGCGGGACATCGTGGACATCCCCCAGCTCTTCAAGCTCCAGAAAGGCTTCAAAGGGACCCTCGAGGCGGAAGCCTTTTTCCCAAACATGGTGAGGAAGTGACCTTCTGAGTAGCCTTAAATCAGAGAGGCCAGCTGGGCACTGGGTCCAGGAGGCTTGGTTGTCTCCTCACCCGTTGGGGTTTGCACGGCCCTATCCGCCTTACAGAGGCTTTAGGCAACCACCTGGGGGTCAAAGGCTATCATCGCCCACACTTTACAGATGATGCCCAGGGAGACCAGGTCCCTGGCAAGAGGTGGGTTTCATAGCTGGGATTCAGAGCCTGCGGTCTGGCTGAACTGCCCCCTGTGGACTTCCGGTGGCGGGTGAGGTAGGAATGGGGCAGGTTCTGGGTGGGGGAGACAAGCAACAAGCAAGATGCTCTCAGGTCGAATTAAGTACCATGAAGGGAATAAAGGTGGGGCACCTTTTCAGACTGGTCCAGGAAGGCCTCTCTGAGGAGGTTAGGCTGGCACTGCCTGGGCTAAGTGGGATTCACCTGTCTGAAGGGTGAACTTGAGGGAGATCCACTTTTGTCGAGAACTTTTAACTGACCCCAGCACCATCTTGAAGTCATCTAGTACATATTTCCCATCCCTCTGCCCTCTTGCTGTGTCTCTTCCAAGAATACCCAAAGGCCAGGCAGAAACCTCACCCAATTCTACTGGGGTCCTTCAGCCCCCTCTCCTGCTGCAGCTGCGGATTACATACAGTTCAGGGAGGAGCCTGTAGTCCCTGGCACAGTGGTCTTCAAACTGGGTTCTCCAGGGCCCTGGGGTTCCAAGGTAGGACCTCAAATGCAGTGGTTTAGATTTTTTCTGTTTCATGCACTGAAGTGCTGCACAAGATTTTGTTTAGAATAAAGCTTCCTTGGCTAAAACGAGACAGGAGGGGGCACCCTCCTCTTAACCCCTGGAATAAAATTGGCCCCAAGCGTTTCATTTTTTCTCCAGTTTAGCCCAGCCAGGCAAGAAAGCTGATGCTGACAGATGGGGAATGAGGCATCTCAGATGAAGTAATCAGCTATGCTGAGGGCCGACTTCATACCTCCACTGTGCGAGGCCCCAGAGGGAGCTGGAGCCTGAGCCATGACTCTCCCGGGAGCCCCGTGATGGGCGGTGGGGGCGTGGGCCTGGGCGTGGAACAGGCGGAGAAATGAGGAGTACCAGGCACTTGGCATGGGCTGCATCTGAGCTGTGAGATGCCCCCTTCAGTGACTCGTAAGCCCTGGAGACTGACTCCGTGCTTACTACGAGCTGGCACAGACTCTGCATACAGGTTCTTACCCAATTGTCATAGCAATGGAAATGTGTTTGGGTTCTTTTTGCTGATGGGGCTCAGAGAGGCGAAGTGACTTGCCTAAGGCCACATAGCTATATAATAGTAGTGCTGGGATTCAAATCCATGTTGGCCTGGAGCCCAAATCCTCATCCTTTCACCTCACCAGGCCACCTCCCAATATAATGGAGGAAACATAGTCATTTACATAAGGTATAACATATGGAAAGTGCCCCAAAATAGGTAGTCACTTATTCACCAGATCATATCAACAGATATTTATTAAGTGCCTACTCTGTGCCAGGCACTGTGCTGGGAGCTATGGAAACACAGAGGAAGATGACTAACTCACCGGCAGCTTCACGGAGGCGGTGGTACTTGAGCTGGGCCTTGAGTAATCGAGTTTGCCAGAGTGTGGCAGTGGGGAAGGAGAGAGCAGTGTTAAGAATGTGGACCCCGGAGTCCGATAGATTTGAGTATAAGTCCTAGACTCGCTGGGTGGCCTTAAGTAGCTCACGTTACCGGCTGGGCCTCAGTTTGCTCATCTGTGAAGTGGGGCTGTTATTTCCAAAGGTCAGAAGAGGAAGGGAGCACTCAGATGGTGCCGCAGGCTGCACGCTGCCGCCCCTGACCTGGGCTCCTGCTTCTTTGCAGGTGAACGTGCTGGTGCTGGGGAAGCACCTGGGCATCCCCAAGCCCTTCGGGCCCGTCATCAACGGCCGCTGTTGCCTGGAGGAGAAGGTGCGGTCCTTGCTGGAGCCGCTGGGCCTCCACTGCACCTTCATCGATGACTTCTACACCTACCACGTTAAGCAGGGGGACGTGCACTGCAGCACCAACGTGCGCTGGCAGCCCTTCTCCTTCAAGTGGTGGTGCATGGTGCCCTGAGCCCATTCCCCCCACCCCGCCCCCGGAAGCTCCTGGCCAGAGGCTCTGGTCCCCTGCAGTGAGGCACAGCAAGAGCCCTTGGGGATATTTTGGCTCCGGGGGAGGGGTGGGGGCTCACCCTCTGGGCAGTGGCTTGATTCCTTCCCCTGTGCCCCAGCCCCTGAAATCCTCACCGAGGACCCCAACATGGTCGTGGCATTGAAAACTCACTTCTGCTGTGAGAAGCTGCAATGACGTTTTTTTGTTGGTTTTTGGGGGGTTTTTTTGCGGTACGCGGGCCTCTCACTGCTGTGGCCTCTCCCGTTGCGGAGCACAGGCTCCGGATGCGCAGGCTCAGCGGCCATGGCTCACGGGCCCAGCCGCTCCGCGGCATGTGGGATCCTCCCGGCCCGGGGCATGAACCCGCGTCCCCTGCATCGGCAGGCGGACTCTCAACCACTGCGCCACCAGGGAAGCCCTATCATATGGTTTTTATGCAATGACGTTTTACAGTCACTTTGTATGTGAGGTCAAGCTAATGCTCCTGGCATTCATTCATTTATTCATTCACTCACTGTCATGATCGAATTGAATATTACAAACTTGAAGGTTCGACCGGGATACATTGAAGGCCAACATTCCTGCATATGTCTTTCTTTCCCGGGCATACACTGGGTCTGTAAAATCTTCTGTGATCTGAGCCTAGTTGATTCTAATCTTCCCAAGGAGCCTCTGATGGAGACTGAGGGGGGAGGGGGAGGGCTGAGCCCCCCAGGGGTGCAGCACATCCCCAGAGCTGCACTGAAGTCAGTTTCCAAACAGCCAGTCAAGTGAACCGCCTGAGGTGTATGGATGCTCATTTGATTATTTGCTTTAATGTGTGTGTATGTTAAATGCACTCCTCTGTATTTCATGATTAAAAAAATAAAGTTATAAAAAGTTGACTGGATCACAGGGACCCTCGGCAGGAAAGACCAGCAGAGATTAAGTCGTGTCAGCCTCGGGCTTCTCTGGATACCACAGAGCGATATTTATCAGGTTTGAGGGCAAAGGTGCAACCTGATTCCTGGTCACATTGTCCTTTGGAAAAAAGGCAACAGACATGGAATGCAAGAACCCAAGGGGGACATGAGAACTGACTGTCGTTTCAAACACGCAAACGTTTCAGACATCAGCAAATTCTCATTGTCTCTCCCATTTGTCGTTTCCATTTGTCATTTCCACCAGCTAGAAAGCCCTATAAAGCAGAGTCTTGTCCCTCTTGTTTTCTGCTGTGCCACACTCTGCCTAGCTGGACGTGGCACAGAATAGGAGCCATGGATTTTACGGAATGAGGTTGTTAGTCCCCACTGTGTCCTTTTCATATGTTTTCTTTTATGGCCCTGACATTAGGACTTAAGATTCCCCTGAAGAAAATAAAACTTGGTGACTTGAGGTCTTGATGATTGAGGCCAGATTTTGGCTCCATAGAGCCTGAGATGCTCAGAAAACACCCAGAGATGCTGTTTTCAGGTGGGTTGTGGAGAACATGATGGTGGAAAAAGATGGTCATCCGGAGTGTCTGCCCTCACACAGACTAAGGAGAAAGGGATCCATAAACCCGGTCACCATGTGCTGCTTTCTCTGAAGAGAATCAGCTCCCCCCACCCCCACCCTGCTTGGAATTTGCTGAGGCAGAAGATGCACAAGTGTTTCTTGTGGACAGAAGGGGGCCGTGCACAAGGGGAAGCTGGTGTGAGGTTGTCCCCAAACCTGACCAATAGGGCAGCCTGGAGCAGTGAATGAGCTCAGTAGACAAAAGCTGAAGCCCTTGCCAGATTCCTGGGGCTTCAGAAGGCTGGAGATGAGCTGACAGCTAAAGCAGCCCTTGCATCAGCTAAATGCAAGTGAGCCTCCTCCAACCGTTCATGGGGGATGTGGGGCATCAGTAAAGGAGCCAGGGGAGCCCGAGTGAGAGAAAGCACCAGTTTAAGTCCTACCAGCCCCGTAGAGCATCTTGTGATGGCACCCAGGCGCAAGAACTTTCCTGCTGCCTCCCTCCCTAACACCCATCTCTCCTCCCTTCTCCTGCATTCACATGTTAGTTTTCTGCAGCTGCTCTAACAAATTACCACAAACTTGGTGGCTTAAAACAACAGAAATTTATCCTCTAACAGTTCTAGAGGCCAGAAGTCCAGAACCATTTTCACTGGGCTGAAATCAAGATGTCCGCAAGGCCGGGTCCCTTCCGGAGCCCTAGGGGAGAATCCGCCCTTTGCCTCTTCCAGCTTCTGGTGGCTGTCGGCATGCCTCGGCTGGTGGCTGCATCACTCCAGTCTCTGCCTGTGTGGTCGTTGCCTTCTCCTTCTGTGTATGTCACTCCCTCTGCTTCTCTTATAAAGACACTTGTGATGGCATTTACGGCCCACCCAGATAATCCAGGATAATCTTAGCTCAAAAACTCTTAGTCACAACTGCAAGGACTCTTTCTATATGAGATAACACAGGTTCTAGGGATTAGGGCCTTGATATCTTTTGGGGGCTATTATTCAACCTACTACAGGTTAGGAGCCACCATTTGCCAGCTGGACAGATAGAAGGGGAAGAAAGAAGCCAAGCATCCCCTTTCCAGAGTTCTAAGTTTTGCAGCTGCATTAAATCCTAACGGGAAAGACTTAACTTTTTTAAAATTGACATATAATTGACATATACGTTGTGTAAGTTTAAGGTGTACAAACGTGTTGATTTGATACATTTATATATTGCAATACGATGACCACTGTAGTGTTAGCTGATACCTCTATCCCATCACATAATTATCACCTTTTTGTGGGGGGGGGGTTAGATTTAATTTCATAAAAGCAAATCAAGGGGTTTTCTTTTGTGTGGGATTCAACTTTTAAACCTCTGAATTGAGATTGTTTGGTGACTGTTTTATGTCTGGTTCCCAGAAACAGATTCTGCCCACAGGAGGTTTCTGGGCCGGGGGTGGGGTGGGGGGAACGGTGGGAGGGTGCTCTTAGGAACCATAGGTGGGAGGGAGTCTGGGGGGCAATGGGAGATGATGAACTGGGATGTAGTGACCACAAAGGTTTTGGGAAATCCCCTGGGATGCTCTGGGGCTGGGCCCTCAGAGTGGTCCTGAATTAAGACAAGCAGCCTGCCCTTTGTCTCCCCACAGTGGATGTAGCTGCCCCCAAGGAGGGACTGTAGCCTTGGGAATTGGCAGTAGATGATTCCAGGAAAGGGACTTGCTGTGAGCAGCCGGAAGCCAACACTCACAGCAGCTGGGGAATTAATGCCTCCGCCCTGAAGAGGGGGTCAGGTGGCATACCGTAATGTCCACCAGTGACCCAAAGTGACCATGGGAGTTGATTATCTCAGGAAACGTCACTGAGGAGCTGAGGGAGGACTTCCTACACTGAATCAGCATGTGAGGAAGCATGGGAATCCATGTAGAAGTTGCCTTATGGTTACAAACCCCTAGCTTCATTGGAGAGACCTGGGGAAGCCCACTGGGTTATCTTTTGTGGGTGGGGATTGGGGGTCATTTAGTCATTTGGGCCACAAAAACTTATTGAGTACCTACTATGTCCAGGACTCTTGTGGATGCTGGGGAGTCAGTGGTGGACAGGAATCCCCCTAGATGGGGTGCAGGACCTGCTCTAGATCCCTCCAAGCCCCTCTCATGCCCTGAGGGTTCTCCATGCACCAGGCCGAGGGTGCCCCTCCGCACTATACTCAGAGCCCCGCACAAAGCAGAGCTGCCCAAAGGTGGGAGGGACAGAACTCCCATGCTGTTCTGCTCCAGAGCCCTGAGCCCAGCCCTCTCAACCCCTCCCAAGTCAGACCATCCCTTTCCTCTAGCCGGGCTCTGGCTGGCTTGTCTGGGAGCAGATGGGTGGATGGGTGCAGGTGAGCCATTTGGGGTGAGAGCATACACATGATGGGCTCTTCCTATCAGAGGGGCAGTTAGGGTCTTCCTGGCCACCCCCTGCCTCCAAGAGCCCCCCAAAAAGCCACTCCTGCAGTTATGCTGCATGCTTAAAGCCTCCAAGGAGGGCTAGTTTTCTTTTTAATCTCGAATTCACCAAGCCTGACTCACTGGCAGCCTTCACACGGTACCCAACTTATGTCCCCCAGGCAGTTACACACAGGTTACTCATCACAGCATCGGGTGCCAGGGTAAAAGACTGAACACAAATGCTTATATATGATTGTACAGCCTTCCTCAGAATACTACACAGCCATAAAAAAGGCTCAGGATGCTTTTTCACCTACTGATACGAAGAACTTCTCTCTGAGTTATAAATTTGATGAAGTGAACAAAACGAGGTATGGAATACTATGCAGCATATATATTACCATTTATGTAAATGTAAGAAAGAGGGGAGGATATAGGTTCATGTTGGCCTGGTGACGCATAACATTTGGAAAGACTTAGAAGAACCTGATGCTTCTGGCTGCCTGCACGTAAGGGAACTGAGTGGGTGAGAGACAGGAGGAGGGAAACTGTTGCTAAGCCCCTTTTGAACTTGGACCCATGAATGTCATAGCTAGTCATGAATAACTATAACCCACACTTAAAACATAAAATGAACAGTTTTAAAGTTAGCTGGTAAACCTCGTGGGCTGGAACAGGTGTTCTCATTTCTTTGCTCAGTGAACTCAGCAGAGATGGGGAGCAGCTGGTGACGGTTCTCAGTGGGGATCTTTCATCCATTCATTCCACCAATACCTGCCCGGCCCCTGCTGGGAGCTGGTGACACAGCTATGGTCAAGGATCCCCCTAAGCACCTGGGGAGGGGGGGCAGCTTCCTGGACCACACCCCAGGACTTTGCAACTTTAAGTAGCTCCCAGGGCTTCCCTAGTGGCGCAGCGGTTGAGAGTCCGCCTGCCGATACAGGGGACACGGGTTTGTGCCCCGGTCCGGGAAGATCCCACGTGCCGCGGAGCTGCTGGGCCCATGAGCCATGGCCGCTGAGCCTGCGTGTCCGGAGCCTGTGCTCGCAGCGGGAGAGGCCACAACAGTGAGATGCCCGCGTACCGCAAAAAAAAAAAAAAAAAAAAGAAGCCCCCATCCCCGGATCATTTTTGCAACCACCAGAGTGCTGAGGACCACTGGTCCAGCACTCATCAATTTCCAAGAAACACACACCTTAGAATCCAGGCCCCAGAGCCTAGAGGTGCTGCCACGTGCCCCGCTCCTGACCACTGCCCCATGCACCCCCTACAGATATTTGCTCCTAAGAGCTTCCAGCTGAGTTAAGCCTCCAGCGCCATCGCCAGGTTGACCAGTCCCAGGCACCAGCTTCCCAGAGCCCCTCTTGCTCCCAGCTGGAGGCTGGAGACGTAGGCAGCCAGCCTCAGCCTCCAAGGGTCGGCAGGCACTAGGTGCTTCATAAATTCGTGATGCACGGGCTCTGACCCCAGCTGCTCCTCGGCACCTCCCTTCTTCCCAGCAAACCTGCATGGAGAAAATCAGTTACACTTGGGTAGCTGCTTAACAAGGGGGCGGGCTGGAGAGGCCCTGAGCCCATAAGAGGGCAGGGCGATGGGGGAGCCCCGGGGTCATTCGAGGTCAGTGTGTGAGGGCTTCTGAGCAGGTCTGCGGGCGGTCAGCTTGGAGGGCCGTGCCATGTCCTTCCAGAGCACTGTCCATCTGTCCTTGGACAGCCCTGCCCATGCCATTTGTGTGCAGGGCATGGAAATCTACTTGGATGTCAATGGGTGAGGAGCTGGGGGCGGGGCCGGGCTGGTGCCTCATTCCCCTCCTGAGGCTGCCCTTGGATTATGCGGGAGTTAGGGGTTACCTCCATTCTCCATATATTACCCTGTTGTCCTGCCTCATCTCAGGGAGCCCAGTTTGGGTCTTTAAGGGCCTCCCAGTCCTGCTTCTGCCCCTCATGGGCTGTGGGGCCTTAGAAGCAAGAGCTTTGCCCCTTCTTGGTCCCCTTATGTGTGAAATGGGGGTGAGGTTGGCTCCCAAGGCAGCCGTGAGGATTGAGTGAGGGAGGCTCCTGTGAGCTGGAGCTTCGGTGGGGAGGTGACTCACGAGGCCATGTCTTCCCCAGGTCACGACACAGACCTCCCAATGTTTTTCCCCTGTAGGGGTCCCTTGTGGCTGAGACAAGTGGCTCTCCCCACCTTGGAAGTCAGGAGTTTATAAATAAGATGTATCGATAGCTTGGTAACGTCTAGAGTGTCGGTGGGAGGATGGGGTCTGGGCTGGAGCTTGTCGGAGGGGGGGACATGGGGGTCCTTGGAGCAGGGCATGGTAAGAGTAAGGCTGAAGTTGTGTTCGGACCCCAAAACTGCCCTGACCATAAGTTAGGGTGTCTCAGCATCTGAGAGGCTGGGGGGGCCACCCCCTCCACACCAGCTGCACTCTAGGCCGAGAAGGTGAGGCTCTTGTGCCCCAACTTCTATCTCCTTGCCGGGCTACCTAGGTGTGCCCCGCAGCAGTGTGAGTCCTTCACCGTCGAAAGCTCTCCGGGAGTCGTGGTCCAAATCTACGGCACAGACCCAGTAAAGATCGGGGAGGAGGCTGCCATGAACTGGTGGCCCCTGTCACATCCCACGAACGTGCTGGTGGGGATGACGTCCCCCAGCTCTGCCAACGACAAGGGCAAGGTAGGTCTTGGGGGGAAGATGAGGGGGACTCCCCCAGGAGATGGAGCTAACACGACCCCTGGGGTCTCCCTTCTAACAGCTGACGTTTCCTGAGCTCTGAGTCTATGAGAAATTCAGTGCCAAATGTTTTGCACATCTGACCTTACTCAGTGCTTGCAGCAAACCTGTGAGGTGGGCACTCCGTGACCCCATTTTACAGACGAAGAAACTGAGGCACTGAGTGAGTGAAGTGCTCTGCCCAAGCCAGTAATCAGCTGAACAGGGATTCAAGCTCAAGCATGTCTGTCTCCTCCATGTGTGCTTCTGACCAGGACACCAGCTTCCAAATTAGCTGCTTTTGAAGTCTGGCTTAAAAGGTTTCAGCAGCAGAACTCAAATGGGCTTTTTGGCTAAGACTGATCTCCCAGATGTGGAACCTCTTAGTGAACCTCAAGAGCTACGCTGAGTTCAACGCTGAGCACTAGGTATCATGAGTTGAATTTCCAGAGGCTGGCATTAGCTCCTTTTACATAACAAGGAAACAGAGCTAGAGAGACCCCTGTAAACCTAAATAGCATAACTACCGTGGGACAGATCCAGGATCTAAGCCCAAGTCCGTGCCCTTTCCCCTGGGCAGGCTGTCACCCTAACGGAGCCCCTGTGAGGGAGAGGTGCCCTTCCACCTCGTGGAACAGGCTCATCAGAGTCTGAATGGTTAGTGGTGGTTCTGAGTGATTAGAACCACTTGATGCCCAGGCCACACACCCCTGCCAATCAAATCAACCTCTGGGGCTTCACAGCTCCCAGGTGACTCCAGTATGAAGCTGAGGGTGAGAACAGCTGAGGAAGCACATTCAGGACCAGGGGACTCGTGTTGGCAGAACTTTCTGGAGGGTAGTTAGCAGAGGACTAAGCGGGGCTGACTGAGGGCAGTACACACCCCTCTCTACACTCTGTGTGCAGGGCAGTCAACTCCCTAACAGGCAGGTAGTACACTTAGGTGAGACTGAGCATCTCACAGATAAGGGTTGAGGCTGTGATGTGGCCCAGCTGAGCCTAGAGGATCTGAGACGTGTTCTCTGCCCAGGGCTCAGCCTCCAGCACCATCAACAGTGAGATGCTTACTCCTGGCCCCAGCTAATGGCTAGTTCCGTGGTTCGTGGTGAAGGCCTGTGGTCAAGGCCAGTGGCTGAAAGGCAGGTCTTTGTCTAAAGACTCCTCTGGAAGCAGAGGTTGGTGTGGGGCACAGGAAAGACTAACCCGCCCCAGTGTCCTGCTTCCTTTTGGGCAGCTTAACCCATTGGAGGCCCCACATCCTCATGACCCATCTCAGGGGGCAACAGGTGGGGTCCCAGGAGGGGCAGGTAGAGTGGGGAGGATGTATAGTGTGACTTAAAGCTTGACCTCTAGAGCTGGACAGCCAAGATTGTAAATTCTATGTCACCCATTTTTCTGGCTGAATGATTTAGTCCCTCGATCTCTCTGCCCTTGGGGGTAGAGCCCACCTGGATGGGTTGTTGTGAGGCCTCGGTGTGGAAGGGCCTGGAGGGTCACAGCATGTTATGCACGGGGCTTATTACAGTACGGTGACTCTGTACTGGCTCACAGCAAGGCACCGGAAGCTCAGAAACTGTAACTCAAGACCAAGGTCAAACGGCCAGACTCAGGTACATGGCTCAGGGTCCTGCTCTGGCCCCCCTGCCCTCTAATGCTCCCATGGGTGCTGGATGCTGTCTCCACAGGTTTCGGTCTCCTACTACCAGCACAATGAGGATGTCCCCATGGCCACAGCTGTGCTCTACCTCACGAGCATTGGTGAGTGTCCTCCCAGCCCTGGAGAGGAGCGGGTGGGCTTTGCAGAGGCGAGAGGAGCTGAAGGGGGCTCTCCCTGTAACGAGATGCCTCCCGTGGGTCACAGATGGATTCACACAGTCCCGTTCCCATGGTCCCTCAAAGCTCACTGCTGACATTCTCTGACCAGAACAGAGGCCATCGGGACCCCATGTGTTCACATCATCCACCTACATGTGTCAGGGTCCTACATTCTGCTTCCTCTGTTGCAATGGATGACGCCTCTGGTCCCAAGTTAATCTTAACCGTACCAGGCTCTTTCCCCTCTCATTCAATACCATTCCTTTGGCAGTTGTTACTGATGTAGGGAAGCCACTACCCCTCCTGCCCCCCTCTTTAGATTGTTCCAGAACAAACTATATTCCCTTAATAGGAACAAGTTATTATGCCTATTCTCTTAAGGAACCGGCTAGAGTGTCTGTTCTTAGACCTGATTCTATGTAGTCTTCAAACTCCACCCCCCCACCTGTCCGCATCCTTAGTTTTCCCTCACTTTCCCTTGAACCTGCTCAGACCAGACCCCTGCCACCAATGCTGTCCTCATCGAGCCCCTGAATACCTTCTACTGCACTCAGTTCAGTGGTCTATTCTCTTCCTGGACCTGTCCTCAGTGTTCACGACACTGGTGGTCCTTTCTTGAGCCATTTAGGGACCCTGCACTCGGCTTTGCCCCTCTGCAGCTGGCCTTTCCTTCTCAGATCCCTGTGCTGGATCCTTTGGCCACACCCTCCGACCCCGCCTGTCAGTGCAGTGCTGCAGGGCTCAGGCAGCCGGTCATGTGGCTCTACACACAGCCCACAGGTGACTCGCAAAACTCTGTAGCCCAGCATCGCCCATAAACTTGGGGGTCTACTCACCAACATAGCTTCCTGAGTGTCTGACCAATGTCTCAAACCTTTTTTTTTATAATAACAGGTAACATTTGTTGAATACTTAGAGTGATAGGCATTTTTCCTATATGTTAAACCAGATCAAATTACCCTAGGAGAGTGTTTCAGAGAAAGCGATATGCAATTTTCAGATCAACATTTCTCCTTTTTATTTTATTTATCTATGTTTTTGGCCCTACCCCGCTGGCATGTGGGATCTTAGTTCCCCGACCAGGGATCAAACCGGCGCCCCTGCATGGGAAGTATGGAGTCTGAACCAAACTTAATACACCCCAAATTGAATTGATTCCCTCTACCCCCAAGTGCCTCTTTCCTAGTAGTCTCCCACATCGTGCTAGAAGCTCCATCCTTCCAGCTGGTCAGGCCCAAGCCCTTGGTGTCGCCCTTACTTTTCTCTTAACCTGTGTCGATCATGAATCTTGTCGGTGTTGCCTTAAGTCTAGCTCGAATCCAGCCACCAGCCACTACCAAAGCTCTCAGCCTGGTCCGAGGCGTGGTCATCTCTGCCTGGGTCACCGACAGGTCCCTAGTGTGGTTCCCTCCTCCATCCTTGACCCTCTACAGGTCCCCTCTTAATTCGGCCTCCAGAGAGGCACCTCTCTAAAAGGCTATCAGATAACATCTCTTCCAATCAAAGCCTCCTATCGCTTGCCCACCCTCAGATTAAAGCTGGCATCACCATTACCTACACAACCTACCCGAGCTGGCCCCTACCAGCTGGCCGCTATGCTACCTCTAACCCACGGCCTCTTTCTCTTCTTTCGTTCATCCTATTCTAGGCACACTGGCCTCTCTGACCCTTGAACTTCCCACCATGCACTTCCTATTCTAATTGCTTTTACCCCAGATACTAATACGGGTCACTTTCTTGCCTCCTGCAGGTCTCTGTTCACACTTAGAAGACTCTTCTGATCCCAAACTGAGATACCCCCTCCATCCCCTTGTTCCCTGCAGCATTTTACCATTGGACATAATATGTATTTTACTTATTTCTTCACCCCTTGCCACTGCCGCATGTGTGCATGAGTACGCAAACATACATCCTAAGATCAAAGAAGATAGGGCCTGTCCTGTGTGCTGCTGTATCCCTAGGACCTAGAACAGTACCTGCTTGGTGACGGGCATCCTTGAGCATCCGTGCCAGGTGCTGAGTGGACAGCAGTAAATGAGGTCTGTTCCCTTGGCCCTGACATTCCGGTTGAGAAATAGCACGCTGAATGTCAAGAGTTATGAACAAAAATACAACCAGGGTGAAGCCACGCAGTGGTCAGCAGGGTGGGGAGTGGTGGAAGGTGGGATGTAAAGACCCAGAAGGAGCCTCTGTGGTGATACTTGGGCAGAAGCCTAGATCCTCAAGCTCTAGAGGGGCTTGGAATTGCCATGTATTGAGCCCTGGCTGTGTCCTAGAGGGCCAAGAGCTTTCCCAAAGGCTGGGGAGGAGGGCCTTCCAAGTAGGAATCACCTGGGAAGAAGCCAAGAGGCACAAATGGCCTCATGACCACAGTGGACTTGTTTTGTGGCCTCCCAGGAGGTTGGGGGAGATACATGAATACCTGGGCCTCTCCAGGCTTGCTCATGAGACACCGTCTGCCTCTGGGGAAATTTCTTCCAAGCTGGCAGCATGCCCCAAAGGCTGGAGGACCCTGATACCAGCCTTAGGCAGCCCTGGGGACTTACCTACAGCTCCAAGGCTGTATCCAGCTGGTCTAGATGGTTGAGGCCTCTCCCTCCTGTTGCAGAGCTCTCCCTGGACGTGGATGTCTACCGCAGTGGGCACTTCGAGACAAATGACAAACAGGCTAAGGTGAGGCTGCCAGGGGCAGGAAGCAGGCCAGGGGCCCAGGAGCCAGATCTGGCCCACAGACTCAATTTGGCCTTCATAGTGTCAAATTGCTACAATACAAATCAGCACTGATGATGTCAATTTCTAGCTCTTTCAAAATATTAGAATGTCTGGTGGCACTAGTCCCCCATCTTAGCCTGGTCGTGTAACCAACAAGGCCGGAGGGCCAGCTGCCCCCTTCAGATGGGACATGTCTCCTCCAGTTTGCCCCAGACCCCTCCTCCCCTGACACTGAGCAAAGGTAGGAAACTGGTAACCCACATCTAGATCTCCGCCTTCCTCTCAGCCCGCTTACCTGATGTTACTGTCCTGTCCCTGTAGGTACTTGAGTGGGCAAACTCTGATCTAGAGGTCCTTGTTGCCCTGGAGAAAGGCTTGACTCTGCCCCTGAGGTGGAGTAGCATCTGCAAAGCCAAGGACTTAACCTGGCTTCTGCCTGAACCAACATTCCTGTCTTCTTTACAGAAAAACTGGGTCTGGGGCCCCAAGGGCTGGGGTGCCATCCTTCTTGTGAACTGTAGCCCTGCTGACGCACACCAGCTCGTGGACAGGAAGAGCAAGGTGTTCTCTACAGAAGGTGAGAACTGGCCGCTGACCAAGGACCATCACCCACTTTCCTCCCTGGGCTCTGCCTCCCCTGGGGCTTCACTGCTCCACCCCACAGCAAACCCAGATTCCAGGCTGATGTCCCTGCTCTGGGCCCATCAAGTCTCTTTTCAATGGCTTAATGGCTTGAAGCGTGTAACTGGGCAGAAAGGGGCCCCTTGGCAAGAACACAGGCTCTGATGTCAGGTAACAAACAGTTACTTCCTGGCCATGAACTTGAGTATGTTAACTTCCCTGGTCTTGTTTTGCCATCTGTAAAATGGGGATGATAAAACGGACATCACAGGTGGTTGAGAAGACTAAACGAAGACACACAAGGGGTAGGCGAGACCCTTCCTAAAGACCCTCTTGTAGCCTGGGGCAGGACCCTGAGTGTCCTAGCCAAAGCCCTCTTGGATCTGGTCCTGACTTGTGGTCTGGACATAGATTCCAGGTCCCAGCAGTAGAATGGGATTTCCTGGTTCACACCAAGGCTGGAGGGGAACGCATGCTGAACTGACCATGCCAGGCCCTGTTCCAGGTGTTTTGGGGGACCATCCACCCCTTACAACTGATGGGGTAGATGCCACCCTCACTCAGAGTGGGCCCCAGCTGTGGCAAGCTGCCTGTAGCCATATGTGCAGCAAGTAGCAGAGACAATGATGCAGGCCTAGGCCAGAGCGGGAGGCACAGGGTCCTCGGTGCTCCAGGATATAAGCCCCTCCACCCCTGACCCTACTGCTTCCTCCACCCCTGGAGCGCTGGCCTCCAGAAGCCCCTGAATCTTTGCCTTGTCTTTCACTCAGAAACAAAGGGTCTGTCCCAGATGATACTGAGAGTTCAGGGACCCAGCTGCATTTTAAAGAAATGCCGGGTGGTTCTCCACACCTCCAAGGAAGAGTCGGAGAAGGCAAGAGTCTACCGGCCACAAAGTGAGTGTTTCTCAACATGCCAGGGCCAGTTGTGGCCACACCTGCTCCTGGCAGGGTCCCCGTCAGAAGCCAGCTGGGGATCGAGAGCAGCAGGTCAGGGTCTATTACAGCTGGACTTGTGTCCCTGGGATCCTCTGGCTGCCACCTTCACCATGGAGTAAGTCTATACACGTGGGTGAGTCATTGTACCTCCAAGCCACTTTCCCCAGTGGGGGCGATGATCGTGCCTCTCGTACAGGATTTTCGTAGCTGGATGAAGAGAGGTGGGCATTAGATGAAATGGTGGCTATAGCCTTGTATAGATTAGTATCTTCTCCCAAGTGTTCCTGCCATGCGAATCCATCTGTTTCTTAACCGAGATTTTGAGAATTCAGAGGCTGGGAAGCCAGAGTGGCAGCTATGCTAGCACATCCAGCCCAGGTACCACACAGCCCAGGTACCGTGTGGCAGGCAGGTGGCATGTCCCTGTTCTACAGATGAAAGCGGGGAGGGCTGCTGGCTTAGATGGTGGATGTGTCCAACTCCAACAAAATACCCTTCGGATTTCCCTAAACGGGTTCAGTATTCAGTGCCTCTCAATTAAGATTTAACTCTTTGCTACTTTCTTTAAAAGCCAAGTCTAGCTTCAGCTGGGCAACTGGGGAGCATGTGGTTTACAGTGGGCCATCTCTGTGTCCAGCGTGGGAGAGCATGCCACAGCTCCCTCGTTACCCATGCTCGGGGGCCTCAGCTCCGAGGCAGCTGTTCCATCTCTTCTGCAGACCTAGGTCACAGCTGGAATGGAAGTGACCTGGGACTAGCAGAAAAGGCAGCCCAAGTTGTATGTGGTCCTTTGACATGTGGGCTAGAAATGAGCCTTAGAAACTGTGGCTCTAGGCCTGGTTCAGGCCATGAGGGCTGTTCTGGTCCTATGAAACCCACTATGTCCAGGCAACTCTGAGGTGGGCTGGGCTGGATGGGCCTTGGAGCCTGCTCAGGAGGCCAGGGATATGTGTACCCACCCAAGATGCCATACTTCAAGCTACCTACCTGCCTTTTAAAGTAGTCAAAAATTTAGGGTAGGGCAACCCAGCACACTGTGTTAACATATCCTCCAGGTGAAAATGAGTTGGGCTGAAGTTGAGGAGCCATAGTCTAAAAGATAGAGCAAAGGAATTTAAGAAATTTCCGGAGAAATTGAAAGCCAGAGCATAAGGTTCGAGAAAAAAAGGAAAACGCTTGCATGAAAGCAGTGATCAACTATGACCGGTGCTGCTGAGTGACTAAGATGCCCAGATCAGTGGGAAAGTTGGTTTTCAAAGCTGGTCATTAGTGACCTTGATAAGAACAGTGGGGATAAAAAGAACAGTGGGGATAGAAAAGAGTAGGGGGCTTCCCTGGTGGCACAGTGGTTGAGAGTCAGCCTGCCGATGC
>NW_006786690.1:9158608-9174948 GCF_000442215.2 Lipotes vexillifer | reverse complement strand
CTGGTCGGGAAAGATCCCACATGCCGCGGAGTGGCTGGGCCCGTGAGCCATGGCTGCTGAGCCTGTGCGTCTGGAGACTGTGCTCCACAACAGGAGAGGCCACAACGGGGAGAGGCTCCCGGCGCCCCCAAAAAAAAAAAAAAAAAAAAAAAAAAGGAGTAGGGAGCTCCCTGGAGGTCCAGTGGCTAGGACTCAGCACTTTCACTGCGGTGGCCCAGCTTCAACCCCTGAGGGAGCTAAGATCCCACAAGTTGCGCAGTGCAGCCAAAAAAAAAGAGTAAAATGGGCAGGCACAGCGAACATAGACCATGGAAGGAGTCTGCCATAAAGGGAAGTATGTGGCGGTAATAACTGGGTGGGGCATGGGGTGGGGGTGGGGAACAGTATCTGAAGATGGTAGAACACAGCATATCCATGTGCAGATGGGACCCATCCAACAGAGGTGGTGAAATAGATTCAGGAGAAAATGATAGGAATGGATACACAGTACTCAGAATATGAGAAGAGGGTGAGTTAATGGCCACAAAATAGTGTTTCCAAGTACAGCTGAGGCGCCCTCTGAGGTTTGGTCATATCCTAAAAGATCTTTCTTTTAGGAAAGGTCTAAAAAGATCTAGAAAGCGTGGCTTTCTCCAGCTGCTTGAATGCCAGGGTTGAGGTCTTGGTGTGGGAGCTGACGGCATGTGCAGGGTAGTGGGTCAGGTAATGGGTCTTGGAATGTGAGGAGGGTGCAAAGGGGAGTGAGGGTGGAGGGTGGCAATTGGCCGTGTAGAGAGGTTTGGGGCTGGGATGAGACAGTAGATGAGCTGGAAAGACTGAAAGAAGAGACGCCAGATCTGTCCTGGAGGTGGTATCCGAGCCAGGAGGCTTGACATTGGCGTCTAAGATGATGCAGAACTCAAGTTCATTGAAATAAGTTCGCAGAAACAGACTGGATGGTCTGGTCTATGGTGTAAAGGTACCCAGCACCCTAGTGGTGGAGACAAGCCAGTTCTAGAACAATCCACGGAGGATGGTAAGGGTGGTAGTCAGGTACAGCGAGGAAGGGGGCAGGTGGCATCATCTGATAGCGTCTGATAGGGATAGAATTCTTGAGGAATGAAGGGATGGTCTAGAAGTGCCATCGAAGATCAAAGGGCACCTGCCCTACCTCTAAGCCCAGGGGTACATAGAAGGTAGAAAAAGGGAGCACAGTTCAAGGGAGTGTTTACTCTGTGCCCTGGGGCTCCTGCTCTAGAAGGATAAGGATATTACCTGCCCTCAAAGCCTAGGGCAGATGGACAGACAGCCAAGTTCCAAGCAGGGCCTTGGGGAGTGGAGGTGGTGAGAGCTCAGGTTAAGCCAGGCTGAGCGAAGGCAGAAAGGGCCTTCTAGGTAAAGGTAACTGTGTTGTGGCTGGTCCTCCCGGCCTCCTTTTCTGTATAGTGGGGGTGATCATTACAGCACCTGCCTCAAAGGATGGTGAGGACACAAATGAGTCCGAGCCCCGACCCCAGATGCCGGCATGTAGTAAGTCCACGAGAAACGTTAACTGTGCTTAAGCGCAAGCGACTAGATACGAGAGAAGGGCCCCAGCAGCTGGAGGGAGACCAGGTGGTGGGCAGTCACTATCCAGCCCCACAGCACGCCAAGCACACCTGTTGCGAACCCTGGGCGGGGGCCCTGCAGGGATGCAAGGGGTGGTCATCTGGTCTCGCCCCCTCAAGGTCTGGCTCAGGGCAAGCGAGGAAGCCTCCGGGCAGACTAGAAGCAGGAGGCCACATAGGTACATCCCCAGCGCTGGGGCTGTCCAGCTGGCCCTGCCACACGCTAAGGCCAAGCCTGCAGCCAGCACCCCTAGCCCTTGTGATGAGGTTCTTCTGCAGAACCTCCTGGAGCCAGTCTGCGAGGCGAGCCACAGCCCCACTCGGGTGATCACTGTGTTGCAACCCAGAGCAAAAGGCCGGTGAAGCAGGCCATGGCCCCAGCTTGTGTCGGACTTTTTGGGTGAGGCTTCCAAGCCTATCTCTGTACAGCTGCTCATCTTGAAGGCTTATGATATTCTCCCCAAGGTTGGCCAAAGCGTAGAATCACCATGAGCCTTCACCTCTTGAAGGCAGGTGTTTTTATCTGAGTCCCGGCTCCCGACAGGTCTTTGAAGAGTGAGTAACTGGCCCCCGTTTGTGAACAAACACCTGCTGTCCACTAAGCCCTAAACACCAGGGACCTAGGGGCCAAAAAGCCATCTTGGCCCCCGCTCTCCTGGGACTCCCGGTCCGACTTCTGACCCGAGGAAGTGCCATTGGGTGTGGTGATGGGCACCAGGCTCCTGCAGCAGCCGGCCTGTCCTCTCCTTCCTAGAAGACAGCGCTAGCACCTTCGAGCTGGTGCTGGGGCCTGACCAGCACACCTACAACTTGGCCCCCGTCGAGGATGACTTGGAGGAAACCTTCTACGTTGAAGCCTTGGAGTTCCCATCTGCCAGCTTCTCGGGCTTGATTTCCTACTCGGCCTCCCTGGTGGAAGAGTCTCAAGACCTGGTACATCCCCGGGTAGAAAAGCAGCCCTCAGAGCAGGGACTGTGGGGGAAGGGAGACCTGTCACAGCTGGGCAGAAAATGGGAGCACGGTGGGTGGAGCTAGGGTGTCACGTCACCTTCGGGTAAGAGCCCTGTAGAGGACAGGTAAGGGCGCGGAGGTGGGCTGGGCTGAGCCGCTGGAGGCCCGGTGCGGGGGAGGGGGAACCAGGTCACCAGCAGCACCTCGTCTTACATCGCAGTCGATTCCAGAGACCGTGGTGTACAAAGACACCGTGGTGTTCCGGGTAGCTCCTTGCGTCTTTGTCTCCAGCACCCAGCTACCTCTAGAGGTATACCTTTGCAGGTAAGAAACCCTCAGGCTGCCTGCGCCGGGTCGTTTCTATAACTGGCATGCTCTCCTGTCTGTCGGCGGGGTGGGTAAAGATGATAAGACTTCTCACCAGGAATGTGAAATCCTTCCACCTGAGGCAGCCATCCAATGCTTGTTTAGATACTTACAAGGCTAGGGCTGGAGCCGTGACCACGGCGGTCCCCCTCTGGTCTTAAGGGGAGACAGACAAACAGCATGGTTTCAGGTAGGATCCAGGGCTATAAAGCCAGGTAATAGGTTGGAGGGGTAAGGATGAGATTGTTATAGGGACAGCAGGGAAGCCTGCAGAACCAGGAGAGAGCAGGCAGGAGGAGGGGGAGGGGCGACAGGGCAAGGTGAGCAGGGCCTCAGCGTATTAGGGCGTAGCCTCTGGGACTGCAACGGACCCCCAGACAGTGGTTTAAAGTCAACTTTCTCCCACCAAGATGCCCACAGTGGCAGTCAGGGGCCCTGGTTCCTTTCAGGCTGTGATAATGCTTTCCCGTGGGGCGGCAGCTTCATCTTTATGACGGAGGCTGAGCACAGGCATTTCTGAGGCCCGGCCCCTAGGAAAGGGGGAGAGCCAAAGTCCAGGCAAAGCCACCCATTTGTCGCCGCTGGAGTCTGGAAGGCTCCTGAGTTGCTCTGCTCACGTGCCAATGGCCTGAAGAGGTGCAGGCCATACCTAACGGCAGGGAGGCCAGGAACCATCTCTAGCTGTGCGGCTGGAGGAGGGGAGAAAAGACTGGCAGGTAAAACCCGTGGCAAACCACCCAGGGTTCTGCACAACCACCCCGGCCACGTGGAAAACCAGAGGTACAAATAAAAGGAACCAGTTCAGCCATTGCGATCACGTGGGCCGGACGCAGCCATGGCTCGGGCCGGGGCGGTGAGAGCGCAGTGGTTAGATTCAGGATTGCTTGGAAGGTAGACTCCTCCGCCCCCAAGTTAGCTGAGGGATGGGATGCAAAGAAACAGGAGTGTCCCCTGGGTTTGGGGTATGCAACGAGATGAATGGTGGTGCCCCTGCCTGGGGTGGGGTAAACTGGTGCTTTGGCTCTGGAGACATAAAGCTAGAGACACCCATTAAGTTTCTAAGTGTCTGGAGCTCAAGGGAAAGTCTGGCAGCTGGAGATGGGGGTGCCCTGGCACGTTGCGGGTATTCAGAGCCACAGGCCTAGCTGAGCTCAGAGGAGGAGGGAATATATTGGGAAGATGCCTGAGAGGTGAGCTCTAGAGCCGTCGAACCCTCGGCTCCAGACAAGAACCTAGCAAAGGAGCCTGAGAAGGAAGTTCAGATAAAAACCAGGAGAGCGGAGACCCAGAGGTTAGGGGAGGGTGATACCTGGTAAGGGGCCAACCATGGGAAATTCCGAGGGAGAATAAAGTGCCCATTGGGTTTGGCAAGATGGAGGCCACTGTGCAGAGCGTGATCCTGAGTGGTGGGTTTGAAAGTGCGGTGGGGTCACAATTGCGTCGAAGGAATGAATGGGAGGGGAGTACTCTGCAAAGCGCCAGGGAAGTGGTCTGAAGGGGATTTGGGAAAGGGAAGGCTGTTTTTTGAGGGAAGCAAAGAATAATGCTAATGGATGTGATCCAGCAGAGAAGGGGAAAACTTGGTGGGGAAAAAGCGAACAGGTGACATTGGCCTTAATAGGTCGGACAGCTCACCCGCTTTCTAGGAGCAAATTGACTAGAGGAACTGTTAGTGGTAGGGTGCTGTCTGGTGCTAAGGACCTGGTGAAGTTGCCAACTTAGAGAACCGTCATTGTGGTTTTTCTCCAACTATTTTTGGTAACAAGCTCTAGGGAAGAAGAAATGTAGAACTGAATCTAAGCAGGGCTGTAGTTTTGCCAGGCAGATAAGCCCAAGGGGAAGGATAAGGGTATAATCATTATGATGCATCACAGACTCAAAGTTGGATAAGGAGAAAAGCAAAGACACGGGGTGATGGGAATAAAAGCAGTTGAGGGCCAGGCATCACAGTGGTATCAAGCTGCTGGCCCAGGGACCAGAGTGAGCAGGGAAGATGGAGGTGATGGAACTGGACAGTTGATCTTGGAGGTGGTGAGACCATTAGGATGGGAGGGTAGAAATAAGACCTTGTCAAGTCAAGGATCTGAAGAGGGTCACGGTGGCTTGGCTGTAGCACCTCATGGCAAAGAGTACGTCCATCCCTCCTCCAGACTCAGTGGAGGGAAAGAAGAAAAATAGCTCTTCCACAGGAGGGCTGCTAGGGAGTTGGGTCCACAGAGGAATGCCAGGCTTCCGAATGAGAAGGTAAAAGGGAAGAGCTCGAGGGATTTTGCTGACAACTGATATCCAGGTATAAGATCTTTCTTGTCTTTTGTATCTGAAGACAGAAGTTCACTCACAGGAGGCATCTACTGAGACTCTGATATTCTAAGACTCTCCCATAAGGGTGGTATTCAGGCACGGCTTGATCCAGCTTTGCCACAGATGGTGTACAAGACTGGGGCTACACTTCCTCCCCCAGCACACATCTCAGACTGTTTCAGACCTTATCAGGCTGGCCAGTTCCCTGCAGTCTTGTCTGGGTAGAATCGAAAAATAGGTTCTTTGGAACAGTAGCATGGAATAGCAATTCAAGTTTTGGACCTGGATTAGAATCCAAATTTTTTACACTTCCCAATGGTGACCTTGCTGGCATTCAACTCATGAGGACCTGTTGGTAAAGTGGGTGGCCTCAACATCAGCCCCAAACATCACTGTTTCTCTCCAACAAGGAATGGATGTACACTGTGGACCTGTAAGCCTGGTGCTATACATGATGGCACTAAGACCTCAGGGCTCAAGACCCACCCCTGCCAACCATATGAATGTGACAACCTTGCTGGCCATCTCAAGGGGGCACTAGGCTTCTTGGCTTCTCGGGAGAAAAGTACAGCTCCCTTGCGGTGAAAGGAGTCAGCCCTCTGGGTAGATCAAGGCAGGAGAGCCTGGGGCATTTCCTAGATCACTGGGGCAGGGAGTGGAATGTGACCGCAGAGTAGGGACAAGCAGGGTCTTAGGACACGAGAGCGGAGACTGACACTAGTAATTTTTAAAAAATTTTTATTGTAGTTGATGTACAATTTTGTGTTAGTTTTAGGTGTACAGCAAAGTGATTCAGTTATACATATATCCATTCTTTTCTAGATTCTTTTCCCGTATAGGTTATTACAGAATGTTGAGTAGAGTTCTCTGTGCTATACAGTAGGTCTTCATTAGTTATCTATTTTATTTATAGTAGCATGTATATGTCAATCCCAATTTATCCCTCCTCCCCTTTCCCCCCTGGTAACCATAAATTTTTTTTCTACAGCCGTTGACTCTACTTCTGTCTTGTAAATAAGCTCATTTGTACCCTTTTTTTTTTAGAGTCCACATATAAGCGATATCACATGATATTTGTCTTTCTGTGTCTGACTTACTTCACCCAGTATGATAATCTCTAGGCCCATCCATGTTGCTGCAAATGGCATTATTTCATTCTTTTTGTGGCTGAGTAATATTCCATTGCGTATATATGTACCACATCTTCTTTATCCATTCCTCTGTTGATGGAACAACAGAGGTTCTTTCTTCCATGTCCTGGCTATTGTAAATAGTGCTGCAATGAACACTGGGGTGTATATATCTTTTTGAATTATGATCATAATTATGACCCATAATCATGGGTCATATGGTAGTTCCATTTTTAGTTTTTTACGGAGACACTAGCAATTCTTGACCTGACTTTGCCGTGAGCTAAACCAAGTGATTCCGGGCAAGGCACACCCTGAGCTTACCAGCTGCTGCTCCATGAAGTGGGGCGACAGCAGCTCTGCTTACCTCACGGGCAGGGGCATCATCTCTCCTGACCAGCAGGAGGTTCCCCCTTCCCCTGGGACAGAGAGGTCATGACCAGTCGGGGAGCCTTGGAGGCCTTCCTAGAGCCGGCTTATCTCCCGTGGCAGAGAGCTGCAGGTCCAGGGCTTCGTGAACACAGTGATGGAGCTAAGCGAGAGAAGTAACATCCAGGTGGCATCTGTCTACGAGGACCCCAACCGCCTGGGCAGGTGGCTCCAGGTAACCCCCCACCTGTGGGGGAGGGGTGGGGGAGACACCATGTGCGGCACATACAACAAACTTCACCAGCTTCTGTTCAGCCTTCCAGCAGAGCTAAGACTAACCAGGGGCGGCTTTGTTCTTAGGAGGTCACTGATGGCTGAGATAAAATGACTTGCCCAAGTCCTAGCCACTAAGGGGTAACGCTCAGAGTCCAACCTCCTCCCATTCCAAAACGTACGCGTTCGAGACCACAGAACACCTAACCCTAAGGCCCAGGTGTCTGAGGGGCTGATGCCTCCAGCTACAGGCTGGCAGGCCCGGGGCACTGCCCCAGGGTCCATCTTGACCCTGGCTGAGCAGGAAGTGTCTAGCCCAGTCTTTTGAGGTCTGGTCTGTAGTCACAAATTACGAGGACCTAAGTAGTAGCGATGAAGGAGAAAGGGGCCGGCTTCTGCCCTTGATCTTGCCGTGATAGAACTCTAAGTACCATGAAAGCAAACAAATGATATGGTCTAGCATTACTAGATTTACCTCGGCGCTTTGCGTGGTCAGGAACGTCTTCAAACGCGGGAAGCAAGGAGCTGGCTGTGCAAAGATTGGGGTTGGGGGTGGATTAGAAGTAGGAGCCCTTCAGGTACAGAAGCAGCCGACTGAAGATCCACCATGTGAGGAACAGAAAAGCTGGTGTGGCCAGATCAGAGTGAACTACCGTCAGAGGTAGGCAAGAGCTAAATTATCTATCGGGGACCTTTTACACAAAGGTAAGGAAGAGAAGAAACCAATCCCAAGCAAGACGAGGGGAATTCCCTGGCAGTCCTGTGGTTAAGACTCTGTGCTCTCACCACCAAGGGCCCGGGTTCGATCCCTGATTGGGGAACTAAAAGCCCGCGAGCTGCGCTGGTGCAGCAAAAACAAAACCAAACAAGATGACATTGAATGGTATGAATCAGGGGAGTTGAACGTTCTGACCTAGGTTTTTTTGTTTTTGTTTTTTTTTGCGGTACGCGGGCCTCTCACTGTTGTGGCCTCTCCCGTCGCGGAGCACAGGCTCCAGATGCGCAGGCTCAGCGGCCATGGCTCACGGGCCCAGCCGCTCCATGGCATGTGGGATCTTCCCGGACCGGGGCACGAACCCGCGTCCCCTGCATCGGCAGGTGGACTCTCAACCACTGCGCCACCAGGGAAGCCCCTGACTTAGGTTTTAAAAAGACTCTCTGGCTGAGAAATAGAGCGCCAGCCTTGGGAAGGGGCAGGAATAGAAGAGATGCTGATTGGAGGGCCTGACAGTCACATGGGGAAGAGGTGGTCTTCCCCAGGTGGCTTCCCCTGAATAGTACCAGAGAGAGTCCACTTGGAACATATTTTGGAAATAAAGCCAACAAGGCTTGTTCATGGCTTCGGTGCAGGAGACGAGTGGAGGAAGAATCAGGTGACTCATCAGGTTTTAAACCTGATGAACATAAGGACAGGCCAGGGAAAATCCCCAAGAAGGGGGGGATCTCTGCGCAGGGTTTTGAGGGCTGAGCAGGAGGTGGCAGGAAGAAGGGGGTTCTCCCTGTACCTGCTCTCTGGAGTTGGCCCGTGTACTGGGAGCACTTGTGGCTAGAAAACTGGATGCGGGAAAGCAGCTGATGGAGCAAGAGAAACTCACAATTTGTTTCCCTGTGTCCTCCAGGATGAGATGGCCTTCTGCTATACCCAGTCTCCCCACAAGACTATTTCCTTGGTCCTCGACACCCCTCGGCTCCCCAAGCTCGACGATTTCCCCATGAAATACGCACTGGTGGGGGCTCGGTTTGACTGATCTGAACTTGGTCCAACCTGTCAGGCCTGGTGCCTGCTGGAAGTGATGGGTGCCAGGGGAGAGGGCCCAGGTCGCCTCTGGGGGAAGGGGGTATGGGAATCTACTGAGTCTGGAATGGGGTAAGACTGAGGCTTAGCGCCTGTCCCTCCTAACACCCTGCCCCTGCTGGGTCTCCTTCCAGAGCCCTGGGGTTGGCTACATGACCCAACGCACCCAGGACCATACGGTGGCCAGCATAGATTCCATTGGGAACCTGATGGTGTCCCCACCTGTCAAGGCCCAAGGGAAAGAATACCCTCTAGGCAGGATCCTCATTGGCAGCAGCTTTTACCCCAGGTGAGGCAAGAGGCCAGGTAGTGGCCAGATGCCTTAAAACCAAAGGGAGGGACTCTTGTAGTTCACCTGGACCCACCTGATTCCTAGAGGACTCAGCAGGTCATCTGCTCTGGACCTTAAACCGTCAAGTCAGGATCTCTGAGTCTTTGATTCATGTAGGAGACTAGAGGTAGAAAAAGCAGACAAACCACTCACTGAGTGGTGATTCCAGGGTTTAAATTGAGGCATGCTAAATTTGGTTGGCCTATTGACCCAACATGATGTCACTGCCACAAGATGTGTGGCTAGATTTCTCGGTGGCCGCTCATCTGAATCCAGGAAATACTTGTGTCCCTGGGTTCAGTCTTTATCCAGAATCCATTGGCTCAGTCCTGAGTTGAGCCAGAGTAAAGGATTCTTTTTAAAATTTCTATGGAAGTGTAGTTGACTTACAATGTCGTGGTAATTTCTGCTGTACAAAGTGACTCAGTTATACTTGTATACATATTCTTTTTCATCGTCTTTTCCATTATGATTTCTCACAAGGTATTGAATACAGTTCCCTGTGCTCTACAGTGGTAAGGGATTCTTAATAACCACCCCACCCCCCTATGGACCAGCCAATGGGTAGAGCAGCCAGTTACCCGAAGGTAGCCTGGCACTCACCGAGTAGTTGGCAGCCAACCTGGGCCATGCCAGCTCACGGGCTGTTCTTTCCATCTTCCCTTCAGCAAGGACTGCCGGAACCTGAGTAAGGCCCTCCGGGACTTTCTCTACGCCCAGCAAGTCCAGGCCCCAGTGGAACTCTTCTCTGACTGGCTGATGATCGGCCATGCCTATGAGTTCATCTGCTTCATCCCTGCACAGCACAAGGTGGAGGACAGAAAGGTCTGTGTTGGGGGCTGGAGAGGATGTCTCCCACCCTCTTTCAGAGACTTCTGGAAGGGAAGCTAGAATCTGACCCTAGTTCTTTGATTCCCAGGACTTCTGGCTGCTCCTGGCCAGCCCCAGCTCCTGCTACAAACTGTTCAAGGAGAAACAGAAGGAGGGCTATGGAGACGCACGCCTGTTTGAAGGGATTAGAAAAGATCAGCTCCTTTCTAATGGTAAGGGGACCCCCCCAACCTCCGCAATAGAGGGCAGCTCCTCGGTCCCAGATGCCCTTTCTAGAGAACCCTTTCTGCTTGGCTCCTCCTGATAGAAAAGGATCCTAGGGAAGCATAAAAGCATGAAATGTACCATATTAGAACATCTTGTTCTCTTTCAGGGTAATTCTGGTGGTACTAGGACAGGACAGGCAGATCAGCCAGAAATTCTGGGATGGCTGAGAGGCTGCTAGAATATATGCAAAGGGGAACTTAACACATGGATGGCTCCATGTGGTGGGGGACAAACCAGGTGCTACCAACACTGGTGTCTGGATGTCTTCGGGGAAGGTTGGGTTAAGTACCTGGGTGTTGGGACTTCAGGGTCTCCTGGTCACCCTGCAGGAAGACGTAAGTGGACAAGCAGAGATGGTGGGGCCTGGTGCCACAGCAGTTCTGTTCTAAACCTTCTGGAAACCTAGAAAGGGAGTGTGGGGGAGGGGGTGAAGTTCTCGACGTGTGGCCTGAGGACCACCAGCTTCAGTATCACCTGGGAGCTTGTGAGAAATGCAGAATTTCAGATCAAATTTTGAGGTGGGGCCCAGGATCTCATGGTTCTAGGAGGGCTTATGGGAAGGCGACCTTGAGTATGAGCCACCTGTCACACACCAAAGACCTTGTGTTATCTCAGCTGATGGCCAAGTGCAGCAACTGAAGAACAAAGTTAAATAACCCGGGCAAGATCGCAAGTGGCAGGTAGCCAGGCTGTACACAGAAGGCATGGAGGTGCCCAGGTGAGTGGGGGCCGATGGCACTTGCTCACCTGGTCCAGGCTGCCTGCCTCAGACCCGATCCCAGGCTCCTTCCCTCCGACCCGGGACCGAGTGGCCGGTTGTGGCAGTGGAAGTCCTCCTGGGCTTTCATGGACCCTGCTGAGTCCCCACATGTGACGTTTGACCTAGAATGGGTCCCCGGAGGCCAGTGAGGCCACCCACCGTCGTCACCGGCCAGAGAATATACCCAGTCATCTGTGCCCAGGACTGGAGTCCGCCCAGCCTTGGCCCACAGGCCTGCCCACCCTCTCCTCCTTCCTACAGGGAGGGAGGCCAATACCATCAATCAACTTCTGGCTGATGAAAACATGAGGAAGCAGAACGCCTATGTGGAGGTAGGGGCCAAGGATTGGGGACCTTCTCCAAAAGGCAGGGGGAGGCAGTGACCGCCTTGGCAACGGGTCCCTAACTGAGCAATAACTATGACCAAGCATCACACACGATACCTTACTCTAATCCTCAAAATAACCCTATGAAGTAAACCCACCTTGTCTATCAGGATAGCAAGGCTCAGAAGAAAGCCACCAGCCTGAGCCGATGAACTGGGGAACTAGGTTTGAACCCCAAGTCACCTAGTGTTGGACCCGAAGACAGTGCCGTAGCTCAACCTCCCGACAGAAGACCTCCCCGACCCTGGCTTCTCTAGGAAGCTCTGGGCACCAGAGAACACACCAGGGCCTTCTCAACACTTCTGGATGGAGCGGCCCTTCAGCTCAGAGTCAGAATCACCCAGCACCTCAGGTCCCTTAAAATGTGAATCACAGGCTGTGAGAAGCAGATTTTCCAGAAATTAAATACCTTCTAGCGGGGAAGCCACGGCCTGGAGAAAGGACGATGACAGGCCCAAGGTCTCCCATCAGCACAAAATCGCTTGGTCCGCTGAGTCCTTATGGCTGCTGGCCAAGGCAAGCTCTGTGCCCTGACCTTTGCTGAAACAGGGGAGGCCTCCGGGCACGGCAGGGTGGGCAGCAGCCAGGTGGGGGTCCAAACAGCATCTCTGAGCCCTGGTGACGTGCACCCTGGGTGTGAGGTCATGAGCCCTATGTCAAGACCTAGGAGATGCGCAGGCATCGGGTATTAGCTGGTCTGGGCAGGGAAGTGCCCCGGGGGTCCACTGCTCGTGTCCCTTCCTAAGGATGGGAGCAAGTGCCTGGCCTTGAGGACCTATTCTTGCCCTTGCCCAGGTCCCCCACTCTGGCCAGGACTGAGGGCTAAGGGGCCCCATGCTACTGCAGAATTAGGACTAGGGGCTGCCCTGGCGCTGATGAGCTGAGGGATCCCGGCCTCTCGAGACCAGGCGTTTGCTCTGAGCCCTGACTTCAGAGCGCCGGACCCCCGCCCTGCACGGCTCCCCGCCTGCAGTCAGTGCCGAGGAGGTGCAGCTGCTTCGGGCTGGTAGCCAGTACCCGACAAACTCGCTGCCCTCCCGGCCCTTTCCCGCCCCGCAGAAGTGCATCGACCTGAACCGCAGTATCCTGAAAAGGGAGCTGGGCCTGGAGGAGCAGGACATCATCGACATCCCGCAGCTCTTCTGCCTGGAGCGTATCGCCAACATCCCCTCCAGCGAGCAGACCGAGAAACTCTACGCGAGGCCCTACTTCCCTGACCTGGTGAGGGGCGCAGGGTGCTGGCTGGGTGTCCCCGGGCTGGGGCTGGGGGCAGTCTGGCCGACTCTGGCCAGTCTCTTGACGGACACGGTGCTAGACTACGGAGGCGGGGCCCAGCAGACAGTGGCGCCTGAGAGGAAGAGAGGTGAAAGCCCTTCTGTCCCCCAGTTAGAGAAGACCCCTCCAGGGAGCAGGTGGGCGGGGGCCCAGGCTGGACGACTTGCCAAACAGGGACCAACTTCGAGGGCCCACCTCACAGACGGGGACGCTGGGCTCCACCAGAGTGGAGGGGGTAAAACTGTCTGCTGGCCATGAGACCATGGGCAAGCTCCCTGATGAGATCTTCCTGTCCATGTATCCGGGCAGCACCCTATTTAGAACAGGAATTGGGAATTTGGGGGTGGGGGTATGTGCGAGAGCCCTGCTAAGGCCAAGCCTTCCAACCGTGGCCTACATGTGACCTTTCTCTCACCACTGTGCCCCATCACGTAGGTGCTTAGAATGAATTGAGACACTTGGGCTCATCATTTCCTTAAACACTTGCAGGCCTCTTCTCTGAGCCCCAGGGACACAGGCCCTGCATTCAATCACACAGGGTTCTTTTTACAAGACCAGTGAGGCCCTCTGAGCATGCAGTAGGAGGCTACATAGGCCCTGGGAGTAGGGAGGTATGGGTAATGGTGGGAGAAGCTGCTTTTGAGGAAGAGATGCTAGAATTAAGACGTGAAAAATGGGACAGAAGTCCAATGGCAAAGCCGGGGGTAGAGAGCATTCCAGTAGAGGTAGGCAAGATTATGGCACAAACAAGACTAGAAGGCCAGGACAAGAGAAATGCAGTAGAGGACGGAACAGGGAAGTTGGTAGACCTCAGCTGGGCAAGATTTTGGTTTTGCTATTGAGAAATATATCAGGAGTCATTGGACGGTTAAGCAGAGCGGGGTGGAGTTTGATCGGATGGATTGGCGATGTCCGTCTGAGCACAGGCTTGGAGAAGGGGTACGCTGTGCTTGTCTTTCCTGGTCTAGCCCAACCACAGAGGCAGCTGGGTTTTTCCCTTGCAATAAGCCCAGTGGCCTTCCTTCCTTAGAAGAGGGGCAGGGGCCTTTCTTCCACGGCTCTGACCCCGATTCATCCTAACTGCCTCTCTGACAGCTGCAGATGATCGTGATGGGCCAGAACCTGGGCATCCCCAAGCCTTTTGGGCCCCAGATCAATGGTACCTGCTGCCTGGAGGGAAAGATCCGCCAGTTGCTAGAGCCCCTGGGATTCCACTGCACCTTCATTAACGACTTTGACTGCTACCTGACTGAAATCGGAGACTTCTGCTCCTGTGCCAACATCCGCCGGGTGCCCTTTGCCTTCAAATGGTGGAGGATGGTGCCCTAGACCCGTCTTAGTGCTGCCAGCCCTGCCCCAGCATGAATGGCCCACTATCACCACTCAACAGTGTCTGACCCTTGCCCTGCTCAGGGGCCTGGAGTCAGGGTACTACACCCCTTACTCACCCTGTTCACCCCCGTCCCTCAGCATTCAGTGGGGTGGCAATATCGGCAGCTTGAGCCCCTTGGGAAAAGATGGAAAATGGTCACTGAGAGGTTACTGAATGTCCATTAAAGCTCTAATTGTTCTCACTGCATTTTGGCCGCGGCCTCCTCATTTCGGGGCAGGGGGTAATGGCTAAGGATGGAAAGCGGAGCACCTGGGACACCTGTGGTCAGGCTGTCCCACGGGGAGGGGCAGGGGACCAGGCTACCATGGAGCTGCTGTCCCTCGTCTTCAAGGTCTTTGCGTGCAGCGGGAAGTGGTTGGGCTCGGATGATGCAAATTCTTCTCCAGTTCAAGCATCTGATGAGCTGGACGTAGATGCCTGAGCTGTGACTGTGACAGACTCTAGGCTTGGGGAAGGGAGAGGACTCCCCCTCGGCCTGGTAGGAGCTGCAGGAGGCCAGGCCCGAAGAACAGTGACTCTCGTGCCTTGTGGACAGCGGGCATCAGCAGGCAGAGGCTCTAGTCCCCTTGGTCAGCAGGTGTAAGACCCTGAAGGGCAAGCTGCGACAGGCAGGCCTGCATGGACCCCTGTTAAGCCCGAAGTGTCCAGGGGAGAGGAAACGAACACCCACTCTAGGACCCAAAGCCGCCTATTGCCTATCTCTGCCCACCCCTATGTTTATGGCACAAAAATGCTATTAAGTCAAATGATCCTGAGGTTTAACCACAGCTGCTCCCACCCTGCCCCTCCTCCTGCCGACGGGAAGCTCCAAGCAGTCCAGGTACGTGGAATGGGGCAGTGCCTATGGGAGGGGCTGATCTGATGACATAAAGCAGCCGGCATCCCAGAGGCTCCACAAACTGGACCGGTGTCGGCATGCTGGTGGCTGGTGACCTGGAGCAAAGGCTGTCAACTCGGGTAGAACAGAGAAGGCCTGGGGCCTCTGAACCCATGGCTGGCTGCTTGGTGCCCCCCGGTGGACAGCTCGCCACACTGCCAGTAAGGGGCCAGGGCGGCCTGGAAGGGGCACATTTGTGGCCAGCGCTGAAGTGCCAACAGGGCTCCCTTATGAGGAGTGGGTGGAGGAGGGCGGGGAAGGCACACGTTGTGTAGCCCTCTTCAGGTGCCTTCCGCGTCTCCCCCTCTCAAAGCCCCAGGAATATGACATGCGATGAATATGAAAAACTCCATGTTTTGAGTTGGGCCAATGGGGGTGCTGAAGCCTCCCTGAGGGTCACACATTTCCAGGAACAGAGCTGGGAGCTCCACTCACCTCCCAACCCCAGCAGGGCTCAAGCCTAGAAGCCAAAACGACCCGCTTCCCTGGGGCCCAGAGTGGGAGCCCGGGCCGGGGCAGGAAGGGCTCACGCAAGAAGCCGTTCCGTGTTCTTATGTTCATTCCGCTGAAAAAGAAGTGCAGAAGCCAAAACAGAGTAAACAATGATGTCGTTTATTTAAAATGTTTACTCCAAGAAATATATATATAAAAAAAGACAATTACAGCACGAAACCAGGCCCCTTCGACCAAATCACAACCTCTCCTTGGGCCCTCCCCTGCACGCTAAGCTGTCCAGTCTCCTTCCTGAGCTGGAAGACACGTCTGGAGCCCGAAGGATCAGCGCACCCCAGTCCCGCGGCTGTGTCCCTTCCTCTCGGAGCACAGGACCGTCTCCCCCGACTCGTTGTTCTAAAGGATCTTCCCCCTTAGGAAGTTCATTTTAAAATTCTAAGCCCAAAGGAGTGATCGTGGGAGAACAGGGCAGTCTCCACGTGGAAGGGACATCCCTTTCCTGCTCCAGTCCCTGGCAGGGGGCCCCGAGAGCGGGCTGGCGGTGGGTTTCAGATGAGTCCACCTGAAGATTGAAGCCCCACTTGGCCAAGGGCAGCTCCTGCAAAGGCCAGGAGCCAGGCTACTGCTCCCTTGACCCTCTAGTTGACTGCACAACCCAAGGGAGGCTGCACGGGTACAAGGAGCACGTGCGCCGAAGCCCATTCCAGGAAAGAGGTCTGTCAGGAAACCGAGGGGTTCTATGCAGGGAAGCTTGAGTCAGCAATGGTAGTTGGGGAGTGATTTGGACAAATCAGGTTAGTTTAGCAGAAGCCCTGAAGTTGCAGAAGCTTCTGCCCTGGACTATAATAAACACAGGACAGTTGAGACGAGCACGAAGTCAGACTAAATCTTAGAAAGAGGCAGGCCGGCCTCCTCCCGCAAGGCCTTGGGACTGGCCAGGACAGATACCGTTACACACCCTGTGAAGGCAGAAGCCACTGTCCCGAGCGACAGGGC
>NW_006786690.1:9152815-9158013 GCF_000442215.2 Lipotes vexillifer | reverse complement strand
AGGGAAAGAAGCAACAACGACTAGATCATTTTTGGCATTTTAACACGGAGACAAAAGTGGTAACAATAGCAAAGCAAAAAATAATAAAAAAGACCAATATTTAACTTTCCCATCACCCAAGTCTCACACTGAAGTTCTATCCCCGTTTCCCCCATAAGCACCACTGAACTAAAAAATCTATTTTAAAGCACCCAAACCAGTCCAGACCCTCTCGAAACCAAGAGCCCCAGCCAGAGCTGTCGCCTCTCTTGGGTCCAAGCGAGAGGAGGGTTCTGGGAAAGGCACCTCATAACTCACGCAGCGCGACGCCGGGGACGGGTTCGGGCACAGGGCACTTGGCGGGGAGCCGGGGTGGCAGTCACAGCCTCTGTGCTGACACGCAGGGAAGGGGACTTCTTCCGTGATCCCAACTATTTGGTTACACAGCCAAGCAAACGTGACTAGAGAGCTGGGTTAGCGGAACAGGGACCCGGGCCTCAGGAACAGACCGGGCCCCTTCCAGCAGGATCCAGCGAGGGGGAAGGGGTTCGGAATAAAGACAGAAGCACAAAGGCGATAAAGGCTGGTACACAAAGGGCTGATCCTTCTTTGCAAGGACTCCAGAATGCACTTTTTCCTGCTGGCTGGTCAATCTCTAATAGCGAGTGCTGGCGAGGCGGCCCCGGCTCAGAGGAGCCTTCGAGCTGGATCTGGAACCAGATACACTGTCCCCACGTCTGCCCACCCCCGCAAGTCCCCACTGGTTCCACAATCACCTGATTTTCATTTGGACTTCTTTTACAGCTAAAGCAGATATAAATGGCTAAACACAGATCCCCCACCAGGGGGGAAAACGGCAGATTCTATTAATGTCGCGGCCAAAAGGCGGCGGGGGGCTTAGAAGCAGCCAAAGGGAGAAGCACAACACACACGGCCTGAGCCGGGCTCGAAGGAAAAGCAGGAGAGAAGTGACCCAGATGCTTCCGAGCACACGGGCGCCATTTTGGATGGAGACTGACCACCAGGGATGGTCTTTGCCTAGACGCTGCCGGCTCCCACAAGGGACATTTTTTTCTGAGCGTGTGGCGACTCCTCTCCCAGGTAGCACCCACTGGGCTCACAATGCTAATCACAACCGGGAAGGGGTGTTTTTGACAAGTGTATGTAGGAGAGCGGGGTAGAAAAGGAAAACTTAAAAAAAAAACAAAAAACAAACCTAGATTGCTCAAAGTTTCTGCCTCTTTTGTAGGAATGGTAAGTCAACTATGAGCAAATATTTTAATTAATCATTAAGAGGGGAAAAAAAAAAAACACTTTGGAAAGCATACAGGAAAGGTAGTTGACGTTGAATCACTTATAAAAACGGAACCTCAGGGAGTCTTAACAAAAATGCACCTTCGGTCAACTTTTGCTTTTGAAAATTCCTCGTTTGACTTCCCGTCCCAGTGCACGTGGAAATGACAGCTGCCGCGAGAGGTGTGGAGCTGGAGAGGCTCCGGGAGCATCAGAGGGTCCGGGGGTTGTACTCCGGCAGTTTCTTGACCTTCTCCTTCTCCGTCTCACTTTCGTCTCTCGCTATCACCAAGGAGTGTGAGTAACCCATGGCAACCTGGGGGAAAAAACCAGCGCTGGGTGGGCAAGGGTGCTTCGGCTAGGCAGAGTTTGGGGCCGACAAGCCCAAAGCAGACGACGGGACACAGGAAAGCTGGGCTCGCCAACGGGGCTCAGTATAGAGGTCAAAACAGAGGCATCCTGAAAAGCTCAAGATAGCCCTTTGCTGAGGACCACCAGTGTCAACGTGACCTGCCACCAATGTCCTGCTAGCCTGCCCTCTGGGCTGTCCCGGGAGACAAGGTGGAAGGAGGACCCCCAAGCAGCGTTTGGTTGCCGACTGCCTGCAGAGGCTGCGGGGACTCGGGACCGTGCTCCCTGCTCCCTGTGCCTCTCTGGACCACAGCCCTGGCTTGTGCAAGGGCACAAGCCCCACGTGCGTATTGGTGACAAGGGCTGGCAGCCTGGTGAGAGGCCTCGCCCCACCAGCTGCCCACAGCCTAATGCTGTATAGAGTCTTGGGTGAAGGTACCAAGCTGACGTGAGTGATGCACTCGGCCTGGAGCAAATCTGCTATGGCTGGACTCTGGCCGGTGTCCCTCAGGGTGACAGCAGCCACGGGGCCTAGCCAGCACACCTCTGTGCCTTCCCCGTCACCCAGCAGAAAACTCTAGCACGGGGCACAGGAAAGCTACGCAAGGAGATGTCAGATGAGGCTCAAGCGGGCTGCAAAGAGCAGAAGCAGGAAGAGGCACGATTCGGCTCTGCTCTTTTCTCTCTGCTCCTGCGCCCCACCTCCCAGGCCCAGGGCTCCTCACTCACCTGCTCCGTGAAGATGCCATCGAGCGTCTTCACCTCCTGAGCTGCAGTGGAAGACTTGGGCTTGTGATCCCCATAGCCCTGGTGAGGCAAACAGAGGGATGCTCACAGAACCCGGGTCACTAACACCAGTCAGAAAGAGGGAACCTCACCATGTGGCTGGATCTCCCACGGACCCGGAAGCCTCTGTGACCAAGCCCCGCTGTCTCAGACCCAAAGCCAGGCCCGGACAGCAACAAGAATCCACAGGTGCCAGCAGGTGACCGGTTCCTAACCCCAGGCCCGAGTCGCTAAGACGTAAGCTATAGGGGTTTATGTGATGAGGACACCTTTTACGGAGAGTCACTGGTCAAATGACACCATGGCGAGGGCAGGAAGAAATGCCAACTGCGGCCCTTCAGGGCCACCAGGTCACAAGGAGTGCTGGCTGGCCCCGTCCCCACCTGTGTCCATGATCAGCAATGACTCCAGGACACCGGAGATGGAAGGGACGGTCAAGGACTGCTTGGGGGGCGGGGGGGTTCTGTCATGTGCTGTGGTGTGAAGATGGGCGATTTCAAGGTGGACAGGTCCCTCAGCTCAGCTCAAAGAGGGGCCTACATGGCAGATGAGCTTCAGCTGCCACCGGCCAAGTGCCACGCCAACTCCTCACCTGAGAGGCTGCCCCCAAAGTCCCCCTCGTTCCCCTCTAGTCTCCAAATCGATACTCAGAGTCTATGTCTGATAGGCCCTAGGAACATCTGTCCTTCTCTAAGAACAACCCATAAAAACTGGGCAAGGGGGCTTCCCTGATGGCGCAGTGGTTAAGAATCCACCTGCCAAGGTAGGAGACACGGGTTCAAGCCCTGGTCCGGGAAGATCCCACATGCCGCGGAGCAACTAAGCCCGTGCGCCACAACTACTGTGCCTGTGCTCTAGAGCCTGCGAGCCACAACTACTGAGCTTGCACGCCACAACTACTGAAGACCTCACGCCTAGAGCCTGTGCTCCGCCAACAAGAGAAGCCACCGCAATGAGAAGCCCCTGCACCACAACAAAGAGTAGCCCCTGCTCGACGCAACTAAAGAAAGCCCGCGTGCAGCAACAAAAGACCCAACACAGCCAAAAATAAAATAAACAAATAAATTAAAAGAAAAAAACTGGGCCAGGTTCTCAGTCTCTTTCAAGCTTCCACATATGGGGCCACCTCTGAAGGGCCCCCCAGCGTCTGCGGCACGTGGGGCCCCCTCTGAAGCCACCAGACTGAAAGCGGACGCACAGCTCCGAGGAAAAGGCATGTTCAGGCCCCCAGCCCTGGAGATGGCGCAGGGGGTCAAGAAGCACCCGCCTCCTTCCATCACCCCATCAGCTCCTACCCATGAGAGCAGAGGGAAGGGAAAATAGGCCGAGTTCCCAGCAGGAAATAAAAGAGCCAGGCTGACGATCAAATTGCAGGTAGAACAGGTAGACCGTCAGGATGAGCTCCATAGCCCGGCTGTTCTTGAGGAAGACGTTAAAAGTTAAGGACTCACCACGCCCCAGAAGCTAAGAATCACACGTTTGGTTGAGGAGGCCAAAGCTGTGGGGGAATCCGAGGGCCATGGGTTCTAGTCACTCAAGTGACTGAGATTAAAAGCAGGAACACAGACAAACTTATTTGGGAAAAAAAAGAGAAGAATGTCCCCAAGAGGCTGGAAACCAGAAAGATTCAATGCACGGTCACAACTGACCCCACCCGTTTAAAAGGACAAGCTGTTCCTGTCGATTGAAACTCCTGGGGAGAGGGAAGAGAAACCATCCTCTTTCCTACTGACATCATCCCACAATAACGGTTTACAAAACATGAGGGGAAATGGGATCTGAAACTTCCCCATTTCAACTTAACAATGTGGACAGAAGAACTTTCACAATTATTTGAGGAGCAAAGGAACACTCGTGAAACCTCAAGTGATCTAAACATTAGGGAATACCGCAGATCTTCATGCAACAAGGAAACACACGCGCACGCGCACACGCACAGGCACGCGCACACGCACGCACGCACTCTCCTGCGAGTTTTCAGGGGTGGTTCAGGGAACCCAGAGAGGGCTCAGCCTCCGCCAGGCGGACCAGCTTACCAGTTCCCCAAAGGTTGGCGACGGGCCCCAGCTGATCGTGCTCTCGTCTGCAGCCACGATGATGCTGCTCTTCCTGCAAACGGGCAGAGGCTGTCACCGCTGGGGGCGGCAGCCCAGCGCTGCACCTCACCCACCCAGCAGCCCAGGGCACTTCCCGTGGGCTCCCTGCAGGGTGTGACCTACTAGCATTAAAATCAAGCTGGTCCCACTAAAAACTCCATTCCAAACAACACAGCACAGGGCCAATGGGCTGCTTCTGAAGCCCAAATGCTGTCCCGCGCAGGCCCAAACTGCAGAAGCCCTTAGAGCCAGAAGCCTCAGGGCCCCAGATCTCCCTGCCCCACCCCACTCGGGCTCTAGGGCTCTTGGGGTGGGGTGGGGTCTCTTTTAGATGAATAAACACACTGGGAAAAGGAGAAGAGAACAAATCAGGATGAAGTGAGAGTCTATCCCAAAGGGGGCGGAACTTGCCAGACGACTTGGGCGGGGCTAGAGGTTTCAGATTAAAACCACACCGAACCCCCAACAACTACACTGCCATCTCCCCAAAACCTGGCAGGTGATGAACATTATCAAACTCCTCATCAAGAAGTGCTACAGGGGCTTCCCTGGTGGCGCAGGGGTTGAGTGCCCCCCTGCCGATGCAGGGGACGCGGGTTCGCGCCCTGGTCCGGGAGGATCCCACATGCCGCGGAGCGGCTGGGCCTGTGAGCCATGGCCGCTGAGCCTGCACGTCTGGAGCCTGTGCTCCGC
>NW_006786690.1:9132508-9152740 GCF_000442215.2 Lipotes vexillifer | reverse complement strand
GTCCGGAGCCTGTGCTCCGCAACGGGAGAGGCCACAGCAGTGAGAGCCCGCGTATCGAAAAAAAAAAAAAAAAAAAAGTGCTACAGAGCTCAACAGGTGTCCTCAACAGGTGTCCTCAAAATAAATGGAAAATCACTGACTTGAGGATACTTTCTTGTTCCCACTGTGTCACAGTAACTAAAATTTCCTAACTAAATATGATTTGAACCTGCAATACGAACAGAGCACACCAAGCCTTCGAAGAACGAAACCCTCAGAAGCAGCAAAGCAAGTCACCTGTTCTAAGACCTCCCAACCCCGATGGCCCCAAGCACAGTCCCTCCCCTTCCTCCCTTCCTGACTCTAGAATTTGGTGCGCACTACGCCCCATGGGAAGAGTGGAGCCCTCAAGGGACAAGGCGCCTCCCGGGTGTGTCCAACATGCCCGGGATGGGGAGAGACGTCCCCGCTCACTGGGAGACACAGCCACATACCCACAAGCCAGGCTCCGGATTCTCCAGCCGCAGAGATCCTGCACGGCCTTCGGGTACATGGTGGACTCCCGGGACGTGTTTGTGGCCCCCCAGAAAAACAGACCACCTGGGAAAGACAAACGCGTCTCCATTGTCATCATCATCTCAAGAGCTGGATCCTCATCTCAGCAACATCAAAGGAGAAAGGGAAGAGGACCGGGACCCGCCAGGCACGGCGCTTGGCACCGGTACCACAAGCTGCTCTGTCCAAAGAATCCAGGAGGTCGATGAAGTCAAGGTCCCTGGTCTTGAACAGGGCAAAGGTCACGGGACTCCCCACCAGAGCACACAGCCAGGGAGGGAAACCCGTGACTTGGCCCTGGATGCCTTCTTCCCGAGGCCCAGACGGGGAAGCACTGACCCACTTCGCTGACGGCAAAGGAGCAGGTGTAGCCAGCATAGATCTGGGATGCCCCGCGTCCAGGGAAGTCGAACAGCTTCACCAGGCGGGGAACCATCTCGTCCTTCTGCTCGGCGTGGCCCAGCCGGCCGTAGCCACCGAAGCCCCAGGAGAAGACGCGCTTCTGGGAGTCCAGGACCAGCTGCAGGAGAGAGAAAACGCAGGGCTGGGACAGGGGACAAGTGGGATGGCTGCTGTTCTGAGAGCCTGTGGCCAGGGCTAAGGGCAAAGGGCAGAAACACTCAAGATGACCCACACCGGCCTCTGACAGGGGAGGCACCAGCAGCGGGTCCACATGGCGAGGATGTTTTCCCGGCCAGGGACACCATTTTCCATTCCTAACAAATTATTATTATTAAAGCCACAAGTCTTCTCCCTTCCCTCATCAGAAACACAAGGGTGATGTCTCCAGAGCAGGCCACTGCACTCCACTTCCTATTTCAATCCTGACTAAACTGCAGACAGAGCCCAGAGGAAAAGCCCCGCCCACCTTGGATTCTCCTTCAGGCGGGTTCACACAGGTGACCTCCACCTGGTCACAGGGGCAGTGTGCACAGTGACATGTCAACAACTTAAAGTCCATCTTCTTACATGCACCCTTATGTTCACTGCAGCACTATTTACAATAGACAAGACATGGCAACAACCTAAATGTCCATGGAAAGATGAAAGGATAAAGAAAATGTGGCACAGATACACAACGGAATACTACTCAGCCATGAAAAAAACCCAAAATAATGCCATTTGCAGCAACATGGATGGACCCAGAGTATATCATACTAAGTGAAGTAAGTCAGAAAGAGAAAGACCATGTATCGCTTATATGTGGAATGTAAAATGTGACACCAATGAACTTATTTACGAAACAGACTCACAGACATAGAGAACAAACTTATGGTTACCAAAGGGGAAGCAGGAAGGGGATAAATTAGGAGTTTGAGATTAGCAGATACACACTACTATATAGAAAACAGATAACCAACAAGGACCTAACGTATAACACAGGGAACTATATTCAATATCCTGTAACAAACCGTTAACGGAAAAGAACATGAAAGAGAATGTGTATAACTGAGTCACTTTGCTGCACACCAGAAACTAACACAACATTGTAAATCAGCTACACTTCAATTAAAAAAATAAAAAATTTTAAAAATCCATCTTCTTTTCTTCACAGCACCGCTGATGTCTCATGTTTGAATCGTGTGAATGTACAACTTATTAACATGATTTAACACCAGGGGCCTAAGTAAGATCTATTTCTCCTGACTACGCCGTACAGGGGAGAATCAGTTGTTGGACCTGAAGGGACTGAAAGCTCCCAGTCCTGAGGTCACTCAGCCAGTCGCCTGCACACAGGAGACCGACCGGCCTCTGAACTCTCAGCCCCGGGCCCTGCTCCTTCAAGCGAGACGAGAACCAAGTCTGACTCTCAGGCATTTTCAGGCAAAATACCCACAGGAAGGCAACTAAGATAAAAAGACGAACATATAGGGACTTCGCTGGAAGTCCAGTGGTTAAGACTTCCAGTGCAGCGGGCACGGGTTCAATCCCTGGTCGGGGAACTAAGATCCCACATGCCGAGTGGCCAAGGGAAAAAAAAAAAAAAAAAGATGCACATACAGAATTTTATTGCCGTTTATCTAGATTGACCTTTAAGGAAACACCCTTAATGACTGAATCTGTTCAACACCCCGTCTGAGATATTGTCTATCGACCTGGAAAAACATCCGTGATGTTCCATTAGACAAAAGACAAACGCAGAAAAACTCTTACTGTATGATCCCAACCCAAAGCGTCTGCGCGTTCAGCTACATCTGTGGACGTCACGGAGAAGCTGTCAGGTGAGAATGACGCCCCGGGACAACTGAGGGTGTGAAGCCCTTGAGGAGGGCAGGATGTCGAGGGGGCCAGGGTCAGTTCCTGGCTTTGCAAAGCCAAGGGTCTCCACTGACGTGACACCCTGGAAGCCAGAAGAAAGGCCAGAAACGCTCAAGCCTTACCGTGTGGTTAGCGCCGCAGGCCACATCCCGCACCACCACGTTCGGGACCGGCAGGATCTGGCCGTCTTTCGTCTTCTCGATGAAGATCGCCACTCGCCGGGGCACCAGCTCGCAGTCGTACTCTATCCGCTGCGCCCGGGCAATGAACTTGCCATCCGAGTTGTGTCCTGCAGCGACCACAGGGCCAGCCGTCAGCAGCGGCCATAGCACAGAGCACCTGCCCAGCCTGGCTGGGCAGGTCCTCGTGGGGACTCCTGTCAACCAAGGTAGTGTCCTCCAACCTGAGGCACGACCCAACTTGTGGGGCATAGAATTGGTGCTGTGGGTTGAAACCAGTTTTTTCTTTTTTTGAAAAAGGAATAGAACAGAGTAAGAAACACCCAAGGACACTGTCTGTAACGAGGACTTTTGTGAAAATTCTTTGCGAGTCTACGTTTGGGCTGGGCTGTGGCCAAAAAAGTGGGAAGCTCCAGATCCAAAGGAAAGGTCTTCTCTGTGCCCCACCTGGGGGCCTCAAGGAGCCCTGCATGGGCCGAGAACGGACAAAAAAGTTCAAGCCACTTTCCCAGGCTTGCTTTTTATTTATTTTTTTTGTGGTACACAGGCCTCTCACTGTTGTGGCCTCTCCCGTTGCGGAGCACAGGCTCCGGACACTCGGGCTCAGCGGCCATGGCTCACGGGCCCAGCCGCCCCGCGGCATGTGGGATCTTCCCGGACCGGGGCACGAACCTGTGTCCCCCGCATCGGCAGGCGAACTCTCAACCACTGCACCACCAGGGAAGCCCCCCAGGCTTGCTTTTTTATGAATTACCAGTAACCTAATACATCATCATGGTCGTTAAAGCAGAGTTAAACGTACGTTCTCGCCTCTGCCTTGCTTGACACGTCGTGGGAGCGAGCACGGGGGTGAGTGCACGCTGGGGATGCACCTTCCGAGGTCAAGTTCTAGTTCTGAAAAGGGATCTCTCTGGGTTTGGACAATCACACTGAAAACCGGTTTTAAAATAAACTGGGAAGATTAACTGCCTCTGTAGATATAAATCAAGCCAACTTCTCAAAATACCTTTAAACAAGTGTAAACCAAGCAAATGAGATTCGGTATAAAGTGCTGCAATGGGGACTGGTTCATGGTAACTGCTCACTAAATGTTAGCTGTCATCATCATTGCCAAGGGCATTTCATTTCCCTGAAGGAAAATCTACCTGCTGCGACAAGCTGCCTGTCTGCAGATCTGGGGCAGCCACAGACAGCAGGGGGGCTGCACACGTTTCCAGAAGTAGACCAGAAACTTGCATGGAAACGGCCTCTCCAACAGTCTCTGGCAACTCCCTGGCAACCAAAGCTGAATGTGCATGGGGCTGTTCTCTTATTCACTTCTGACTTAGGTATATTTAGTTTCACAAAGTCACTGTTCCCTAAAGTCTAAAGGCCAGCGAGATGCTCCTCGTTCTATTTATACTATCTTCCATCTGCCTGCTTTTAATGACGTGGAGACCCAGGCAACCCAGATCCAGGAGCTGCAGAGGATCCAGAGCAGCGGGAAACTCAGGAGCCAGAAGAGGGCGCCCACTCCTCACCTCCCACTTGGAAGGAGCTGGAAGGTGGGAAGACGCCAGGAAGGGGAAAAAAAAAAACACTTCGGTGTCAGATGGGAAAAGAAAATGGAGACCTTGTAAAGTCAGGATGGAGAGTCATTTTCCACGCACTGAGAACTGATGAGAACTACCTGCTGAGTTTTCTCAATGAATAATAAGTAAATTTCATCCCTTCTGTTTAGGGGTGAAAATCCGGAAAACAATCCCACTTTTTCAAGATATTGGGCTCTGAAAAAAAAAAAAAAAAGATGCACATACAGAATTTTATTGCCGTTTATCTAGATTGACCTTTAAGGAAACACCCTTAATGACTGAATCTGTTCAACACCCCGTCTGAGATATTGTCTATCGACCTGGAAAAACATCCGTGATGTTCCATTAGACAAAAGACAAACGCAGAAAAACTCTTACTGTATGATCCCAACCCAAAGCGTCTGCGCGTTCAGCTACATCTGTGGACGTCACGGAGAAGCTGTCAGGTGAGAATGACGCCCCGGGACAACTGAGGGTGTGAAGCCCTTGAGGAGGGCAGGATGTCGAGGGGGCCAGGGTCAGTTCCTGGCTTTGCAAAGCCAAGGGTCTCCACTGACGTGACACCCTGGAAGCCAGAAGAAAGGCCAGAAACGCTCAAGCCTTACCGTGTGGTTAGCGCCGCAGGCCACATCCCGCACCACCACGTTCGGGACCGGCAGGATCTGGCCGTCTTTCGTCTTCTCGATGAAGATCGCCACTCGCCGGGGCACCAGCTCGCAGTCGTACTCTATCCGCTGCGCCCGGGCAATGAACTTGCCATCCGAGTTGTGTCCTGCAGCGACCACAGGGCCAGCCGTCAGCAGCGGCCATAGCACAGAGCACCTGCCCAGCCTGGCTGGGCAGGTCCTCGTGGGGACTCCTGTCAACCAAGGTAGTGTCCTCCAACCTGAGGCACGACCCAACTTGTGGGGCATAGAATTGGTGCTGTGGGTTGAAACCAGTTTTTTCTTTTTTTGAAAAAGGAATAGAACAGAGTAAGAAACACCCAAGGACACTGTCTGTAACGAGGACTTTTGTGAAAATTCTTTGCGAGTCTACGTTTGGGCTGGGCTGTGGCCAAAAAAGTGGGAAGCTCCAGATCCAAAGGAAAGGTCTTCTCTGTGCCCCACCTGGGGGCCTCAAGGAGCCCTGCATGGGCCGAGAACGGACAAAAAAGTTCAAGCCACTTTCCCAGGCTTGCTTTTTATTTATTTTTTTTGTGGTACACAGGCCTCTCACTGTTGTGGCCTCTCCCGTTGCGGAGCACAGGCTCCGGACACTCGGGCTCAGCGGCCATGGCTCACGGGCCCAGCCGCCCCGCGGCATGTGGGATCTTCCCGGACCGGGGCACGAACCTGTGTCCCCCGCATCGGCAGGCGAACTCTCAACCACTGCACCACCAGGGAAGCCCCCCAGGCTTGCTTTTTTATGAATTACCAGTAACCTAATACATCATCATGGTCGTTAAAGCAGAGTTAAACGTACGTTCTCGCCTCTGCCTTGCTTGACACGTCGTGGGAGCGAGCACGGGGGTGAGTGCACGCTGGGGATGCACCTTCCGAGGTCAAGTTCTAGTTCTGAAAAGGGATCTCTCTGGGTTTGGACAATCACACTGAAAACCGGTTTTAAAATAAACTGGGAAGATTAACTGCCTCTGTAGATATAAATCAAGCCAACTTCTCAAAATACCTTTAAACAAGTGTAAACCAAGCAAATGAGATTCGGTATAAAGTGCTGCAATGGGGACTGGTTCATGGTAACTGCTCACTAAATGTTAGCTGTCATCATCATTGCCAAGGGCATTTCATTTCCCTGAAGGAAAATCTACCTGCTGCGACAAGCTGCCTGTCTGCAGATCTGGGGCAGCCACAGACAGCAGGGGGGCTGCACACGTTTCCAGAAGTAGACCAGAAACTTGCATGGAAACGGCCTCTCCAACAGTCTCTGGCAACTCCCTGGCAACCAAAGCTGAATGTGCATGGGGCTGTTCTCTTATTCACTTCTGACTTAGGTATATTTAGTTTCACAAAGTCACTGTTCCCTAAAGTCTAAAGGCCAGCGAGATGCTCCTCGTTCTATTTATACTATCTTCCATCTGCCTGCTTTTAATGACGTGGAGACCCAGGCAACCCAGATCCAGGAGCTGCAGAGGATCCAGAGCAGCGGGAAACTCAGGAGCCAGAAGAGGGCGCCCACTCCTCACCTCCCACTTGGAAGGAGCTGGAAGGTGGGAAGACGCCAGGAAGGGGAAAAAAAAAAACACTTCGGTGTCAGATGGGAAAAGAAAATGGAGACCTTGTAAAGTCAGGATGGAGAGTCATTTTCCACGCACTGAGAACTGATGAGAACTACCTGCTGAGTTTTCTCAATGAATAATAAGTAAATTTCATCCCTTCTGTTTAGGGGTGAAAATCCGGAAAACAATCCCACTTTTTCAAGATATTGGGCTCTTCACGTGTATACCTGAAATAATGGCTCAGGCCGAGGTTTTCAAAACAACCTTATTCTTGTATAATTTCCTCACTTTCAATGAAGGCAAATCCTTAAATATGAAAATGAATGAAGGTGGTTTGATTAAAAAAAAAAAAAAAAAAGCTTTGATATCCTTCTATACAAAAATGAATTCCCAAATCAGAAAAAAAACCTTTGTCAGACGCAAGCCCTGACTTTCATTAAGGCAAGTCACTGTCAGACTCCACAACCCCATGAATTATGACATGCTGGTCCACTAACCAGGACATCCACTTAATGGATCAAGGCTATTATCTGCGATCAATTACCCACATTTCTACCATGTGTGTGCAAGCCCCACACTGACTTCTGGTTCTAAACATACAGTTAGATTACAGAGCTTTTAAAAAATGTACTTTGCATACCCAGCTGACCATATTCAGGGCACCCAAAGGAATAGAGGTTTCCTTTGCAGTCCATTATCATACTGAATTCAGCCCCACAGGCCATTTTGGTAATTGGCTGCCCGTTGTACATTATCTGAAAAGAAAAGACAGCAGACTTTTAGACTTTTTTTTTTTTTTAAAGATTGATAAAGTCTCTACCTCCCCACAGGTTGGTGTGAAACAATTACTAGGCTACAAAGGACTCTTCTAACGGACCCAACAACGCTGAAGGCAAAGGCTTAGAATGTATGTAAAGAAACACCTCCCAGTATAAAGTCAGTTCAGACAAGCAAATCATGTCCCCGAGTCTTTGTAACCCTCAAAATGCACAACGCTGTGCCTCACACATCCTGGTGCCCAGTGAATGCTGAATTCAACTGACTGGCGTGGGCACGAAGGTGTCAGAAAACAAAACTAATCACATGTAGTTCCCAAATCCCACTCCAGCTAGTCACTAGTTTTGATGTCACGCAACTTTAAAAAGAAAAGCTTTTATAAGCGTTATTGCCAACCAGTAAAATGAACTGTTTTACACTCTCTTTTACTACTGTTAAGAGCCGCTTGCTAATTAGCCTTAATTGAAGGTGTGAAGAAGAAATATAATGGTTCGAAATTAGGAACTTGGAAGACAGCAAAGGCCCTGAGTAATTTGGCATGGGATTTGGAAACAAATCTGAGAAAGTGCTTAGAAGACTCGCTATTGCAAACTAATCGGTCTGGGAAAGCCAGACCGGGCGAACTGGAGGGCGCAAAGTAGGGAAATCACGGGGAAAGGCGATGGGGGATGCCGAGTCCCGGGCTCTGTCCCGGCGCCAGCTCACTCTGGAAACCGTCACATTCCACTGCAGAGCAAATGGCTAAGAAAACAGCAACACCTCGAAAATCCTCCAAACTACAGGTATGTTTGGACAAGGTCAAGGTCTATTTTTTTAGACCATGAAACCCAAGTCCCTTCCCTCGTCAGACACTCAATGTAGCATCCTGCTGCCTTATGTCAGTAGTTCACTTTTGAGGTATAAATCCCACTCCTCCAAATGACTCCAAAGTTTCTCAGGAATAAGAGACGACCGACCTCCTATTTGTGTTCTAAGTACCTGGCCGGTGACTTGTTACAAAGTCAAAATTCAAGAGTATTCTCAGATAAAGACCAATCACATCCACGTAACAATTCTCACTTTGGAATAGAACAGGCTGCAAACAGGCCTCTGGAACAAGTTATTTCAGTCGGAATGAAAAACTGTTTCTAGAGATGTTCTTCACCTGTGAACATCTACTAAACCTGACCCACTCAAAGCATCGAGATCCTGCTTTTACAAGGGACCCAGTAACTCAAACAATGGAGAGGAATGTCTGATCTCACCCCAGAAAATACAACCCCAAAGCAACGAGAAACAAAGGCCCTGAAGGCGGAGGAGGGCGGGCACCTGTGCGGGGCTGGGCACGGCGTCCGTCTGGTTGCCGAGGCCCAGCTGCCCCATCTTGTTCTCCCCAAACGCAAACACGGAGCCCGTTTCTGGAAGGAAAGAACAACATTCATCACCAAAGGGAAAATAATGCTGAGTATTCAGAACTAGACTTGGAATCAAAGGCTCTAAAATAATAAAAACAGCTCTTTTGCCAGGAAGAATGCAAGTGAGACAACTCTCCAAAACGGGGTGGGGTGGATACCTCAGAGCAGACCCACTCCCCAGCAGAGAGCCTCCCGCTGCCCCAGCCACTGGTGCCCGTGGGCGAGGCTCCCGATGCCTCAAGCAGCTGACCAGCGGGCTCCCTGGGCATCTTTCTGATCATGACCATGGGTCACGGCGGCAGCCCCACCCCCCGCCCCAGGTGGACCATTTGACCTCTGACCCCATTTCGAGGGAAGCGGCCCTTCCTTACCCGTCAAGGCCAAGGTGTGGTTCCGCCCACACGCCGCGGACACGATCACCTCATGGCTGAGCCCCTCGATGAGTCTGGGGGCTTCAACTCTCTTGGTGTCGCCATGGCCCAGCTGGCCCTTCTCATTTCGCCCTGCGGGTCAGGAGCAGGATAGATAAAGCGGGGAGGAGAGAGGGCGGCTGGAGCAGCTGCTGGGCGAGGCTGGGTCTCCCAGAAGGCGCCCTCCAAACCCACAAGCCCGGCTCCGCAGGCAATGCCAGCCTTTCAAGCCTGCCGGTGGGGTCGGGTGACTAGATGAGATACGTAGGGCTGTCCCCAGAGTCGCCTTGGCGTGCAGCTACCAGCCACCACCTCACCTGCTCTGACCCTCTTTTCTGGGGCAGTGGCTGGGACAGATCGGAGCACTTTCGCCAGCTCTCTGCCCCCGAGGGAAATGGAAGAAAACCAGGTTCCACCTGGATGGTACACACAAGCGGACGAGCTCAGGGGAGCTCACAGCTCTCACTTCTCACCACACCTGCCAGACGCCAATTCCTTCATTCGCTTCAGAGGTATTTTAAGACGGTAACACCTGCCTCACAGGAGTCTGATTCCCTCAGCGCCCCAGGCGTCTACCGTGGACCCTGTATTTCTCTCCTCTCTAAGCCCACCTGCCATGGAGCAGCCTTCGCAGGACCCTTAACCACGTGAACCCCAGCGACGGCCAAAGGCCAGGCCTGCTCTGAACACAGGCCCTCCCTGGCCACGGGCTGACCTCCACCTCTGGGGCTGTGCTGGTGTGGAATCGGGGGGTGCCGGAGGCCGAGACCTGCCAGGCCCTCTGCACCACAGTCCTGTCCCGACACAGCCCTGCAGCTCAAAGCAGGTGTGGAGAGCTGGGGGGCCGGAAGGCTGGCCCCCCTAAACTGTACCTAGTTTTCAACACAGGCTACAAGGGTTCTAAACTCAGCACCTCAGTGGGCCTCTCCCAGGTACCTCTAAGAGAAGAACCACACTTGTTACCGAACATTTCGGGAGATTTTATGGGGCCAGAAAGCCAGGCAATTCGGAACGTGGGGGAGGTTTCCACATCCTTCCCCAACAATGAACTTTGACCTTGCAGTCATGAAAGAGGGGGAGCAGAGCCACAAAGATGAGCCTCAACTGTCCTGGACAGGGCTCGAGAAGGGGTGACCAGCCGCCGTTACTACAGGAAAACCGTCCTCAGGCTTTGATTATGGCGCTCCAGCAGGACAGGCAGACACCAGCTTCTAGCGGAAACTGCCCAAGTTCACTGTGAAAGGCACGAATGAGCACCGGATGCGGTTTTTCGGCTCGAGAGGCCCAGATGGTCAACGGGTGCAGACCCCGTGAGCTCCGGGCCGCAGCACTAAGGCTCTCGGGCGCTGGACTGGGCCCTGAGCCTTCCAGGGACTCACTGTGGACACATGACACTCCCACTGGCTCATCCCCCCTAAAGCGGCGAGTCTGCTCATGGGACACGTCTTTGTTCTGGGGCAGGTCAGACGCACAGCTTTTAGAATCATTCCCTGCCCAGGGGGTCAGGAGAGGGGATGTTTTTAGAAGCAACACGGAAGTGACATTCAGTAAAGAGACCAGAAAGAGGACAACTGAAGTTGGGAACCCCGACGTAGGAGGCTGCGTTCAGGGTTGGCGCAGTGGGCAGAAGGGGGTTTTGCGGGAGGGACACAACCCTGCGCCAACTGGAAGCAAACGAAAATCGCGGCAATGTCAGCGTGTCACCAAGAAACTATGAAGTTTAAATTTGGGCCAGACACACTTGTTAGCTTTTTTTCAACAGAATTACAAAATTAGCAGAGTGCAGGGAAGACAACAGATGTTAATGTATTTGGACTTTGGTACAGCCACTCATGAAATTGCAAAAAAAAAAAAAAGGTTCAAACAGCCCGAAATAAAAATGCAGTCTTATGGACCCAAAGCTAGCCAGAGGGCCAGAAACAAAGGCTGAGGACAACCGCCAACACCGTCTGCGGAAGAGTCCAGGAGGCAGCAGAGGGCGTGGGGGCAACTGAGCCCCAGCCGGGACCTGTGTGAAGGCTCTGGATGAGGACACAGGGCAGGCGGCAGTGGAAGCACTCTGCGGGGGACCCTGAAAGGGAAGGGAGGCTAGAAGACAAGGAGAGCGTCCCCCAGCACCCAGGCGAGGGAGTCCAGAAGCAGGGCAAGCAGATCACCTTGGAAAGAGCAAACTCAACTCTCTGGGGCGATGGAACAGGAAACAGAGGAACATAGACTCAGGCTGGTGTCACCACGTGGCAGACGTAAAAGCTGGTGGCATTTAAAGTGGCAAGAACAGAGGTCTACGTCACACTGTGCTGTGTGCTGGGGGGACAGCACACCTAAAATAGGAATTCAATACTAGGCACACCTCGATATCAGATCCAGAGTCAGTCAGAACGTTCGGGAAAAGGCTGCCTAAAGAAAGGATTCAGAGAAATGGGGGGTTACGTACAGACCAAAACCTGGCAGAAGAGGGGAGGGAGTGACGTTTTCACGGGGCACAGACTAGCTGGGCATCAGGAAGAGAGGAAACGCACAGCAAGCGGCACAGCCCCGGAGGGCGGACGGCACAGCCCCGGAGGGCGGACGAGGGTCTCCCCTCCAGGGGATGGGGGAAGGGAGCCCACCCACGGGCCACGCCACGGGTCTCGCTGCGTCCCCGTGGTACTTACCCCAGCTCCACAGCTTCCCTTCCGTGGTGATGAGGAGACTGTGGGCGGCACATGACCCCGACACCACCGTCCGTACCCGGACCCCCGAAAGGCACCCGTACCTGTGGGGCCCCCATAAGTTCTGACCGAGGTTGCGGTAGGCGGCTGCGAAGGCAAAGGGAACACATGTCAAATGGCCGCAGAGCCCCGGTGGGTGCTGAGAGCTGCCCCAGTGTCACCAGCCAGAGGGCCGACCCCCAACTCCCCACGTAAAGCACACCCTCGGGGGCTCCCGGGGCAGCGCACCAGCGGTGTGGACCCATCAGTGGCCATCTGCACAGACACCGCCCCACCTCCGTCTCTGGCCCGAACCCACCTGCCCAATGTGCCAAAAAGCCAGCGGCCGAAAAGCAGGTGCCACCACCTCCACCCTGCAGCCCCGCCGGGCTGGGGGCCGACCCCAAAGAGCAGGTAGCAGGCCCCCAGTCTCCCTCACCCTCCCGACAGCTCCCTCCCGGCCCTCTACCTGGGGGTGGGGAGGGGCTGGGGGCCTGCAGCCACGAGGCTCCCTTGGGGGCCAAGCCCGAGCCTGCACCCCATCTTTCTCAGGGGTCCCATCATGCTGGCCGAGTCATGACCCCTAGCTCCGCCCACGTATTTGCTCCCCCGGAAGGCCCTTCCCTGCCCCCTGCCTCTGTTCTTCGCACCTCAGGTCAAACACCCCCGGCTCTGGGAAGACTTCCTTGCCCACATCCCCCTTTCAACTCGTTGCTTTCTGGACCCCAGCGCCCTGTGAATCCTGTCACAGCACTTACCCTACTGAAGTCCCGTGCCTCCCACCCCGAGGGCCAGGGCCTCCCCGTGCCTGGGGCAGGGCACTGGGGACCGTTCAAGGGCGTGGGGGACGGGGAGAGACAGCCGCCTCCATCACACCCCCCACTTCACCTTGTTAGTGGACAGGGCGTGGCCGATCTGGGGCTTAATTTCCTCAACGTGGGGCTCTCAAGGACAGAAAAACGAGCCCATGTTTAGGTCCGTGGTGACTATTATGAAATGCTAGCTGCTGCCAAAATCAACTGTGTCAGACTGACCTGGATGCAGGAACGGATTGAGAGGTCAACTTCTCCATCAAGTACCTGGCTCCACGCGAAAGTCTGCAGAACTGTCCCCGTCCGTCCCCACCCTGCCAGCACCCCACCAGCAGAGGGTGCCGGGCGCGGCCGCTCATTTAACTACCTGGGGCGGGTCAGGGAAGAGAGGGAAGTTCCCTACCGTGATTCAGGGCACCCCTGAGCTTCTCCACCCGAAGACGCTGCTCTACCACTGAAAGGTGAAAGAAGACCCAGCAATTTCCTGGGAAAGAGCAAACCAGAGATGACAGCCTTCACACCTATGCTAACGTCTGCGCATCATGGTGGCATGACTGCTGTGTGCCACGCCTGTGGACGACACGCAGTGCCAGGAGATGCCACGGGACACCACAGCTGACCCAGAGTGGCTAAGCGGACCCCCGCACAGCTGAGTGGATGGTCTGATCTGCCAAAGCATCTTCCCTGCATGAGCTCCACGAATGTCAGTGCCCAAGATGTCATCAACTCATGAGAGACAGGGATTCTCGGGGCCTCCCAAGGAACCTTCAGAGGGATCCTAGTCATACGAAATGCAGAGCAGCAGTCCCGGGCCACTCGGCCTGGCTGGAGGTCGTTAATGCCCAGGGCCTGGTCCTGGTCAGAGGTGGAGCACAAAATCACTGTGTTATCTTGAAAACGAAGGATGCTGCTGACTTTATGAGATCCAGTGATGCGTACCCAAGGGCCGATGGGCTCTCGGAAGGAAGGCAGCTTCGCGAATGGGAGGGGCTGGGAAAGGTGAGGGCGGGAGGGGAAATCCTTCCCTTCATGTTTGGCGCCCGTGGGAAAACAAATTCTCCCTCCCTTCCCATCATGTCTACTGGCTAGTTCACAGAGAGCCGAAAGACACTGCAAGACTTTAAAATTTTTGTTTAATTACATAAAACTTCATTCAGAGGGAGAAACATCCGGGAAGCAAAGGTGGGCCTCGGAGAAGACAAAAAGGCACTCTTAAAATGAGCCCAAGTGCGGCAAAATTCCTTCAACTAGAGGCAGCCCTGCTCTGCCATGGGTTCCCCTCTGGAATCTGCTTCCCGCTTGGGGCCTGCGTGTCTCTAATTGCAAGTGGGCCACTCACTTAAAGAACAGCTTGGAGAGACAATGCGACACCTGCGCCAGGGCTGGCAGGGAGACTGATGTTATCACGTCCCAGGAGAGGTTCCAGGTGACACCAGCCATCAGGCAGCTCAGGCTGAGAGCTTGGTCCTGAAGGCTGGGCACTTTTCCCAACCGGAAGAAAATGGCTCAAACCCATTTCTAACTCATCTGGACTCTGAGTGCTGCTGAAACCCCGCCCGCTGTTTTCATGGATTAAGGTCATCTCCACCGCCCATCCTGAGGCCCCAGGGAGTGTCAGTGTGCAAATATCTGTCCACCGGGCAATGCTGGAAAGTACTTTGGGAATCTTTCCAAATGAAATCAAGAAGCCATAAAACATGGCAAAGTACCAGCCTTACTTCTCTTGGATGGGCCAGTATTCTCCTGAGAAAAGACACCAATTTTCTAAAAACATGTGGGGGCTAAGATACTTCTTAGGATTTCACTGCTTCCTCCACTCCAGACTGCTACTTGCTCTGTCCAACCAGTTCCCGCAACAATCTGGCAGTTTGCAAGGAAACGTGGACTCTTTTGAAACGTCTAACAAGTTCGCCATCTGACACGTGACAAATATCGAGGACATTCTGACATTCCACAGCACCAGCCTCTTCATTTTAATGAAAATAAGTGACATGAGAAGATGGGAAAAAAAGTGTCGAGGTTTATTTGAGGCTACTACTTATATTCTTCTGTTTAATCTCAATGGAATTTTCAAAAGCAGAGTTGTACCCAAGTGAGAGACTTGCCCAAGACCCGGGTTCAAATTCAGCCCCATCACTGGAGTGGCTGTGTGGCCCTGGGCAAATCGCTTGGCCTCTCTGAGCACTTCTGTAAAGAGAATACCTACCTGGCGGACAGTCACCAGAATCACACTGGACACCTAGCACACAGGAAGCACTCAATCAATAGTAGCGTCTTCTATTCTTTAGAAATTGTTTCTCATACCTTGTTGTTTAGGCACTTCTTTTCGACCAATCAAGTCCCAGTTGGTTGCCCCAAAAATCAAAAGCTGCCCTTTGCACTTAGACCCTTCAAGTTTCTACAGAGACAAAGAGAGAGGGAGAAAGAATTAGCTTGTAACGCTGCTTCTAGCTTCCCAAATCTGTCCAACGACAGCAGGAAACAAAATAATTCATTGTTAATGCTGTCCCTCAGCGGTTCACACAGTGGACAGAGGGACACCTCGCCAGCCCCTTCCATACGTGGAATCCCGAACCTGCCCCGGCAGCTCATCGGTTAAGCCCAGGGTCGTTTTTATCCTTTGATTTCTCTTTAAAACATCTTTGGCAAAAGCCTACAGAAGAAGCCAAATGCAATTCCTCCCCTCCACTCTGCAGATTGCCTTGTACAGGTATTTGCAATAGGCCTGCTGTGTCACACAGGGAGTCAGTGTTAAAACCGCTGTCCTCAGGGCCAAGGCTGCATCTTGCCGCTGCAAGCACAGCATACCACACATGGACCTGAAGGCTTCGGGGGCCTGGGGCATCTCTGCACAGAGATCCCATCGGTTGACTTTCCTATCCTCCCTGTGCACTGCCCTCGCTGCCAGGAGCCTTCCACGGGGGAAAACAGCAGAGACCCGTGTTCATTCCTCCACTAGAGGGAGGAAGACCCACGTGGGGCTGGCGGATCAGACGGGGCAGCCTCCGATGGGCTCGACCTCACTGCTGGCCGAGAGCCAGGGGACCGATGGCCAGTGGCCCTGCCAGTATACCTCAGTCCCCATCCTCCATCACTAGGGCCACACGCTCTCACTGTCACAGGGGGAGCATGTGCCACTTCAAAAGGCCACTGTCTGAGTCCAGGTGGCACTCGCTCTGTGCTCAGCCCTTCCCTTCGATTCTGAGATGCCCGGTACACTCTTTAAAGTTGACTGTTAGTCAAAGATCCACCTCTGAAGGCTCCACTTAGTTCCACACAGGCAAGGGAAGCAGTAACTTCCCGCTCTGCTTTCATCCTTTACATCATCAGCATCCCAGGACATTAAAAGCAAAGGAGTTTTCCTTCGGTTTACAGAAGCATTCTTGGAAGGTTTTGAGGGAAAAAAAGGCCACACAGCTGCAAATCCAGTCATTCTAACCCCTACACAGTGACTGCCCTGGCGGTACGTTCTGGCAGCCCAGTACATGCATGTGTAAGAGGAACACATCCTTATGGGGGGCATTCCGTTTCTTAGGGAACTCTGGGCAACCCAAACCCGATGTCACGGGCACACCCCGCCCACCCCCCGCCGGTCCTGTCATGCTCGCCGGCTCGGCCACGAGTACAGGGCTGGAGGCAGACGGTCCATCTACAGGGCGTGCCCACGGTCAGCAATGCAAAGGGGCGACAAAGCAGCCAGGACTGGAGGATGACTTCGCCACATTTCAATTATTCAGAGAATGACCTTAATTGGGGTAGTCCAACCCCACAGCACCCAGACTCCAATTACTTGAATGGGAGCCGAGTTTCCCCTGGTTATCTCCCCTTCTTTGTTTAACTGGCGGGCCTGGCTGGAACATTCTGCAGGTCTACTGCAGGAGACAAATAGCATCAGGGGATTGTCAAGTTCCCAGTGGAAGGAGCAGCCCTGGGTCTCTGCGCACAATACTGACTTGCTCTCCACTATTCCTCAGGTCTGCGTGGAGGGGCAGCAGAGACTCAGAATGGACCAAAGCACCGTGGAATGAGCTACCAGGCCAGACGGTGGGGAGAGGACTCCGGAAGAGCCGTGACCTCAGGCCAGACTGCGCCCACCGGCCCCTAGGTGGGCAGATATGGCTAAACCACTCCACACCAAAGGGCGCTCAGCACAGCAACAGGTCAGCAGTGCTGCTGGCTGCTGCGGGACCTGCAGCTCTGCCAGAACTAGCTGCCATCGCCTTGGGCATGAGCAGGGTCTCCTCTGTGACCTGGAGATGCCAGCACCTGCACAAGTGGACAAGGGTTTATGTGTACTGGCCCATCGAGCCAGCTGAGCATTTATACAAAACCCCAAGCCTTCTGACACAAGGTGTTTGTGGGAAACGTTGATCAACACTGGTCAACTGTGTTTCCTCCAGTGACAGTGGTCCAAGGAGGGTGGTAAGCCGTACCTTAACTGTGTTTTTGTCATGGGCCTCATTTCCTCACACGTTAGATGTTATCATCTATATAACTCTTTGCTGTCGGCTGCTTATAATTCAATTCTTCCCTCCACCTTATATGAAATAAAAAATTCAAGTAAGGACCAGAACTCCTAACACCCACTTAAAAATCATAGCCATGGGCTTCCCTGGTGGTGCAGTGGTTAAGAATCCGCCTTCCAGTGCAGGGGATACGGGTTCGAGCCCTGGTCCGGGAAGATCCCACGTGCCGTGGAGCAACTAAGCCCGTGCACCACAACTACTGAGTCTGTGCTCTAGAGCCCGCATGCTACAACTACTGAGCCCACGAGCCACAACTACTGAGCCCGCGAGCCACAACTACTGAAGCCCGCGCGCCTAGAGCCCGTGCTCTGCAACAAGAGAAGCTGCCGCAGTGAGAAGCCCGCGCACCACAAGGAAGAGTAGCCCCAGCTCGACACAACCAGAGAAGGCCCACATACAGCAACGAAGATCCAACGTGGCCAGAAATGAATAAATAAATAAAATTAAAAAAAAAAAAAATCACAGCCCATGTCCCTCTCTGTCACAGAGCTGAACCCGCCCACAGGCGGGAAAGACCCCGGATGCGGGGGGCTCCATCCAGAGGAACCCCAGGGACAGCTGCCAGGGATGCAAGCACCAGAGGTTACAGGACCCTCCCAGGTGTAACCTGGGCGTCACCGATGGGTCAAGAGATTGTTTTCTGGATGAAATCAGCAGACATACTGCCCATGGCTAAATATCATGTGGCAGAAAAGCTGGGAGAACAGTCTCCCAACAGGATGGGTGAATTTCGCTGGCCAGGGCGCACGCTCTGAGCTTCCTCAATCAACAAAATGGGGTTTCTGGTCCAAAGCGATCTTTGAATTACTGCCCAAGTGCCAGGAGCATATTTACGAGGCTGAGAGTCAGTCTTTAACATGCATCCATTTAGAAGGCTGTCGCTCTCAGCGGAGGGAAGACCACTCAGAGAAAGGGCCGCAATGACTATTCCCTAGTGGGCTATCAATATCGACTAAGACAGGCTTCAAGCTCAGTTTTCAATTGTATTTACTTGGTCCTTTCAGACAGAACAGAGTTGTCTCAGGGCCCACAAAACCTGAGCAACCCAAAACTAGAAGAACTACAAAGACCTGGACAGCTTGTGACACTCACCTGTCTTCTAGGAGTCAGCCAAGGCTGCTCGCTTTACCTACAGGGTTATGAAGTTCACAGGTAATTCGGGCTGCATCAAACCTAGAGGGTCGTAAAACGCTCATCTGATACAACTACACGGAAACCTGAGGTCCTTGGAGAGAGCATTTCCCGAGACTGAAATCCTAAGAATGTTTTATAAAAATACACAGCTTTTCCTCAAGGCAACTCTGTCCCTCAACCATACAAGTACTTGGGGTTCATCTTTCACAAGCCCAACATCTGCCGCTTTGAGGTAACTGAAGGCAACACGGCTTCAGACAACTCCTGGCAGCTGCTCTCATACAAACCTTCCAACAGCCCTGAAAGGCGGCGAGGCTTGCGAAACTCTCAGTAAAAAGTCTCTTTCTGAAAAGAGCTGGGGACGGCCGCTGGCCTGTGGCAGCAGACAGGATTCTCAGGACTGGACTGCTCCCAGGCGCTTCCCCTGGAGTCTAGGAACCCGGCACCAGGGATTCACCCAGGACTCGGGGCAATGCCCACCTAGGGCAAGGCATTGGGAACGCAATGGGACAGCCTGGGCCTGGCCTTGACCCTGGACCGACGGATGCTAAAAGTGAAAGTGACTTAAAGCTTGAGGTGTGCACTTTCCATGAAGCACAGAAGAGCATCATTCGTTGGACCCTCAGTCTCCTGATGGTGTGTTGGCCAGTCCACTGCACATGCTCTCTCTCCGTGACTACCTCCTTGGGTGAATCTCAGCATCACGGTAAGAATCTTTTACTTCCTGATAAACAAAACTCATTACTCTAAAAGGTTGACTGGAAACACTCGAGAGACAATGCAGCAGAGGCAGAGCCCAGCTGACCTTTCTTTTCAGTTCCCTCTTAACACCAAGATTGGAGGGAAAATGTCTGGAGTCCCGCACAGAAGACCACATTTGTTAAAGGAAAACAGTCCCTGCGCTCCCTTTTCTCAATACTCTGGCCATGGCCATGACCCTGGCCCGGGCATGGTCCCCAACCCCAGGTGACACGTTTCAGTGATACAGGCTCTCCTTAACATCACCCTCCTCCACCATCTAACACGTTGACCCTTTCCACTGAGATGGCAGTTACAAAGGCATCTCCACATGAACAATTTGCAGAGGCGTTAAGGATGACAAAAGAAAAAAAACCTGAGCCCAATGGAAATGTAGCTCCATGTCATCTTGGGCTAGTCCCTTAGACTCTGTGCCCCAGTTTTCTCACCTATAAAGTGGACCTAGAAGTGCAATTATTTTTAACCATTTAAATACTGTCTGAACTCCCATGGGGGAAATCACGCTGGTACGGACTGAGAAAAGGACCCCTCTAGACCGTGAGACTCTAGACCCTAAGTGCAAGTTCTTACTCTTTTGGAGTTATGTGAGCATCTGGTGAAAGCTTTGACCCTCTCCCTAAACACACGTCCCACACTAAACCCGTGGGGTTTGAGCATCACTGAACCCACGTAACATCTCTTGCTCCGCAGGGTTTTGCAGGCATATGAATTGGTCACGATCTTAATTAAGATTTGAAGGCCCAACTCTAATGAACAAATTGAAGCCCACTCAGACCACGGGGGTGTCGGGGGGCTGCACCGGGCCCACACCAAGCGCCCGTTCCCTCAGACCACAAGTGACGAACAAAGCCCAAACACCTCTGGGGGTGTGGGGGCCCTTCCCGACCTCCAGGTGGAGGGCTCTCCGGAGCATGCGCCCTCACACCCTGCCCCGGCGCCCGCCACCCCCGCCGCCCCGGCGCCCGCCACCCC
>NW_006786690.1:9111072-9132487 GCF_000442215.2 Lipotes vexillifer | reverse complement strand
CCCCCGCCTCCCCGGCGGCGCGAGACGGCGCAGGACCGCACGGGGCATGCGCGGCTGCCGCCAAGCCCCGCCCCCCCGGAGCGCCGAAGCCGAGGCGGCGGGAACCTCAAAGCCCCGGCGTGAACCGCCGCTCCCGCAGCGCGCCGGCGGCCCCCTCCCCCGCGGTGCCGGGGCCGACCGGCGGCCAGAGGGGGCCAGGGGCGACCGAGGACACGCTGCGCCGCGCCCCGGGCCCGGTGCGCGCCTCCCCTCCTCCGGCCGGAGACAACTTGGAAAAGTCTCCCTTCCCGGGGCGGGAGGGGGAGGGGAGGCGGAGGGAGTCGGCTCGAGCGGCGCCGGGGGCGGGGCCATGACCCCCTCGCGCGGGCGGGCGCGGGTTCCGGGTGCCCCTCCCCGGCGGCGGCGGGGTCGAGTAGGCCCCGGCCCGCGCCCGCCCCGCGCCCTTTTGTTATGCGGTGGCGGCGGCGATGATTCAGCCCGCGGCCTGCGCCGGCCCCGCCGCCCCCGGTCAGGACGCGCGCGGTGACGTGCCGCGGCCCTTGTCCCCCGGCCCCCTGCCCCGGCCCCGCACTCACGACGCGCTCCTTGGTGTGCTCAGGCTCGGTGATGACCACGGCCGCGCCGCCTGCCTTGGCTGCCGCCGGCCGCGCCGCGCGCTTGCCCCCGCCGGGGGCCCCGTCGAGCTCCAGGCCGTCCTCGTCGCCGCTGCTACCGCCGCCGCTGCTGCTGCTGCAGCGCTCGGGCCGCTCGCGCTTCCTGCCGGCCGGGCCACCGCGCTTCCTGGGCCCGGCACGGGCCGTGCCGTTGCCCGAGCTCGGCTCCTCCCAGGCCGCCGCCGCCTTCTTCCTGGGCATGGTCGCGCTGGAGGAGACACGGGGCAGCGGCGCACAATGGACGGGTTATAAACTGCGCGGGGGGAGGGGAGCCAGCCGAGCCACCGGCCTCCACTTCCTCCCCTGCCCTCCCCAAAGTGGCGGCCGCGGGGTGGGCGGAGAGGGGGCGAGCCGGGAGGAAATCGCGCCTCTCCTGGGCCCCGGCGCGCCTCCTCCGGGGAATCCCGCACGGGAGCCCAGGTCCCCGACTGCAATCCGCTCAGGGAAAGAAAAAAATGGAGACCCCCCCCCAGACCCATCCTCAAGTTAGGTTTGCCTACATCGCATCATAATTGCAGCCAGGTCCCCAAAAAGTAAAGGGAAAGAAAAAGGAAGTCTCTGATCCCCGAGGTTTTAATTAGAGAAGGCTTTGGGACACTTCAAAGACCCCCTTTTGGCACCTCGGTGAAGGAGCTACCCCCTCCGCGGCGGCCCCACCTGCTGCTTTTGTCTCCGCACCCCCCTCCCCAAGCCCATTCAAATGCAGTTCTCTCCACCCCCCGCCTGAGTCCTCAATTCCGCTCCAGCCTGGGGGTCCCGACCTCGGGCTCTAGCCGAATCCCTTAGGGTTGGCTGCCCCCAACGGAACGGTGGGTGGGTGGTGGCGCAAATAGAGCCGGCCCCCGGCCCCAAACACCTGCTCGCACAGACACGAAAAATAAAAACTTTAATGGTGCCCGACACTCTCCTGGCCCCTCCCCGAGCGTGCGGCTCAGCCGATCCTTCCGATCCCGGCTGCAAAAGTGCCCGGCTCCGCCGCTACTTTCCCCCAGCGTCCCTGCCCCTTCGCCCTGTCTGCTTTTTTTTTTTTTAAATTGATTTTGAACAATGGGATCTCTGTCTGTCTCCGATTAAACCACGTGGATCCGCCTTCCTTCCCCTTTTTATTCATTCAATTCCCCCAACCTCCCCCAGGTTTTTTTTTTTTTTAACCTTTTCTCCTCTTTAAAAAAAAACTTTCCCAGACCCCGCAAACTGATCATTGTCGATTTCATTTTCAGCCCCTACCTGCGTGGAGTGATGAGAAACCGGAGAGAAAAAGGAAGAGGAGACACTGAAAGAACCGAAGGGCTTTTTTCCCCCAGCCCAGACGAGGTCTCCAGCCCACTCACCAGATACACTTAAAATGTAAATACAAGCTTCCAGAACAAATGCTACAACACAAAACAGAAACACATGTGCTGCCGGGCGGCAAGCGAACGCGCGGCGGGGTCGGCGGCGCGGGTCCCGGGGCGCCCGCGCCCCCTGCCGGCCGGCGGACCCGGCGGCGGCCCGGCCCCCGCCCTCGCCCGCGGGGCAGCCCGGCCCACCGAAGCCTGCGCTGGGCGCCACGCCGCCAGCCTTTACTCCCCGGTCCTCCGCGTTTCGCAGGCGGCGCAGCACGTCCAGCGCGTCAGAGATTACTTTGGGGGTTAGGAGAGTGTTAGATTGTTTTTCCTGGGCATGTCTAGACAGGTCACCTGAGGACACTCGCTGGAAAATAGTTACTTCGCTCACGAATCCGCCAACAAGGGACGTGTCCTAATTGAGTGGAATGAAAGATGAATACAATTTGAATAATTTTCTCCTGTGCAGAGGGAAGCTGTTATTTTATTTGCCTATGGATGTGCCCCAGTATGTAGCAAGGTGCTGTTACACGGTAGAGTTACATACATAAAGGTTTGCTGCATTAGCGAATTAATTTGGAAGCCAAGGAGGCACTGGAGGCTAGTTCTAATGGAAATTTTTCATTTTTTTACAAATATTTACTGAGGCCCCAGTACATGCAAGACACACAGTGCTAGATGCTGCGGAAACAAAGCTAGAGAACAAGATTTGTGCCCTAGTGGAATGCACAGTCTAACGGTAAGACAGATAATTCAACAAGTAATTGCAAGTGTAAGTGATGGGGTTCAAGACATGCTACCCCGAATTATGCCACCTTGGCATATTGAATAAACTGTAGAAGTTTTGAGAAAACAGCAGAAGCAGGAAGGTCATTCTGACCTCCTTCCCCCAAAACAGTCATAAAACCCTCAGGTGAGAGGTGCCCTCCCTGTTCCTGGAGGACAGGGACATCCTTATCTCTGAAAACAAAGGGAAACCAAGAAAAATCCTGATAAACAAGCCTTGTTAAATTGCCCCCAGTCTACTACATTTAGCCTCAAGCTCCTTAACCTCTCCAAGTTCTCCAGACTGTCCAGGCTTCATCAAAACTAGCAGAAAGATACACAGATCTGTTTCTTTGGGTCTTCATTTCCTTATGAAGTCTCCTGTGTCATGTAAAACTTAGGTTAAAATAAATGTGTAGGCTTTTCTCCTGTTAATCTGTCTCCATCAGCATAATTTTCAAACCCAGCCAGGGACCGGGTCAAGGAACGCTTTTTTTCTCCCCTACATAAGCATTACAAAGTGATGCGTATGTAAGGACCATTAGGGCAAGGGAATTCATCCTATTCTGGGGTCGGGGAAGGCATCCCTGTAGAAAAATCACCTGAGCTGAGTGACTGACAGGGTGGGTGGAGGGAGCTGTACACACAAAAGTCCAGGGGTCTTGACATGCCTCCTGGGAGAAGTGTCCCATGGGGTTGAGAGAGAAGAACAATATGGCTCGAGCTGAAGGCGCAGGCCTGGTCTCCCCTTCTACATTATAATCTCAATATCACTTGGTCTCCTACCAAAGATTTTTACCGGCTTCCTTTTTATTTAAGCATTCTGCACAAGGAAGTTCCTACTTTAGGCAACTTCCTGAAGATGGCTAGAGTACTAGGATTTTTGCAGTCAATTAATTCCTTAACCACTATAGGAAGAAGCAGGATTCATGGGACTTCCCTGGCTGTCCAGCGGTTAAAACTCCAAGCTTCCATGGCAAGGGGCACCGATTCAATCCCTGGTTGGGGAACTAAGATCCCACAGATCCCACGTGCCACGTGGTGCCACAAAAAAAAAAAAAAAAAAAAAGGATTCAGGAGGCAACAAATGTTTAAAGGAAGACAGCGAAACCAAGAGACCTAAATCTAAGGTATTTGATCAGAGTCAAAAGTGTATGTGTGTCCAGGGAGCCAAGAGCACTTATGTAAAAGAACTTTGGAAATGAGAAATCATCTGGTACATTTCAGAGATTTTTCAGAAAGGCCAAGCACCCTTTGAAAGCCTCTTCTTAATAGTCATGTATTTAAAAAGATCTAGGAGATTAAACCTTGATATTTTGGTATAAAACATAAGTAGAGCCAGCCAAGACAAGAATTTCACCTAAATATGCCATCAACTCCCCTCCAGGAAATGGTATGCCGATGCTTGTCAAGCTGCAGTGGTTAGGTGGGTGTTTATCCTCCAAACACCCTGTGTGGCCAATTAGGAGCAGTACTGACAGTACCTTTAGATGTCAGCCAGCGAGTCTTTTTCTTTTTTCTCCTTCCCAATTATAAAGCCTTTTGCCTGCGCAAAAGACACATGCGTCAAAAACACTGATGCAGGGCTTCCCTGGTGGCGCAGTGGTTGGGAGTCCGCCTGCCGGTGTAGGAGACACGAGTTCGTGCCCCGGGCCCGGAGGATCCCACATGCCGTGGAGCGGCTGGGCCCGTGAGCCACGGCCGCTGAGCCTGCGCGTCCGGAGCCTGTGCTCCGCAGCGGGAGGGGCCACAACAGTGAGAGGCCCGCGTACCGCAAAAAAAAAAAACACTGATGCAATGAGACGCTAATATCAGATTGCATCGTATGATCCTAGGTGTGGTGCCCCGAAACTGGTTTTTCTTGAGGTCACGCTGCCATAGAAAAGCGCTTTGGGTAGAACACCCAAGAACTGACCCTACTCGTCAGATGGCAAAAGTAATTTTTGCAACTATATGCCTCAGTTCCACACCACTATTTTCACGGAGGAAGCGGGTGTGGCTTTCCTGGCTGAAATGGGTGTGCGGCCGACATTCATCAGTTACGTGTGTCACGCTGCGGCTTTGTAATGAATGTCACCTAGGGAGATGCACCTACCAGGCAGGCTGGAAACGACACTTCTGCCTCCAAGATGTGCTCTGAATTCTATCTCACTTGAATGGAGCAACTTCTCTGGGACAGACCAGTTTCGTGCAAAACTGGAAGAGGAGAAAGGAGAGAAGGTTGCGGAGGTTTCTCGGACACTTAACTGGGTGTCTGGCACTGTGTTCTAAGCACTTCACGCACGGAACTACGGAATTGTGGGTTCCAACTGCCAGCCTGCCATCACTGGGACCCACAGCAGGCTATTTTGCTGCCCCGGGTGCTCATAAAATCATACATCAAGTTAAATTAGGCTACTTTTAAGGTCCCTCCCAAAAAAGGAATGCTATTCAACTTGGCCACAGAAAGGTACACCTCCTGTTGGACAGTTAGCTTTCTGGTCCAGTGTCTATAAAAAATGATCACTGATCATGGGAATGATGCTACTGCCCACTGGAAAACTGGTCTGTGTTTGTACAGTTGGGTTAGGCTAGGACAATACAACTTGGATCTTTACCATCCAACGTGAGAGCCATACTGGAAATGTGGCTAGTGCAAATTGAGATGTGCTGTCAGTGTACTTACACTGGATTTCTAAGACTTAGGACAACATAAAAGAGTATGAAATACCTCATTAATAATTTGATTATATTGATCACATGTTGAAATGATAATATTTTTGACCTTTAGGTAAATGTAGTATTAAAATGAATATCACCTGTTTCTTTTTAATCTTTTCAATGTGGCCAGCACAAATTTTTAAATTACCTATTTAAAATTTTGTGGTTCACATTTCATTTCTGTTGGAGAGCACTACCTCCAAAAAGCATAGCTGGAAACCAGTAATTCGCTCAGGACCCAACACTTTCTGCCTCTGTTCTCTAGTTCCCCCATCAGCTAAATGGCAAGATATAGTTTGGGCTAAATTTTCAGGGGGTTACTTCTGGATTAAATGTCCCCTGATTCTAAGAACAGTAGTTGGTGGAGGCTCCTTGTCATAGTGTTTGGAAAGATGTTTTCTAGTAGAGGAAGATCTTTTAAGCCTCTTCTACCAGTGAGCCATGAAATTTTGGAATCCAAGTGGTCTTTAAATATTATCTTTGGAACTTTAGGCTCCCTAGTCTGTAAGCCCCTCCTGGGCTGGGCTTGTGATTCATTCATCTTTGTTTTTCCAGCAACCACCCAGGGCAGTCTGACTTGTGGTCAGCTGTCCATAAATGTTTGTTGACCTATATAATATCCAGACGAAGAACCAAAGCCCAGAGAGGTACTGAGACCACCTAAGGCCACACAGAGCTGGCTGGTAGGAGAGTCAAGAAGAATACAGTCCTCTTGAACCAGTTCAGGAAACCCTTGGTGTGGTACCTGGACCAGCAGAAGCTGCAACACTTGGGCGTTTGTTAGAAACACAGAATCTCAGGCCCGGCCCCAGCCCTACTGAATCTGAACCTGAATTTTTATTAAGACTTCCCCCAGGGGCTTCCCTGGTGGCGCAGTGGTTGAGAGTCCACCTGCCGATGCAGGGGACACGGGTTCGTGCCCCGGTCCGGGAGGATCCCACATGCGGAGCGGCTGGGCCCATGAGCCAGGGCCACTGAGCCTGCGCGTCCGGAGCCTGTGCTCCGCAATGGGAGAGGCCACAACAGTGAGAGGCCCGCATAATGAAAAAAAAAAAAAAAAAAAAGACTTCCCCCAGGTGATTTGTATGTATGTTAAAGTATGAAAACTGCCACCTGAAGTCATGTCACCTCTCTCAAGGAAAGCCTCCCTGTCTGTGCCCTGCAGAAGCTATTCCAAGTCTATTTCCAGGGTGAAGAGGTATAGGATGCTAGTCACCAAGACTCACATGCTGGCTGATGAAAACTAAGATTTAAAGATATTCCAGTAATATTGACTGAGCCTCTGCTATGCCCAGTACCTGGAGCCAGTGCACTTGCTTCTCTTCCTGAGGGCTTGAGGGGCTCACACTTTTGTAGCTCCAGCCACCTGCACCTCAAGGAACAAGCAGTTCTTCACAAGTCTGCCCCCCGCTGGTCCTGCTATCCTGCTTTCATACAAGGGAGTCCAGGAGAAATTTGAAATGAAACCAGGCACACCTTGGGAGTCCAATCTAGTCTTTCAGATCCAGGAAAAACAGGATCAAAATCAATTGCATCAATGTCTGTATGTTGTTTATATCTACCAGTGCCTCCCCTCTCTGCTTCTGCACTGGTGTTCGCAATTTGTGGTGTGTTCCTGGCCTGTGATAGAGCCCAGTTGGCAGAATTGGTCTTTTTAAGACTATCTCTCATCCAAGCTTGCAAATAAAAGCTGTCTACTGCAGAGATTCTATTTTCCCCTGGCCGTGGGCAGGATGGATATATGGTTTTGAGGCTAGAGAAGAACAAACAATTTGCAGGCCTTACAGATGTTCTCCCAGCATCGATTGTGTAATGGAGCCGAGAAGCCAGGCAACTTTCCGGTGAGGTCAAGAGACAGAGTTTGAATGGACAAGAAAAACCAGGGCTTTGGGCTCAGCTACAGAATCGGGTCATGTGCCTGGAATGTTAGTGATAAAGCTAGAAGGAGTTCAGCCTGTTGAATGTGTCAGGTGGCCCTGCTGGCTGGGAACCCCTGCATTTCAGGCCATGTCATGTCATCCCAAACTATAACAACCCTTTGGAAAATGAACAAACCAAACCAGTGGGGGCCCCCACTGTGCTAACTACCCAGACTGTCTGATTTTCACCTTCACTGAATGGACTGAGTCAGCCGGGTGAAAGAAAAGAGGTCTTAAATTGAATCAAGCTCTGACATTTATTGAGCACCTACTATGTGCCAGAGATCGGGCCATGTGCTCTACGTAGAAAAGCCTGTTTAATCTGTATAACATCCGTACAACAATGGCTACTGCTATGGGTCCCTGTATTAGTTTGCTAGGGCTGCTGTAACAAAGCATAACGGATTGGGGGGACTTAAACCTCAGAAATTTATTTTCTCCCAATTCTGGAGGCTGGAGGTCCAATATCAAGGTGTTGGCAGGGTTGGTTTCTTCCAAGGCCTCTCTCTTTGGCTTGTAGACAGCCATCTTCTCCCTGTGTCCTCCCATGGTCTTCCCTCTGTGTGTGTCTGTGTCCTATTCTCCTCTTCTTATAACGCCACCATCATACTGGATTAGGGCCCACCCTAGTGATCCCATTTTAACTTAATTACCTCCTTAAAGACCCTACTGCCAAATACAATCAGATTCTGAGGTATTTGGGGTTCGGGCTTTAACATAAGAATTTTAGGGGGGTGGGGGGGGACACAATTCATCCCATAACAGTCCCATTTTACAGATAAGGAGACTGAGACAAAGAGGTTAAGAAACTTGGTCAAGGTCTAGCAGGTGGAAGTGGAGAAGCCGAGATTTCAACCTTAGCAAGTGACTCCCAACCCATTCTTTCTTGTCTGTCAGACAGACCCAGCCCTGGGACCGGGCACAGGGCAATCTCTGAGAACCTCAGGCCCCAATTGTGGAAAACAGAGCCAGCTCACCAAAGAGGAGAGGGTTCCACTCAAGGCTGTAGGTCCAGCAGGTGCCCGCTCTCCAGCGCATGGAAAGCGCATGATGGAGCTTCTGCACAGATGGAGATTCTGGCCTCCTCCCACTGACCTCTCCAGGACCTGGGCTCCTAGACTCTCAATGGGGCCAACCATTCCTGCCCTGCCTGCTCCCAGGGGTGGCACATGAAAGGGCTTCCTAAACTGTAAAAGGGCTGTTCCCATGTAAGGGAAATTTGGCAACAGGGGACAATGTGGCTTTAGGTCAACATAGCACCTAAAACCATGTGCGTCTCCTCTTCAGCCCTTCCTGGTGAGGCTCAGCCAGGAAGTCACCTGAGGAAGTCATCTGCTCCACAAGCATCCACTGAGCCAGGCAGAGCCCACCTCTTTCTGCCTTAGTTTCCCTGTCGTGCAATCACTAGAACACCTTAGCTGAGTACCGTCTCTCTTTTTCTTTTTTGATTGAAGTGTAGTTGATTTACAATGTTGTGTTAGTTTCTGGTGTGCAGCAAAGTGATTCAGTTATACATATATATATGTATTCTTTTTCAGATTCTTTTTCATTATAGGTTATTACAGGATATTGAATATAGTTCCCTGTACTGTACAGTAGGACCTTATTCTTTAAACTGAGTACTTTCTAGTGTGTTGACAGTGACTTAATGCTTTGTTGTTCACTAGGATTCAATATGAGATATAATAATGTCAAGATAAAATATAAGGAATAATGATATAATACTTTCATAACTTTTGTGTATTTTCAAAGCCGCTGACTTCAAGGCCTCTACCCAAGCCATTCCTGTACTTACTCCACTGTCCCCCACAAGCTCTCTACTTGCTGTCCTCCCCCCATGCCCTCCTTCATTTTCTTTTTTTTTAATTGTTTTTTATTTTATTTTTTTGTCTGCATTGGGTCTTCGTTGCTGTGCATGGGCTTTCTCTAGTTGCGGCGAGTGGGGGCTACTCTTCGTTGTGGTGCATGGGCTTCTCATTGCGGTGGCTTCTCTTGTTGCGGAGCACGGGCTCTAGGCATGCGGGCTTCGTTACATGTGGCACGTGGGCTCAGTAGTTGTGGCTTGCGGGCTCTAGAGCGCAGGCTCAGTAGTTGTGGCACACGGGCTTCATTGCTCCGCGGCATGTGGGATCTTCCCAGACCAGGATCAAACCTGTGTCCCCTGCATGGGCAGGTGGATTCTTAACCACTGCGCCACCAGGGAAGTCCCCTTCCTTCATTTTCTTAAATACCCCCTCTTCCTATGACCCCTTCATTTAATTCCTTACCTTGCGATTTCTATTGGGCTCTCACTTGGGTTCCTTTGTTTTTGCGGGGGGAGGGGCCATGTGGCATGGCTTATAGGATCTTAGTTTCCTGACCAGGGATGGGATCCAGGCTGCAACAGTGAAAGCACCACGTCCTAACCACTGGACCACCAGGGAATTCCCTCACTTGGGTTCTGAGGCTGGAAACAGAGCGGTCCTCTTTGGAATGAATAGCAATAGCACACGTGGTTCTGTGGGTTTTAAGTCACAAGCGGAGGCAACATCTTAAAATACTCTCTCTACTATGGGCAACCGTGACACCAGGCATGGAACTGGATGATGCCAGGGCCCTGCTTCTACCCCAGGGCTGTGCTGTTCCTGGAGAGCGGACCACATGGGCTGGCAAGTCTGTGGTGTGGGCTGAGTGCCTGCTGTATGCTGGACCTGCCCCAGGCCAGGTGTGTCACCCACTCTATCATGACCTTAGATTGGGTCCCTAGATTACAACCAACACAGAGGCATGAGGGTCACAAGCCTCAGCATCCTCTCTTCACTTGGCAATTCAGGCAGTAGGAACAGCATGTGCAAAGGCCCCGGGGTAGGAATGCATTCTGCTCCTCTGGGCAAAGTGGAGAAGGAGCAAGAGAATGACTATAGACCAAGTACTCTTAAGGTGTCAGCCCAGTGAGATGTGCCCTGTGAAGCTGCAGCAGTTAATGAGGGAAACTGGGGGTCTGAGGCAATTCTGAAACCCACATCCTTTCTGCCATACCTCACTGCCCCTCAACCCTGAGACCTGGGCTTCTTCTCAGAATATGCATCAATGATGTTAGGCTTGGGCTGTGGGCAAACCTCCTGGACCCCAGGCATCCTCACTGCAAAATGGAAGGGATGGGTCTGTGCTCCATGGGCGGATGTGCCGGTGGACGTGCTCCACAGACATACACTGTGGACGTGGTCCGTGGATGCACAGCATACACAGGCACCACGGCTGTGCACCAGGAGGTGTTTTAGCTGGGATGCAGATGAACATTTTTAAAATTCCAATTGCTACACGTGTGTTTCTGTGCATTTTAGAAATGTGTATATTTGTTTAACTAGCAATTAAATCCATGTTTTCAATCATGAATGATAGAGAGTTTCCTTTTCAAAATGATTCATTTCTGGACTCCCCTGGTGGCGCAGTGGTTGAGAGTCCGCCTGCCGATGCAGAGGACGCGGGTTCATGCCCCGGTCCGGGAAGGTCCCACATGCCGCGGAGCGGCTGGGCCCATGAGCCATGGCCGCTGAGCCTGTGCGTCCGGAGCCTGTGCTCCGCAACGGGAGAGGCCACAGCAGTGAGAGGCCCGCGTACCGCAAAAAAAAAAAAAAAAAAAGATTCATTTCGGTTTAAAATAGGGGCTTATTGGGAATTCCCTGGCGGTCCAGTGGTTAGGACTCCGTGCTTCTACTGCAGGGGGCATGGGTTCGATCCCTGGTCAGGGAACTAAGATCCCACATGCCACAACGCAGCCAAAAAAGAATTTAAAAATAAATAAAATAGGTGTTTATTTAAAGAAAGAGATTTAATGAGGTGTTATATAGATCTTGCACAAATGGGGAATTCGGTTCACACACAGCCTTGGCCTAAGAGACTTGGAATTGCTACTCTGGCACCTCTCCCAGCTCTGATGCTCTCAGTTCTATGATGGACCAGACTCTGACCATCTAGAACAACCCACTGTGAAGGGCACTCAGGGAGTGGACAAGAAAGTGGGCCTGTTTGTTTGTTAAGTTTCTGGATGTGGCACTCGGCTCGCGAGATCTTAGTTCCCAGACCAGGGATCAAACCCGTGCCCCCTGCAGTGGAAGCACAGAGTTCTAACCACTGGACCGCCAGGGAAGTCCCAGACCTGTTTAAATGAACACACGGGATCACACAGGTCTGGACCTGATCCATGGAAAACTTCTTGGCTTTGAATATGTGACCAGGTGTGCAACCCGTCTTCAAACGCCAGCCTGATTGCGGGGCTTAGGAAGCAGGAAGCTGGCACCAAAGGAGGATGAACCTTGCAGGTGGGAACCTGATCTCGGCCTGTGGAGTCTAGTGTGTATGTGGGAAATATCGTCATTTCTGTGTCCAGTAGGCTGCTCTGGAAAGTTATCCTTTTCCAGCTGGAATCTAGTCCCCTCCTTTGAGGAATGAGAAAACTAAGACCCAGGGGAGGGGAGCTGCCTGGACTCTGAGCTGGATGAAGGCCCCTGCATTGACTCCTCACTGCTCCGCCAGGATCCACCCTGACACCTAAACCACTCATTACTTTTTATCTTCTGGGTAGTTTAAATAACTATCATTAAGCGCACGTTTTCCGAAAGAGTGCATTTCTTACTAAACCTCATTAAATTGCCTGAGTTGTGGGCTGGTTCCCCTTCCCTGCCTTGGAGGGAAGGAAGAAATTTGGCTGGACACAGAGGCATCCTCCTCCCATGCCATCATTACCTAATGCTCTGTGTCCAGAACAGGGTGCTGGGGACCTACCAGTCTGGCAGGAAGGGGGTTTCCAGTGATTCACAGGGCAGCAGTGAGCACAGGCAACCTCAAGAACGCAGGCAGGGCCCATCTGAAGAGGCTGAAAAGGATGGACTGGAGTGAGAGACAGTGTGGGAGGGAGATGGAGAGCTCAGACTCTGGAACTGGCCTGTCCGTGTTCAAATCCCAGCTCTGCCAATTGCTGTGTGACCCTGGACAAGTTAAATAACTTCTCTGTGCCTCTCTTCCCTCCTCTGTAAGTGGGAATGATGATAACAGAAGCTACCTTGGAGCCCCATTCTGTGGCCTAAGTGAGCTAGTCCTAGGATGGTGCTAGCAAGTGCTATCGGGTTGCTATTATCCTAGACCTTAGGAGGGCAGCCCCTGGATCCAAAGCCTGGCCAGAATCAAAGCTCCAGCCCTACTTGCACCATGACCTTGAACCACATACTGCACTCCTCTGGACCTCAGTTATCTCATGTGTCAAATCAGGGCAATGACAGAGCCTACTTCCTGGGATTGTTCTCAGGAGTCAAGGACTCGAACCCAGAGCCTGGCACAGAGGGAGCCCTTGAGAAAGAAGAACTTGCATGAGCTAAGACTCTAGTCCATACATCCTTGGAATCCTGTTGGCCTCACACAGGGAGCGTTCAGGATAACCCTGAGGAGTGAATGTCTCTGGCTGCATGGGTGGGAGGGGCCAACAGAGGAGTAAAGTGAGAAGAGCCTGGGGTTAGGAGCCAGGAGCACTGGATCTGAGTCTCCCAGCGCCATGGGCTCTGGATGACCCAGGGTACAGTTCCTCCTACTTCCAGGGCCTCAGCTGCACCCAAGGTACAAAGAGAAGTGGTCTTCCAGTGAGGTTTCCTTGGAGGTGCCTTCCCCAGCTCCCCCAGCCCCACTCCAATCAGAGCATATTCCTTTCTATAATAACAACAAACATCTGTTGGGTCCTTGCTAAGCACCAGGTACTTCACATGCGTGCACTTAACCCTCACAAACTCCTGAGATAGTTCCACGTTACTGAGGGGGACATGAAGCCCAGAGATGTGATGCAATTTGCCTAAGGTCACACAGCAAGTTAACTGTGGAGCTGGGATTTAAACTCGATTCTGTGTAACCTCTGATCCTGGGTATTTATTTATTTATTTACTTTTCATTGTGAAATCATTATGGCTTCAGAGGAAGTTGCCTAGATAGTACAGTGAGGTTTTGTGTACCCTTCACCCAGTTTTCCCCAATGGTACAATATCAAAACCAGGAAACTGACATTGGTGTGTACGAGTATTGTATAGTTCTGTGCCAGCTTATATCACATGGGTAGAATTGTACAGCCACCACAGCAATCAAGATAGGAAACTGTTCCACGATCACAAAGATCTCCCCTGTGTCGCCCTTTATAGCCATACCCACGTCCCTCCTACCTGCCATCTCTGACCCCTGGCAACCACTAATCTGTTCTCCACTTGTATAATTTTGCCCTTTCAAGAGGTTATATAAATGGAATCATACACTTTTTTTTTTTTTTTCGGTACGCGGGCCCCTCACTGTTGTGGCCTCTCCCGTTGTGGAGCACAGGCTCCGGACGCTCAGGCTCAGCGGCCATGGCTCACGGGCCCAGCCGCTCCGCGACATGTGGGATCTTCCCGGACCGGGACACGAATCCGTGTCCCCTGCATCGGCAGGTGGACTCTCAACCACTGCGCCATCAGGGAAGCCCGAATCATACACTTTTTGATTCGGCTGACTTTTTTACTCAGCATAATCCCTTGAGATTCCATTAAAACTGCCCCGTGGGGCTTCCCTGGTGGCACAGTGGTTAAGAATCCACCTGCTAATGCAGGGGACATGGGTTCAATCCCTGTTCCGGAAAGATCCCACATGCCACGGAACAACGAAGCCTGTGCGCCACAACTACTGAGCCTGCTCTCTAAAGCCCGCGTGCCACAACTACTGAAGCCCGTGCGCCTAGAGCCCGTGCTCCACAACAAGAGAAGCCATTGCAATGAGAAGCCCGCGCACCGCCACGAAGAGTAGCCCCCACTCGCCGCAACTAGAGAAAGCCCGTGCAGCAACGAAGACCCAACGCCAAAAATAAAATAAATTAAATAAAAATAAATAAATTAAACAAACAAAACTGCTCTGTGTATCAGTAGTTTGTTCCTCTTTATTACCAAATTGTGTTCTGTGGTACAGATGCCCCATTCAGCCAAGTAAAGGACCTTTTGCTTATTGCCAGTCTTTGGCTATCACAAATAAAGGTGCTATAAACATTTGTATACAGGTTTTTGTGTAGACCTTTTTGTTTCTCTGGGATAAATGCCCGGGAGTGTAATTGCTGGATCATAAGGTACGTGTATATTTAGTTTTTTAAAAAGAAACTACCAAACTCTTTTCCAGAGTAGCTGTACCATTTTACAGTCCCACCAGCAATGTATGAGAGCTCCAGTTTCTACATACCCTAACCAGCATTTGTTGTTGTCACTATCTTATTTATTTTAGCTGTTCTAGTAGGTACAAAGTAGTGATGTCTCATGGGAGTCCTGACTTATGTTTCCCTAATGGCTATTGATGTTGACCATCTTTTCATTTGCTTATCTGCCATTTGTAAACCCTCTTCAGAAATGTCTCTTAGGAGCTCCCTGCTGGTCTGTGGTTTACAAATATTTTCTTATTTTGATGAAGTCCAATTTATCGATTTTTTCTTTCATGGATCTTGCTGAGGACCCTAGTTCTGGATCCCAAAGGCAGTCACCTATGTTTCTTCTAAAAATTTTATAGTTTTATGTTTTTTTTTTTTTTTCTTTTGCGGCACGCGGGCCTCTCACCGCTGTGGCCTCCTCCGCCGTGCGGAGCACAGGCTCCGGACGCTCAGGCCCAATGGGCAAGGCTCACGGGCCCAGCCGCTCCGCGGCACGCGGGATCCCCCCCGGACCGGGGCACGAACCCGCGTCCCCTGCATCGGCAGGCAGACTCCCAACCACTGCGCCACCAGGGAAGCCCCCAGTTTTATGTTTTACTTTTAAGTCCATGGTCCATTTTGAGTTAATTTTTGCATGTTTTTAAAAATTTAATTTTTTATTGAAGTCTAGTTGATTTACAGTGTAGTGTTAATCTCTGTACAGCAAAACTTTTGCATGTTTTTATATGAGGTGTGTGGTTTAGGTCAGCTTCGTGGCTTCAGTGACATTTGTTGAAAAAACTCCCTCCTCTTTAATCTATCTTTTTAATCTTTTTTTTTCAATTGAGGTATAGTTGATTTTACTCTCCTCTTTTGAGAGTGGATGTAAAAGCACAACACTCTGCCATCTCTAGTCTTTATCTATTTGTGTTCCCTTCAGGATTTTTTTTTTTTTTGCGGTACGCGGGCCTCTCACTGTTGCGGCCTCTCCCGTTGCGGAGCACAGGCTCCGGACGCGCAGGCTCAGCGGCCATGGCTCACGGGCCCAGCCGCTCCGCGGCATGTGGGATCTTCCCGGACCGGGGCACGAACCCGTGTCCCCTGCATCGGCAGGCGGACTCTCAACCACTGGGCCACCAGGGAAGCCCCCCTGCAGGATTGTGTTTGAAGAAAAAATTGCACTGCTGAAATAGTTTGAAAACGATTGAGCAAGACGATGCCGATGTTCCCCTGGCTCTAATTACCTTATTAGTTAGTCCTAAGCTAACACGTCTTGGGTGATGCATGAAGTTCAGCATGAAAGCCCCCCAGAAAAGGGATTCCTGGGTACCAGGCCTCTCCAGGACCCCTTCTTCTCACCATCTGAGGCCTCTCTCCCCAGAAAAGCAGGTTCTCTGGCTGGAGGGTCATTAGTGGGGCAAATGACATCCCTGGCCAGGGGCCTGGGCCCGCAGGGAGGCAGGCAACCCTCTTGTGAGGAGCAAATAAGAGCCGGCAGTTTAGATGAGGGGGTGGAGATCAAGGGAGAAGACCCCGCCCTGAGGACTTGGGTGTGGGGTTTCAAAATGAGAATTTAAAACTTGCCTCCATCCACTGGCTCTTTGATCCCGGAAGAGAATTCCTGCCACTCAAGGCCGCCAGTTGAAGCTGGAGTAGTTGCAGAGGGCTGAGGGGCATATGGGAACACTTCCCTCTGCACCCCCTCTCCCCAAATACACGTGGATGCTCCGGGATTAACTTCATATCAGGAATGGCCCAGATTCCCCTGGTAGCTGATGTCTCTCTCCACTCACTCTCTGCCGTCCCTACCAACTGCAATGAGACCTTGAAGGTTGCTTGTCAAAGTCTCTTGTTTTCGACAGAAAAAAAAAAAAAGCAGCTAAAAATGATCATCGCAGAAGGTCCCTGCTCACATCAGTAGGATGGCTTTAAAGTTGTAAAGCACGGTGGTCTTCTCTCTTGGGTCTCACAGCCATCTGGAGAGGGCATGGGTCATAGATTATTATGCCCATTTTACAGAAGGGGAAACTGAGGCTCAGAAAGGTCAAGTGGTTTGCCTTTTAACTTTTCTGTCTACTAGACCGGAAGCTTCAAGAGGGAGGGCTCAGGCTTGACTTGCTCACTGCTGTGTCCCCAGGTCTAAGCACAGCTTCCAGAACATAGTAGTCGCTCAGAAGATACTGTGCAGTTGAGCAGAGTAATGCCCCAGAAGACAAAGCTAATCAGAAAAGCAGCAGCACTTGGATGAACAGTCCTGGCAGTTCTTTTTTTTTGCAACAAGATCCAGCCAAGAAAAAGGAAAGGCACCAAGAGAGACAAAATTCAACCTGGGAGTTAAGAACAGTTTTTACATTTGAACCCCAGGTAAGCAAGATGTTATCCCCTCTCCAAAGAATTTCACTCTGCTCATTGGTAGATCTGTGTTATTAAAAAAATAATTCTATTCAATTATTATTTTAGAATTTGTAAACAAACAATAAAGCATTTATGAACATTTGTTTTCTCTCATTATATAAATACCCACATAATATCCCCAAGTGTGCCTCTTGGCTCACAAAGCCTAAAATATTTACAATCTGGGCTTTTGCGGGAAAAGTTTGCCAACCCCAACTGCAGAGAGGGAAAACTTGAGCTTAATGCAAGGGCTGGGGGAGATGCGAGGGCATCCAGATAAAACGATAAGAAAGTGGGTGACAGATTGTGTGTCCCTGGGCGGTGGAGGATGGTGTGTGGCAGAAGGAGGGGGTGAGCAGCTAATAAGGAGTGGGGACAAGGCTGCTGTTTCCCCAACGACCCTGTTAAGGAGGAAATCCAGATCCAAAATGGCGTCACTTGTGCTAAAGCCCATGATACCAAACCTAGACTTAATACCTGACCTAACTGCAGTTTCAGCCTTTCCCAGAAATGTAACCTTAATCCACTACTCTGGAATGTTCTGGTCAGCACTGATGAGGTCATCTGTCCAGTGGAACCCCTCCATGCCCCAGAGGAAGAGGAGGCATCTATCTGTATGATAAAACCCTTGCCACTCCCTTCGCCTCGCAAAGAAGCCATCCTTGCCTAAAATTAAACCTTTCTTTCCTTTTGCTAGTAGTTCCCTTGCCCTACCCTTCTTCCCGTAAAAATCTAACATTTTGCACAACCCCCGGAGCACCCTTCTAGTTGCCCCATTTAGGAATCCTTGTCTAAAGCCAATTAGATCTTCAAATTTACTTGGTTGAATTTTTTTAACAACCCCCTAACGGTGCCTGTCATCTACAAAGTACCCATCATGCACTGGGGACTTTCCACAGACACCCGACCTGCAGGCCAAGTGTTGTCAGGGTCCTGCTTTCCTGTGGGGAAACAGAGGCAGAGAAAATTCTCACAGCCAGGGAGAGGCAGAGCCAGGATTCTGTGATGGTTAATTTTATGTGTCAGCTCAACTGGGCTCAAGGATGCCCAGATAGCTGGAAAAAACATTATTTCTGGGTGTGGCTGTGAGCATGTCTCTGGAAAAGATTAGCATTTGAATTGATAGACTGAGTAAAGAAGAGCACCCTCACCCAGGTGAATGGCTGTCGTCCAAACCCTTGAGGGCTGAATAGAACAAAAGCGCAAATTGCTCTCTCGGCAGGAGCTGGGAAGTCCCAACTTCTCCCAACCTCCATCATTCGTGCCTCTGCTTCAGACTTGAACCCAGACTTACACAGTTGCACCCACCAGTGCGTGGGCCTTTGGGTTTGGACTGGCACTATGCCACCCACTTTCCTGAGCCTCCAGCCTGCAGACAGCAGGTCATGGGACTTCTCAGTCTCTAGAACCAAGTGAGCCAATCCTTTACAATAAATCTCTGTATTTCATCTCTATACGTGCTATTGTTTTTTTGGTTTTTGATCACGCCTCGTGGCTTGTGGGATCTTAGTTCCCTGACCAGAGATCGAATTCAGGTCCCCTGCAGTGGAAGCACGGAGTCCTAACCACTGGACTGCCAGGGAATTCCCTGTCCTATTGGTTCTGATTCTCTGGAGAATCCTAACTAATACAGATTCAAACACAAAGCTGACCAAACCCAGGCTCTCTCCTGGACACCAGGCTAACTCTAGAAGGTGAGGCTGTCCATTCCTGCCACCCCAAGTCCTGCAGAACCTGCCCTTCTGCATCTTACAACCACAAATACTTCTTAGGTGCTTGTCATGTGCTCAGCACCATTCTGAGCCCTTCAAACTCCTATTCATCCTTCAAAACCCTTTCCAAGGTTACATATTTCCAGAAGCCTTCTCTGATTTACCAGTAATGATGGTGATGATGATGATTATAGAACAGGTCTTGTTTTTTAAATGTATTTTTGTATGTATTGCTCACAAGCCCTTGTGACTTGGCACTATTATTACCAACCTTGGTTTACAGATGAGGAAACTGAAGCCCAGAGAGGTCATGTAAGTAGACCAATGTTGAAGAGCTAGTAATGGAGGATTTGAACACAGGTCAAACTGATTCAGAGTTAGTGATCTCAACCACACACTCTACTGCTTCTGTAGTAATAATGAATAATTTCTCATATCTGTGTTCAAAAGTTTCAAATTCCTATCAGGTGCTTCATAAATTATGTTGTCATCTTCAGAACAATCCCAGGAGCAGGTATCATTATTGTTACCATTGTTATTTTTTTGGTGCTCAGAGAGCTGAGCAAAGTTCTCAGAAGTCACACATCAATATGCAGCAGAGAGACTTCCCTGGTGGTCCAGTGGTTGGCACTCCGCGCTTCCACTGCAGGGGGCATAGGTTCAATCCCTGGTCAGTGAACTGGGATCCTACATGCTGCATGGCGTGGCCAAAAAAAAAAAAAAAGGCAGCAGAATCAGATTCAACCTAAGCTTGCTGGATCCCAGAGCCTGTGCCCCTTCTGCAGACATGTCCGTTTCTCCTAGGGGCCTAGTGAAACCTCACTGGGAGAGTTCTCCAGATGTTATGCATTCCCTGGAGTCCTCCACCAACCAGATGGTGGGTTCTGGGTTTGCCACCTCCTCTGCAGCCAATCAGCTTCCCCTAAGCCACTGCCTTCTTCCTACCCAGCTCAGCCCAGGACACTTGGGGTCCTGGAACCCCAGATTGGTATGGGTTTGGGTGTGAAAGTGAAGAGGAAAGGCCTTTGGAGAGACACCAAGTTCAAACCTGCTTTGCTGGTCATGACCCTCAACCCAGGGTCCCATGGGGCGGGGGGCAGTCCTAGCTCTCCAACTGCCAACTTGGCTGTGCCAGGGACCAAGAAGGATGCTTTAGGCAAAATCCCTGCACGAAAGAGACGGCTTCCTAGGTTCCTTCAGGTGGCACGTGAAAGGCATGCACAAGGGGTGGGGACATCGAAGCTCTTCTGGCCAGCAGCTCTGCTCAGAGAAGCCTGGTAAATCTCCCTGTCCTAGGGTTCGTGTTGAAATAATAACCTCAACCGTAAACACAGACCTCCTTCAATCCTTACTACGCCTCGCACTAGAGAACGGCTCCTTTCCAAACCATTTCATGCATGTGTTAAAAACATGTTCTGGGGCCTCCCTGGTGGCGCAGTGGTTGAGAGTCCGCCTGCTGATGCAGGGGATACGGGTTCGTGCCCCGGTCCGGGAGGATCCCACATGCCGCGGAGCGGCTGGGCCCGTGAGCCATGGGCGCTGAGCTTGCGCATCCGGCAACGGGAAAGGCCACGACAGTGAGAGGCCCACATATCGCAAAAAAAAAAAAAAAAAAAAAAAAAAACATGTTCTGAATCAATGACTAAACAAATCACAGAACTTGTTTGTATTTAGGAATGTTATTTCAGGCTTATTCCCAGAAGTAGAATTATTGGGGCAGAGGGCATGCGTACTGTTAAGCCTCTTGTGCAAACTACACACCAAAAGAAGAGAGATGGTGTGGACCCTGCCATAAACAGTGCAGATTTCTGGCATCATCATTGGTGGATGCATTTTAAATTCCTAACACCAAGTACCCCGCATATAACTATACCCAGCACAGCTTTATTGAATATGTAAAGGGGAGATATGTGGCCCTTAGCACATGCCATATAAAGGTTTTTATGCTTTTGCTTATTTTAACTTAGTTATTTAAACCTCATAATGATCTTATGAAGTGGATGGTCTTGTTATCCCCCTTTTACTGATGAGGAAGCTGAGACAGAGAGGTGAGAGGCTTGGCCAGGAGGAGTGCCCCTTTGGCACCCTGCCCCACCACCTGCAGGCATTTCTGCTGCCCCAAAGGCAGGACCTCCGGGCTCCGCCTGGGTTCCAGCTGCTGTGTGGTGTTTGGGGAACTGTCCCCAGGAAGAAGGGAGGTGGTAAAGGGCAGGGGCTCATCTTGTGAGTTTCCCTCCTCTGGCTTGTGCTGTTTGTGGTTCGATGCCTGAAAATGCTGCTGCAGCTGCTTTGTCCAATTCAGTGGTTGTTTACAACGGGAGGGCTTGTATGTTACCAGTTCGGCCATCACATCTGTCAGTGGAGTCCACCTTGTTTGCCAGGATGATGTTTCTTTTTTTCAATTAAAATTTCAGGTGGTGGTAAATACATATATATATAACATAAAACTGACCATTGTAACCATTTTATTTATTTTTTAGAAATGCTTATTTATTTATGGCTGTGTTGGGTCTTCGTTGCTGCATGCGGGCTTTCTCTAGTTGCAGCGAGCGGGGGCTACTCTTCATTGCAGCGCGCGTGCTTCTCACTGAGGTGGCTTCTCTTGTGGAGCACCAGCTCTAGGTGCGCGTGTTTCAGTAGTTGTGGCTTGCAGGCTCTAGAGCGCAGGCTCAGTAGTTGTGGCACAAGCGCTTAGTTGCTCCGCGGCATGTGGGATCTTCCCGGACCAGGGCTTGAACCCATGTCCCCTGCATTGGCAGGCGGATTCTTAACCACTGCGCCACCAGGGAAG
>NW_006786690.1:9103935-9110992 GCF_000442215.2 Lipotes vexillifer | reverse complement strand
GAGCACAGGCTCCGGACGCGCAGGCTCAGTGGCCATGGCTCACGGGCCTAGCCGCTCTGCGGCATGTGGGATCTTCCCAGACCGGGGCACGAACCCGTGTCCCCTGCATCGGCAGGTGGACTCTCAACCACTGCGCCACCAGGGAAGCCCAGAAATGCTTTATTTTAAAAAAAAATTTTGGCCGCACCATGCAGCTTGTGGGATCTTGGTTTCCGACCAGAGACTGAACCCGGGCCCTCGGCAATGAGAGTGTGGAGTCCTAACCAGTGGACCGCCAGGAACTTCCCCATTTAACCATTTAAAAGTGTACAGTGCAGGGGCGTTAAGTACATTCACATTGTTGTGCAACCAGCACCACCATCCATCTCCCAAACTTTCTCATCTTCCCAAACTGAAACTCTAAACCCAGTAAACGGTACCTCTTCATCCTCTCTCCCCCAGCCCCTGGCCACCGTCCTTCTACATTCTGTCTCTGTGGCTTAGACTTCTCTAGAACTCTCATATAAACGGGTATGATGTTTCTTGAAAGTTATTTTTAAATATGAAAACAATACAGACATCACTGAAGCAAAGTTGAAAGTACAGGAAAGAAGGGAGAAGAAAGATTATCTAATGACCCATCATTCTGTAAAAAAATTTTTTTTTCCATTTACAGCAGCACTTTCTGGCAGCTGTCAAAGCCAACTGCTATTTAAGCCACAACTACACTTAAATTAAAAACAACAACAGCAAAATTGCTACACTTCATGGAGAGGGGCTCTAGTTATAGCTGAAGCTGATCAACGATCAAAAGGACCTCCCTGGCCGTCCAGCGGTTAAGACTCTGCGCCGTCACTGCACGGGGCGCGGGTTTGATCCCTGGTCAGGGAACTAAGATCTTGCATGCCGCAGTGCAGCCAAAAAAAGAAAAGAAAAATCATGTACCTGGCATGGCAGGAGATGACCAGACTCAGCGGACCTAACTGAAGACATTTTCCTGACCCATGAACGGCCAGAAACTTTTTTTCTTCTAGTTTCATGGAGATGTAACTGACATACAGCGCTGTAGAATTTTAAGGTGTACAACATAATGATTTGACTTACATCAGTGGGCCTCTCTGTGACGAAAGAAACGGAAGAACAGCTTCAGGGTTAACAGCACATTTTGACTTCTGTAAGAAAGTTGCTTTGCTTGCTTGCTTGGGGCAGGAAGAACCGGGTTCCTGATTGGCTGATTCAAAATTAAACAGCTCGCTCCCGCCTTGGGAACTTCTCGTCCTGTGAAGGGTATAAAGGCCTCGCCCAACTATTAGTCGGGGTCTCACTCACTTCTCTCCTAGTGGGACTCTGTCCAGACAGTTTGTGTAAGCTTCTGTACTTGTACTTGTATAAATCCTTTGCTAATCTTTCCACTTGGTGTTGGTGATTCTCGGGTGTCCTTGGTTGGGACACGGGTCGCATTTACTGGGGAACTCGACTCCAGGCGTGTGGCTCCCGGACCGCAACATCTCCAGGGCAGTGGTTTTCCAGGCTTCACCCTCAGAACACCATGAACCCCCTTTCTAGCACTGAAAGCCCCTGACCTCACCCTCAGGAACCCATGCCACGTGTTTCTCTGCTGCCCTGCCTTCCTTTGCTCAGCCAGCTAGTTACTCAGCCAGGTAATGTTACCCCAAAACATTCACCTCTAGGTGGGTGTGGAGCCAGTAGACACAACCAAGCCAAAAATCGGGAGAAGGAAGGACTTATTACACTGGTGATCTCTCCCAAAGCAATGCCTCCCCAGACTGTAAAACTGGGGACGTGTTAAGCTAAGGTACATGCATATTCATGAGGGGGCTTGAGCAGAGGAGAATCAGCACAGAATAGGGGCAAAGGTCAACAGAGTCCAAGCTTAGTTGATTGAAGTCAGGAGGGTCAACATCCTCCTTCTACCCTCTACCTGGTTGGGGGTCTTAGCTCCTGCAGAACCCCAAGATATTTTATTATGCATATCCCTTGAGGAACCAGGACCTGCCCCAAGGCTGGGGCAAGAAACTATTGTTTCTTGACTGTTCCTCCCTTATTTCTGCATTCCCTCCCTTAAGATCTTGAATTACTGAGACCTGAGGGTAAGGATTGTGGGCCAGGCTTAGATCACAAAATGGCTTAGGCCAGAAGCCATTCCTGGTTCTCTTTCTCTGGGGACTCCCCTACCTTATCTGCTTACCGTAATGTTTTCCCTCTGATGGCCTTTATTTTCAAAAACCTAAACACAACCATTTTGGCTGATTTTGTTGTGGTGGTGACCTATAAGAACAGATCAAGAAGCAGGGGCTAAACCTCAATTCCCATCGCACTGGGGCTGGGCCCTTGGAAAGCAATTTAGTTCCTGCCCCCGGGGGATCTAAATGCTAAACACAGGCCGATCAGGGGCCCGGAAAGAAAGCTGGCAAACAAAGGCCAGCTGTTTTGAGAAATCATCATAATTAGAGCTACCATTTCTTGTGCTTTTTCTAGGAAATGTTGGGTACTTAGCACACATTATTTTATTGGAAGAAGGCATTGTTCCTTCCAGGAGAGGGAAGCTCAGAGAGATGAATTGATTAGCTTTAGCTCACACAGTTGGAATTTGGTAAAGCAGAGATTATGATGATGATGATGATAGCTAGTATGTACTGAGCAGTTACTAGGTGCTGGGTAAAGTTTTCTGTGCTATACGTTTGTATAATTTTATACAATTCTCAGTATGAGGTAGGCGCTATTTTCATCAGCATCCCCATTTTACAGAGGATGAAACTGAGAAGCAGGGAGAGCCTCTCTCAAAGCAGCCTAGCTGATCCTGGGGCGAGCTAAGACTTGAACCCAGATCCTCCACACCACCTGTAGTTAACCTTTGGCTCACCCTGACCCCTGACCTCTGACCAGCTTGCAGATTCTAAAGCCCTCCCTCTTCCCAGCCACCCTGTACATGGATAACACTAGCCATTTTGTTATGGGCAGAACTGTGGTCTGATCTCAGGCAGGAGCTGGGACCTTTGAGGTTTGGCTTCTAGCCCTGGGGACCATCCAGGTCTCTCTCGTGAGAACGGCACAGGCCCCTCTACCTCCCCATGGTGGAGTGATTATCTCTTGGCAAAGTCTGAGAGATTGTGTGCACTGGCTCTTCACAGGTATTTGTAGGTTTGGCCACGATCTCCTTTTGTTTGGGACTGTGGAAAAAACAGGCTCCATATGTGAATTTTATGCCTGCCCTCTCTATTTAAGAGAAGTTTTAGCACTTCTTGGAAACAGCTTTTTCTACCTTCCAGTTCCTTCAGGCCAGCTGGGAGGTTAACCCTTTGCTCTCCAATCCCTCTCTTGCTCAAATGGAATCTTTCTCTCCCTCCCCCGCTTTTTTCCTTAAGACTCTTTTCAGCAAGGTGAAATTTACATACAGTGAAATGCATGGATTTGAAGGTACAGTCTGATCAGTTTTGTCACGTGTATACGACGGTGTAGGTTGCACCCCTGTCAAGAGGTCGAACATGCCAATCACTCCAGGAAGTTCCCTCAGTCCCTTCTTTCCCTCATGATCCCTGGACAACGGCACTCACCGGATGGCTGGCCAAATGCCTGGGTGGTGCAGTGCCTGGTCCTGAGCTGGGTGCCTGTTCTCCAGGGTCCTGGGGCGAGGGACACCCAGTCTTAGCCTTCATGGAGCTGCCTGGTTTCACTGGTTGGGGACCCAGGTAACGAGAGGCTGATGTGAGATACAGAAATAGCCCAGCAGAGGGCTTTCCAGCCATGGGGAAGATGCTTGGAGGAGGGCCAGAGCCTAGCTCATTCAGGAGTGTGTGTGTAAAACCCGGCTGTGCCAATGTTTGCTGTTAAAGGAAAGAAAGGTTGCACTGGACACTAGTTAAAAACCGTAAGGAGGGTTATTCAAAACTATTGCAGTAGGGGAGAGACTGAACTCAACTCTGAATACATGACAGATGGGGGTGGGGAGGGGAGGGAGGATTGCAGGAGGGTGGATTTATAGCCAAGGAGCCGAGTGAGGCAGGTGAATCATTTTTCTTTAACAGTGACCCCTGCCAGGAGGGGGCGGCTCACCTGATTTACTGAGGACGTTTATTTGCTCCTGGCCCATGTCAGGGGGATGGACCTAGAGTATTTCCACAAATGCGGGAGGGGGTGGCCCTACATATAAATTCTTTTTTTTTTTTTTTTTTTTTTTTTTTTTTTTTTGTGCGGTATGCGGGCCTCATCGCTGTTGTGGCCTCTCCCGTTGCGGAGCACAGGCTCCGGACGCGCAGGCTCAGCGGCCATGGCTCATGGGCCCAGCCGCTCTGCGGCATGTGGGATCTTCCTGGACCGGGGCACGAACCTGCGTCCCCTGCATCGGCAGGCGGACTCTCAACCACTGCGCCACCAGGGAAGCCCTAAATTCTTTTTTTGAGGGGGAAGCTGGGAGGCAGAGATGGGGGAGGGGAAGTGGAAGAACAAAATGCAAAGGTAAAGCACTTGTTTAGAGTTAAAGGTGAATATTGGGACTTCCCTGACGGTCCAGTGGTTAAGACTCTGTGTTTCCACTGCAGGGGGCATGGGTTTGATCCCTGGTCGGGGAACTAAGATCCCGCATGCCTTGAGGTGCGGCCAAAAAGAATTAAAAAATTAAAATAAATAAATAAAACTAAAACAACAACAAAACAGAGTTAAGGTGAGTATTTCAGAATTAATTTGATCTTCTGATGGGGAGCAGAATATACCACCCCCAAAATATGCAATTTCGGCATATTGATTATTTTGAATTAAAGCTATTTGAGAAACAGTCAGTGCAAGAATGACACTCTGCCTTCCTTTTCCCCCTGAAAGCAGGACATAATTCTCCCAGGTGAAAGGTATGCTCCCTGTACCAGGAGGGTAGATGGCATCTTATCACAGGAGGAAATTTAGGGCTGAGAAGGCGGTATAAACAAACCTTGTTATTTCCTTACTAATTTACTAGCCCAAGCCCAAGCTTCTTTGTCCTGTCAATTCTTCACAAATCTGTTTCTTTGTCTAAAGGTATAAAAGCTTCCTGCTTTGGTCACTGCTTTGAGTCTCATATTTTTATAAGTTCCTGTACATACGAAATTGAATTTGTTTTTCTCCTGTTTGTCTATGTCAGTTTAATTATGAGACCAGCCAAAAAACCTAGGAGGGGAGAAAGGAAGAGTTTCCTCCCTTACACTTGCTTCCCTTTCAACACCTGCCCTAGTGTTCCATTCTTCCAAACACCACCTTTTGGGAGTATTCCTCTGAAATATTTATTGAACATTGATCGAGCCAGGCACTGTTCCTGGCACTGAGGATACAACAGTGACTGGTGCAGACAGAGATCCTGTCCTCCCAGGGTTTCCATTATATTGTGGGGAGATAGAGAGTAAATAAGATAAAGAAGTGAATTGTGGCTTGTGTTAGGGACAGATGCCATGGAGGGAAAGGGGAGAAAGAGTGCCTGCCACGTTGGAAGGTTTACAGTTGCAAACAGGGGTGGGCGGGGATGATTTGACTGGGAAGGAGACATCCCTGCTAGGGAGCTAGCCAGGAGGATACCTGGGGGAAAACACTGGACAAAGGGAAAATGAGGTGCAAAGGCCCTGAGGTAGGTGCATGTCTACTGTGTTGAGGATGCACAGTCAAGGAGGCTGGTACGGCTGGAGATGAGGGAGGGAGGGAGAGAGGGGACGAGATGATGTGGGAGAGGTAAGGGATGCAGGGTAGGCCATCTAAGGCTTCGACTTTTACTCCAAATGACATGGCAGCTCCTGGAGAGCACTGAGCAGAAGAGGGACATGATTCTCTTATTTTTTAAATGGGATTTTTAAAATGTCTTTGTTATGTTGAGGCAGGCGCAAGGGAGGCAGCCCGGAGATCCTTTATGAGACCAATATGAAAATCCAAGGGAGGACTGAGTACAGGGAAGATGGTGAGAAATGGCCACATGGAGCTGTCGTTTGAAGGTAGTGCCATTAAGGTTCGTTGACTGTGGGGTGTGAGGGAAAACGAAAGTGTGACACTGGAAGCCTGGAGTCATTGTCGTCAAAGGAGAGGGGAAGACCCACCTGGGAGAAGCAGATGGAGTTGGGGGCCTGTAAGGGAAGCCGATTAGAAGAGGGGGACCACTTGGGAGCTCATTTTGGGACATGCTGACACGAGATGCCATTGGATAACCAAGTGGAGATGTTGAGCAGGCAGCTAGCTCTCAGAGTCTGGAGTTGAGAAGGTTTGGAGGTATAAACATGTGAGTCATCGTTTCGGCGTAGGCATACTATTCAAAGCCTTGAAATTACGTAGGATCTTCAAAGGAATGGAATCTCAGATGATAGCTGTGGAAAGCCTCTCACAGCTCTGCCCATTCGATGCTCACGTTTCACAGGAAAAAAAGTGAAGCCCAGAGAGGGGAGGTTACTGGCCTAAGGTTACACAGCCAGTTGATGGCAAAGTTAGGAAGAAGACCTCGATTCCCCGGTTGCCAAGTTCAGCGCCTTTTCCTACACCCAGTTTGTCGTTGCATTTTTTTATGATGAATAAGGCTTAGGGGCTCTAACACTTTGTCATTTGACCTCATGGCAAGCTCATGAGGTCACCAGAGAGCTAAGATGACCTCCCTCAGACACAGCGGGGCTGAAGGACTTCTGACTCCTGGTCCAGTGCTCCTTGCTCCCCAGCCCCCGTCTGTGCTGCCTCCTCCAGGAAACCAGCTGTCTCTCATGACTGGACCATCCCTGGACCTTCTTTGTCCTCTGCCCATCTTACCAGCCTCTGGGTTCCGGGTCTTCACCACTGTATGTCCCACAGCGCAGGGCTCAGCTCTGAGTGGTGACAAAGATTCTCTCCTTGGCCAAACTCTGCTTAGGCTCCTCTGAATTCTCTTGTCAACTGGGCTCTGACTTTGGGCTTCCATGTTCGTCTCTGCTTTGTCCTGTGTTCTCCGCAAGAATCCTGCTAAGGCACTTCAGCCAGGATCCCCCGTTGATGTCTGATCATCTAGATATCTGACTGGGTTCCTCATCCTCCACCATCCCCCAGATCCCCCAGGTGACGTCAGATCACCCCGACCTGTCTTCAGCAG